>NC_042625.1:48630644-48951268 GCF_901001135.1 Rhinatrema bivittatum
GGAGGGTAAGTGAGTCTTCTTGGGCAGCTGTGGCTCTACATTTGATAAGAGGACCGATTTAGATAACTTTATTGGCAACTTTGTTCATCACCATTTTACTGCCTAACCCGTCAGAGTAATTCATCTGCTTCTGGTAGAACCTTCTTTTAAATGAAAACAGTTTGTTCCCTGTACGTACAGGATCAGTCCAGACGGTGGGTTATGTCCCCCGTCCAGCAGATGGAGTCAGAGTAAAGTTTTGAGGGTGCTGGTATATAAGCTGGTGCACCCTCCTAGATCCTCAGTATCTCTCTGACTCCAGCAGATGTGAGGAGGGGGATCTCATGGTTCCCCCTATTTAGTGGTTTTCCGCTATACATATACTTATTTTCTCTCTCTTTCGTTTGATGGATCAAGTTAGTTAAAAAAAAAAAAAGAAAAGAAGGAGGAAACTTTGTTCCTGCCAGAGGGAAACCGGTTCCCTTGGCCCCTCTGCTCATCCTGCCATCAGGACTGTCTCTTACCTGCTTTGTTTGTCTCTCGCGCTCCTTGTATTCTTCAGGGGTAAGCTGGGGGAAGCTTGTTGTTTGGGGCTTGTGTTTCTTTTCTTTCAGCACAGGTTCGGCGCAGCCTGAGGTGGATGCTGGTGGGGCCAGCCTCTCCCCTCCTTTCTTTCGCGGCGACTCACCTCCCCCGCGGCCCTGCGACGTTTCATTCCCCGGGGCCGCAGGCAGCAAGGAGGTCCCATTCCCCTGCCGCCCCCGGGGTTGAGGGTGTTTGGGTGGTGGTTTGAGGGCACGGCGAGCCCGCTCCTCCCGCGCCGCGATCATCAGCTGCTGCGTGCTCGAGGTGCTGCGTCTGACTCGGGCCTCGCGCGATGCAACGCGCTCGCTGTCCGTCCTGTGGCGGTCCGGGTCACGGCGCCTCGAGGGACGGTCCATGTGGTCGGTGCCCCCCCGGGGGGGAAGCGGGTGCCGTCCCACCGACAACTTCGCCGCCGCGCTCGGAGTGCCGCGGGCCTCGAGGGGTAGCCCTGCCCCCGTCCTTGGCGGGAGCGGCGGCCATCTTAGAGTTAGAAGGCAGCGTGGGCTCAGACACGGAGGAGCCGTCTGATGATTTTTTGCCGTCCGCGCCCCCGATCTCGGATTCGGGGCCTCTGCCTTCCTCGGCCGGACCCTCCAGGGACCCCATGCCCCCGCCCTCGGCGGGGCCGCTCAGTTTTTTGGCGGACTTCGTGGTACTTATGCACCAGGCTTATTTACAGAGTCTGAGTCCTCAGGGGGGGGCAGTTCTCTCTCCTCCCCCCGCCAAGGCCCCCAGACCCTCGGGCGCTACGACATCGGTACCGGGGACCGTAGGGGGCGGCGCCAGGGGGCCCCTGAGTATACCGCTTTTCCTAGGGGGCCCGTCGCCCTGCTTTTCCTAGGGGGCCCGTCGCCCTCGCCGGATCCGGGGGGGCGATCCTTTGGCACAAGTGGATGACGATTCGGGCGTAACAGCGCACCTGGAATGCGATGATCCGCGGGTCCTTCGCATCTTTCGCAAAGAGGAATTGGCGGATCTCATCCCTCACGTTCTCAAGGAACTGGACCTCGACCTTCCCATTGAACCACCGGGACCCCCGGCTCCTTCCGTAGCCTCCGCTACCTCCAAGGGTGACCCTGTCTTGGCAGGCCTGCGCCCCATAGCGAAGACCTTTCCCATTCACGATTCTTTTCTCCATCTCCTGGTGAGAGAGTGGGATAACCCGGAGGCGTCCCTTCGGGTCGGCAGGGCGATGGACAAGCTCTATCCTCTTCCGGGGGACTTCCTGGACCTCCTTAAGGTCCCCAAGGTTGATTCAGCGGTGTCCGCCGTCACGAAGAGAACTACCATCCCGGTCACAGGGGGCACCGCGCTGCGAGATATACAGGATAGAAAGCTGGAGGTCGCCCTCAAGAAGATCTTCGAAGTCTCGGCGCTGGGGGTCCGGGCGGCTATCTGCGGTTCTCTGACTCAGAGAGCCGGGCTTCGATGGGTTCAGCAGCTCCTCACCTCTCAACAGCTACCGCCCAAGGAGGCAGCCCAGGCAGACCGTCTGGAGGCGGTCATTGCTTACGGGGCAGATACTTTGCACGACCTGCTGAGGGTCCTGGCAAGGACCATGGCCTCGGCTGTTTCTGCCAGGCGCCTCCTGTGGCTCAGGAACTGGGCAGCGGATGCCTCCTCCAAGGCGAGTTTGGGAGCTCTGCCCTTCAAGGGCAGGTTTCTCTTTGGAGAAGACCTCGATCAGATCATCAAGACCCTGGGGGAAAATTTGGTCCACAGGTTACCTGAGGATCGGCAGCGTGGTTTTCGTTCGTCTTCTGGAACTCCCAGGAATCGCTACCGCGCCCAGAGGCGTTACCGAGGCTCCAGGCCGCAGGGCCCTAGGACACCTTCCACCAGGTCGCAAACGTGGACGCGGCCCTTTTGGGGTCGCAGACCTGCCAGGGACTCCTCGGCACAGGGAGCCTCAGGCAAGCCTTCACAATGATGCCAGGCCAGTCCATTCCTCGCTGCCCCGGATTGGAGGTCGCATCGCTTTGTTTCGCGAGGAATGGACCAACATCACCACGGACCAATGGGTCCTCGACATCCTAAGAGACGGTTACGCGTTGGACTTTGTTCGGGCTCCCAGGGACTGCTTCATCTTCTCTCCCTGCGGATCAAGTCTCAAGCGCCTGGGGGTGCAACACACGCTGGACAGGCTGCTGACCCTGGGAGCCATTTCGCCCGTCCCCTTAGGAGAGGTGGGCTCGGGGCATTATTCGATTTACTTCGTGGTTCCCAAAAAGGACGGATCCTTTCGTCCCATACTGGACCTCAAGGAAATCAACAAGGTGCTCCGGGTCTCCAAGTTTCGCATGGAAACACTCCGCTCTGTTATTGCGGCGGTGCATCAAGGGGAGTTCTTGGCTTCCCTCGACCTCACGGAAGCTTATCTGCATATTCCACAGATTCCTTCGCTTCAAAATCTTGGGACAACATTTTCAGTTCCAGGCTCTGCCCTTCGGTCTGGCGACCGCGCCCAGAACCTTCACCAAGATTATGGTGGTGGTAGCGGCCGCGCTCCGGAAGGAGGGCATTTTGGTTCACCCTTACTTGGACGACTGGCTTATTCGTGCGAAGTCTCTGTCGCAGGGACGGGCGGCGGTCGACAGGGTGGTGTCCTTCCTTCAGTCCCTTGGCTGGGTGGTGAACTTCAGCAAAAGCAACCTGCAGCCAGCTCAACAGTTGGATTTCCTGGGAGCGCGTTTCGACACGGCTCTGGGCAAGGTCTTCCTGCATCCGGACAAGGCTCAATCTCTGCGGGATCAAATCATCCGGTTTGCTTCTCTTCAGACACACACGGCGTGGGATTATCTCCAAGTCCTGGGTTCCATGGCGTTCGCGATCAGCTTGGTGCCCTGGGCCTTTGCACACCTGCGGCCTCTACAAATGTCCTTGCTCTCGAGGTGGAAACCAGTCTCTCAGGACTACCAGGCGATTCTCCCGCTTCCTCCGGCCGCCAGGTCCAGCTTGAGGTGGTGGCTGGATCCCAGGAACCTAGCTCAAGGCTGCTCCCTGGAAACGCCGGACTGGGTAGTGGTCACTACCGATGCCAGCCTGTCCGGTTGGGGAGCAGTGTGTCTCAGGAGCTCGGCTCAGGGCCGGTGGACAAGGGATCAGTCGACCTGGTCAATCAACCGCCTGGAGACCAGGGCGGTTCGTCTGGCCCTCGTGCAGTTCCTGCCTCTGATCAGGGGTCGAGCGGTTCGAGTCCTATCAGACAATGCGACGACGGTGGCGTACATCAACCGGCAAGGGGGCACCAAGAGCCGCCTGGTGGCGTGGGAGGCCGCGCGCCTGATGGCGTGGGCGGAGCGTTTCCTGGATCAACTGGCGGCGTCCCACATTGCCGGGGTGAACAACATTCAAGCAGACTTTCTGAGTCATCAGGTGTTGGATCCGGGGGAGTGGTCTCTCTCCGAGGCGATGTCGCTCATCTCCCGCCGGTGGGGGGAGATGAGCGACATCGCCTCATCTCCCCCCACCGGCGGGAGAGAGTGGGATAACCCGGAGGCGTCCCTTCGGGTCGGCAGGGCGATGGACAAGCTCTATCCTCTTCCGGGGGACTTCCTGGACCTCCTTCTCTTTGGAGAAGACCTCGATCAGATCATCAAGACCCTGGGGGAAAATTTGGTCCACAGGTTACCTGAGCCGGCGATGGATCTCATGGCGTCCGCCGCCAACGCAAAAGCTCCTCGCTTCTTCAGCCGCAGAAGGGAGCGAGGCGCAGAAGGCGTCGATGCTCTGGCTCTCCCCTGGCCCACTCAGATTCTACTTTATGTCTTTCCCCCCTGGCCACTGGTGGGAAAGGTGATACGGAGCGTGGAGCGGCACTACGGTCAGGTCATCTTGGTGGCTCCGGAATGGCCGCGGCGTCCATGGTTCGCGGATCTGCCCGGCGTGTCGGTGGACGGTCCACTTCGACTCGCGCACCTTCCACGTCTTCTTCATCAGGGCCCAGTATTTTTGGAGCAGGCGGAACCCTTCTGTCTTGCGGCGTGGCTTTTGAGAGGAGGGGGCTCCTGAACAAAGGCTACGCTATTCCCGTGGTGGACACACTCCTCAAGGCGCGTAAGGCTTCAACATCGGTCGCCTATGTGCGGGTTTGGAAGGTCTTTGAGGTTTGGTGCTCGGCGCGGGGTGTCCTCGCGACCGCGGCTTCCCGACATCACATCCTGGCGTTTTTGCAGGACGGGCTGGAAAAGGGTCTTTCCTACAATTCGCTCCGAGTGCAGATGTCAGCCCTCGCATCCTTGGCTCGCGCCTCAGGCAGGCCGGATCCGTCATCCCATCCAGACATATCCCGGTTCCTCAGGGGCGTCAAGCACTTGCGGCCGCCGGTGCGTCCTCTCTGCTCCTCCTGGAATCTCAACTTGGTGCTACGTGCCCTGGGAGGGCTCCCCTTCGAGCCTTTGCGTCAGGCTTCCATCAAGGACGTCACCCTAAAGACGATTTTCCTGGTTGCAATAGCCTCGGCAAGGCGTATCTCAGAGCTACAGGCGCTGTCGTGCAGGGAGCCCTTCCTGCGGTTCACGGACTCCGGGGTTTCTCTGCGAACGGTTCCCTCGTTCTTGCCTAAGGTGGTCTCCTCGTTTCACATGAACCAGGTGGTGGAACTTCCAGCCTTCCCAGGGGACGCCCCTGCGGCGCTTCGGTGCCTGGATGTTAAACGAGCGATTCTTCGCTATTTGGAGGTGACGAATGAATTTCGAATATCCGATCATCTCTTTGTCCTTTGGTCTGGTGCTAGAAAGGGCCAACAGGCGTCAAAGACTACCATCGCGCGCTGGCTCAAGGAGACGGTGGCTGCTGCTTACATTGGTTCCGGGAAGGATCCTCCGGCGGGCATCAAGGCGCATTCTTTGCGGGCCCAGGCCTTCCCATGCAGAGTCTCAACTCGTCTCCATACAAGAAATCTGCCGGGCGGCGACTTGGAAGTCTCTCCACACTTTTTCCAGACACTACAGACTCCATGTACAGGCAGCGGAGGCTGGTTCGTTTGGGGACAGGGTACTTCGAGCAGGGTTCTCAGGGACCCACCCGGTTTAGGGAAGCTTTGGTACATCCCACCGTCTGGACTGATCCTGTACGTACAGGGAAAAGAAAATTACTTCTTACCTGCTAATTTTCGTTCCTGTAGTACTAGGATCAGTCCAGCCGCCCACCCGGTGTGAACCTGCTCGACTATTATCTCCTGTCCTTCTGTTCTCTGCTCTTCCCCTTCGGGGGTAGTTGTCTTTTGTGTGTTGTTCTGTTCGACAGTTCTCATTGCACGTTGCATAAATTTGTTCGCAGTTTAAGCCTTTTGGTTGTACTTATGCTTGATCCATCATCCTTGCTCTGTCCAGTTCTCTGGCTTGGCTTTGATATTCTCGATACTGAGGATCTAGGAGGGTGCACCAGCTTATATACCAGCACCCGGAAGTCGCCTTGCAGGCGGCGCGGGGTGGGCGTGGTCCCGGAAGAATAAATATATATATATATATATATATTCTTCCGGGACCACGCCCACCCCGCGCCGCCTGCAAGGCGACTTCCGTTCACCGGCCCCCCGCCGCGTAGTAAGCAGGAGGGCCCTGCCTCCGGGCGTGGTCCCCCTTTCCTTCCGGCAATCTGCTTTTCAGCCCGCGGCTGATCCCTTTACCCCAAGTCCTATTGGCCCGGGTACCCGCCACTGGCCCCGAGCAGTGTCTACACTTGCTCGGAGCCCCCCCAACCATAAACAGTGTTTTAGCTGCGGCCCCGGTGCTTCTCTACCTGTGTCTCTATTGCTTCTATTATGTCATTGATAAACAAATCGTACCCGATGTCTGAAAGGTGTATCTTATCGTCCCGATAGAAGCCCTCGCACTGCTCATCCGCCCACTGATGGCGTATCTGATAACCCCCCAGGCGCCCCAACCAGGCCCCCAACTGCCTATTGAGCTTCTTGCGACACCTTCCCCATAACTTGGTCTTCGCGAATTTTATCCGGGGGATAATGTCTGACCAACATAATACTGCACCTGGGAACAATGTCTGCAACTCGCGCATGTCCCTTTTTGCCTCCTGCAACAGCTGCCTGCAGGTCCATGTTCCCAAATCGTTGCCTCCCAGGTGCACTATTAATATGTCTAGGGCTGCCAATTCTTCCCTTCTGGCACGAAGCGCAGGCAGTAGTTGCCGCCACCGCATCCCTCGCTTTCCCATCCATGTAACCTGCACTCCCTGCGGGGCCAAACCGAGGTGCACGCCGTGCTTGCGCTGTTGTGCCCTCTGCGCCGCCCAATGCATGAAGGAATGCCCCACGATCCAAACCTTTTTCACCTTAGTGGAAGATTCTGCAATTAAGAACAATTCCTGTTAGTTATCCATACCCTGTGAGCTAAATCTGTCCAGTCTCACGTATGCGTTAACCGCTAATGAACGCCACCTTCCTATTTGCTGAATGGTCTCCCTAGCCAGACCTGCCTGCGCGGCGCTTGTCGCTGCCCCTATCCGAAAGGAGTGGGTCCCAAAGTTCGCTGCGTTCCGCCCCACCTTGGTTAACGCCCGCTTAAATACCGCCGAAAATTGATACCTTGTCAAAGGGGCCCCGTTGTTGTGTACTAACAGATGGATCCCCTTTTTTGGGCGAACTGCAAAAAACGCCTCTAGATTAGCCAGCGGGCAGGTGACTTGGTTGTCTAACCTGGTTAATGTCACCGCAGCCCCTTTTTCCGATTGATCTGTCTTGGACCAAGGTATCAATATTCTGAGTGTGTTTCCCAATATCTGTACATTCTGCAGTAGCATCCCCGTCTCACCCGTATCTTCCTTAGATGCTGCCACTAGTTCGCCTATGCGCAGGGCCCCAAAAAACGCCAGTGAAAATGCCAGCTGAAATAACTGTGTTTCAAATCGTGAGTCACAAATCTCCCGTAGCGCATACCATATCTGAGCTAATAACTCATGTGTAACTGGGTGTCTCCCGTCTTTCTTGTATCCTAGCTGCCTACCCCAACCCTTCGTTAGTCTTTTCACCAGAAATCCCTTGGTGGGGTCGCCCCATCCTTTAGCGTTTGTGAAGAAGGCCAGTCCTGCCAGCTGCTTGACCACTATGCCCCTCGACAGTCCAGACTCCTTGGCCCAAGTGATGTAGTCCACTACTAAGCCCTCCGGCACCGGATCGTTTTCCCAACCATGCTGATTGAGGAAGGCTCACACTTTCCCGTATCCTCTGGAATACGCACTCCGTAGCAAGTCTAGGGTGGTTGCAGTCCAATTGCCCATAAGTGTTCCGGTACCAGAGTCCCCTCCTCCTCTGCGTTGGGCACCTGTTTGCGAAAGAGAGACCATTTTGCACGTGATAGCGCATCCGCAATGCCATTACTTATTCCAGGTACATGCCACGCTCTAATGGTAGTGTTTAAGCACAAGCTGCTCAGTATTATTTGCCTCAATAGGTTCGCAACCTTTGGGCACTTCGCTGTCTGCCTGTTGATGACGTATACTACAGCTTGATTATCGCTCCAGAAAATTATGTGTTTGTTTTGTAATCTAGGTCCCCATATGACCAATGCAACCCAAATTGGGAATAACTCCAGGAATGTTATATTGCGTGTTGTACCTTCTTGCACCCATGCCGTCGGCCATTGGGGAGCCGCCCACTCGCCTTGGCAATACACTCCAAATCCCCCCCCCCCCCCCCCCCCCCGAGGCATCCGATTGTATGTCCAGGTCACGATTCGACTTCGGGGGCTCCTGCCATATGGATATTCCGTTGAAGTCCCTCAGGAAACTTTTCCATATCGCTAGGTCGTCTTTCATTGCTTTTGTTATCCTTATGTAGTGATGTGGTTTCCGTACTGATGTGGTCGCACCTCGAAGAAATGTGCTGAGCACCTCGAAGTAGGCGCATGAAACTGAGCATCCCATAGGCATGCACTTGTCAAAGTAGAATTGCCCTTGGAACTTGAAACCCAGTAGAGGGAAGCTGTCCGGATGCACGGGCAACAGGCGAAACGCTGATTCTATGTCCATTTTCGCCATCGCTGCCGACCTCCCGCACCTCCTTAACAGGGATATAGCACTGTCAAATGATGCATACTGCACCGTACATGCCTCTCGTGGTATGTGATCGTTTACGGATGCTCCTATTGGAAAGGACAGGTTTTGAATAAGTCTGTATGTGCCCGGCTCCCTCTTCGGCACAACCGCCAGCGGGGAAATCATCATCTTCTGGAAGGGAGGCATCCGGAAAGGGCCGGCAATTCTGCCCAACTCGACCTCCTTATCCAGTTTGCTTCGGACGATGTCGGGGTACCGCGTTGTGGATGGTGCATTGCATGTTGTGTGGATGTCGATGTTGCCTTGGTAAGGGATCCTGAACCCTTCCTGGAAACCTGCTGAAATCTTCTGTGCTTCCTCTCTCCTTGGGTATTTGTCGAGCCAATGCATCATTTGGTCCAAATTTATCGGCGAGGCAGCTTTTTGGTAGTGCTGGGCTTCATTTTTCCTTTTTAGGAGAACTCCCACTCCCCGATTTTTTTGTGCACTTATTCGCTGGGTGTGGTGTGGAGCAAATTAGGCATATGTGCTTGAATTTGCATTCTTTGAAATTGCATGCCGCCTTGTTGTATCTCCAACACGCGCTGCTAGATGCACCTCCGGTTCCTGGGTAGCCTAGTCCAGACGTTGATGGCCTTGCAGCTGTTCGACTCTGTCCACCGGCGTCACTGGCTTTGTTGGTCATTTGTGTGAGCCAGAGGTTCACGTCGGGCGTTCCCCAGGATAGCTGCGTATTCTCCTCCATTCGATTGCGGAAACGCTCATCATAATTTAACCAGGCCCATCCCTCGTACGCCCGGTATGCTTCAAGGATAGTGTCCCCGTAGGTTAGCATGGGTCCACACTGCGAAGGATCGTCTTTTGTGATGACGCTCATCATGCGGAAATATGAGCGTGTCCAGTTCACGATATTACGCGCAATTTTTTCTTTGCCGTCCGGCAGCGGGTCGTTGGACTTCGCTCTCTTCCTGTCCCGCTGACCTCTCCTCCCTTCCATAAGTCGGAAAATGTCTATATATTTCTTTTGCTTTATCCGCTTCCGCAACTTTCTTGGCACGCTTTCCCATAGTGGGATGCCCTGTGCCGCGGCCGCTGTTGCCTCCCCTCCTTGGAGTGCCGCTGGCGGATACTGATTGTCGTCATCCGCACTGTCCGTATCTGTAGAGGAGCTGCTTTCGCTGGATGAGGAGCTGTACCTTCTCCTACGCCTCGCTTTCCCTTTCCTTTTAATTGCTTACGCAGTTATGGGTCCCTGGGTGGGATGTGGGGGTGGGGCGACATGTGCAGGTAACTCACCTCGGCTTGTGTCCTGCGTTGCACTTGCCCCTGCGTCGTCTTGCGGACGGTCTGCCCGAGCTGTCCTCTCCGCTGCACCGTTGTTGGGATGGGTGCGCTGTTTGTGAATTGGTGTTGATTCCTGGGTGGGTTGCTGTGGTGGGTCAGGATGGGTCCCCTCCACGCTCGGGGAGGCGGTCTGTGGGCCCCGAGGATCGTTGGGGTTCTCTGGAGGGGTTGTTAGCCCCAGCGGTGGAGGGCGATCCCCTGATAGCCCAGGCCAGTACCCCCACGGGTACATCTGGTATGGGTAGGCTGGCGGGAACCATTGCGGTTGAGCGTAGTGGCCTGGGATCTGCCCGGGTGGGCTTACGCCTGGAATTCCGCTGGGGGGTTGCATCCAAGGGGGGATGCCCCATGGTGAGGGGAAACCCGGGGGGGCCGGGGTGATGCCGGTTGTCTGCTCGGGTATCGTCGGGGGCGCGAGGTGTTGGCTGTGGGCTTGCGGGGAACCCTGGCCGTGCGGTGTTGCCCGGGGGTCTCGTTGGGGGGGCGGGGGGGATGCACGCCCGCCTGTTCTGCATGTGGTCCCCTGCTGTTGTCCGGGATGGTGCCCGCTCCCGGTGGTGGGTCCTCGCCCACCGGGTGGTGGGTGGCTGGGGGAGGCCTGGGGTGGGTCTCCGAGGCTGTGGCCGGCACCTGGGGTCGGGTGGTCCCCCTCCCCTGGTTTGGCTTGAAAGGGGGTCCACGGGAACTTTTTGTCGGTCGGGCCCTGGAACGCGGTTTTGTGCCCTTCCCCATCCTGGGGAGGGCCGGGGTACTCACAGTTTTTTGTTCCTGAGGGCCGGGGGGCAGACCGTGCGTTCCTTCTCCTTCTCTGGTGGTCCGGGGGCCGGGGCAAGGGCCCGGAGGTCCTGGGATGGTGCCGGCCTGGACTCTGTGCTGGGTCCTGCTCATTCCGGCTGCCTGGTGCTGAGGGCTGGTCAGCTGCCTGTGGTGGTGCTGTGCCCTGGATCTGCTGCCAGCGGCTGGGGCCCAGGCTCTTCTTTCTTTCTTTTTTTTTTTTAATTTTTTGTTTGTGGCTTAGGCCACCGGACCGGGTTAAAATGTATTTTTTTTTTTTTTTGCTGGCTGACGCATGGGGGACCGATGGGGAGCCGCGTGGAGGACCCGATGCGGCTCTGTGATGCGGCTCACGAAACGAAACGGCTCTTCTGCGAAAAAGGGCCGGATGCCACGAGGCTCCGGCCCTTTAAACCCCAGCCGGCGTCATCGGGCTGCGCCGGCCTCCCCGATGACGCCGACCGCAGGAACGCCCTGAAAGGGGCGGTGCTCCGGGCTCCGGCATCATCGGGGCTGATGACGCCGGCCTCCGGAACACCCAGGAGGGGCAGCGTTTCCTTTTGGCGCCGCCCCTCCTAGCTGACGCTGCCCCGGAACGCCCCCCACCGGGGCCGTCCTTGCCCCGATGATGTCACTCACGCGCCCGGCTGCCTCCCCTCGCCCAGGTAACTCGTGGGCTCCGATTATACATCGGGCCCACCTAATACCTGTAATTTCTATTTAGAGCATAAGTCATGCTATACTGGGTCAGACTGAGGGTCCATCAACCCAATATGTTTCCAACAGTGGCCAATCCAGGTCACGAGTACCTGGCAGAATCCCATAAGATTCCATGATTTTTCCAAGCCCACCTTAATGGTTTATGGACTTTTCTTCCAGGAACTTGTCCACATTTTTCTTAAACCCAGCGATACTAACAGCTTTCACGTAATCCTCCTATAGTGAATTCCAGAATTTAATTGTTTGTTGAATAAAAAAGAATTTTCTCAGACTTGTTTTGAATGTCCTAACTTCATGGAGTGGCCCCTAGTTGTATTTTTTTTTTTTAATGTCAAAAAATGATTCACATTTACCTATTCTGTTCCACTCCTGATTTTATAGATCTCTATCCTATCCTTCCCTATCTCTTCTCCAAGCTGAACAGCCCTAACCTCTTTAACCTTTCCTCATAAGGGAGCCATTCAATCCCCTTTATCATTTTGGTCTCCTTTCTCTATACCTTTTCCAATGTAACTATATCTGTTTTGAGATGCGGCAATCACACCTGAACACAGTACTTCAGGTGAGGCCTTCCCATTATGCACGGAGCAGGGGGTTGACCCTATTCAAGCATCTGTGATGCATATTCTGACCTTTTTGCAAAGGGGGTTGGTGAAGGGTTTGTCCTTTAACTCCCTCAGAGTTCAGGTGGCGTCTTTGGGCTGTCTTTGAGGCAAGGTGCAGGGAGAGGCTCTAGCTGCACATCTGGATGCGGTGCATTTCCTCGGGGGAGGGGGGGAAGGGGGGCAAAGCATTTGTATCCTCCGGTTTGGAAGTTGTGTCCCTATTAGAGCCTTAACTTGGTCCTTCAGGGTATGTGTGCGGCTCCTTTCAATCTTCTTAGAAGGGCTACCATGAAGGATCTCACCTTAAAAGTGGTTTTCTTGCTGTTAATTTGTTCTGCTAGGAGGATCTCTGAACTTTAAGCCTTGTCCTGAAGGGATCCTTTTTTGAGGATTACAGATTCTGGAGACTCCTTGAGGGCAGTTCCTTCCTTCCAAAGGTGGTGCCTCGTTTCACTTAAGTCAAGTCAATCCGTAGAGCTTCCAGCCTTTCCAACTTTAGATGCTATATCGCCTCACGCGAGAGAGTAGAGGCCCTTGGATGTAAAGCAGGCGTTGTTGTGATATCTTAAGGTACACTAATAGCTTCCAGTTGTCAGATCATTTTATTTGTGCAATGGCGTGATGCAAAAAAGGGTCATAAGTTGTCAAAATCCATAATTGCAAGGTGGTTGAAGGAAGCCATAGGTTCGGCGAACATCTGTCAGGTTCGTCCTATCCCTGACGGTCTAAGAGCGCATTCTCCTCATTCTCAAGTGGCCTCCTGGGCCGAATTTCAGCAAGTATTGCCACAGGAGATTTGTCTGGTGGCTACTTGGATGTCATTGCACACTTTCTCCAGGCCCCAGAGGCCATGGGCTTTGGTGAGAATGTACTTCGAGCAGGACTCTCACAGTCCCACCCCGTTTAGGGAAGCTTGGGTACATCCCAGGAGTCTGGACTGATCTGTGTACATACAGGGAAAGGAAAATTGGTTCTTACCTGCTAATTTTCATTCCTGTAGTACCACAGATCAGATCAGAGTTCCACCCAACTGGGGTAGGGAGATTTGGAGAGTCTGCTCTATCTGTTATTGCAATTAGTCAGATGAATGGCACAGGGGTTGTTTAGTTCTGTGGTACTACAAGAACGAAAATTAGCAAGTAAGAACCAATTTTCCTATATGGAACCTAACGCATTGTAAATACAGTGTGGGTTACTTTTTCCCATATGCATCACTTGGCACATGAAATTTAATGTGGACAAGTGCCATTTGAATGCCCAATCTTCCAGCCTTGTAAGGTCCTCCTGCAGTTCATCACAATCCACTTGCGATTTAACAACGCAGAATAATTTTGTGCTATTTACAAATGTGATCATCTCACTCGTTGTTCCCTTTTCCAGATCTTTTATAAATACTGTATATTAAAAAGCACTGGTCCCAGTACCGATCCCTGAGGCACGCCACTGTTTACCCTTCTCTACTAAGAAAACTGACCATTTAGTCCTACTCTCTGTTTCCTATCTTTTATCCACTTTTCAGTCCACAATAGGGCATTGCCTACTATTGTTACGATCCTGCCCGCGAGGAGCGCGGGCAGGCTCTTACCCCTACGCGGCCAGCCGAGCCGCTGACGCCGCCGCGGCAGTCCCTCAGTGGCATCCGGGCTTCCCCCCGGCTGCCTTCTGCTTCATGCAGCGGGGCCGATCCCCCGCGAGCTCTCCCTCACAGTCAGGACCCCCGCTGCTGCTCCTGTGTTCCCCAGCGTGTTGCCGATGGTCCTGGGGTCCTCAGCCGGCAGGGAGGGCGTCCCTGCCGGAGCCTGCAGCCAGCCTTACCTTTCCTGCTCCCCTGCTTCAGTCGTCATGGCCGGGAGCCATTCCAGCAGCCTGCCATCTCTCCAGCTTCAGGGCAGGGCTGCCCCGATGTTCGTCTAATTCTCCTTGGGCTTCCATGTGGCTGGGAACGCCACCAACGACCCAGCTCTCTCTTCTCTCCAGTCTCCTAGGGCGCGAGCGCGCGCCTCTCTGCTCCTCTTCAAGGGTCAGCCAGGTGTGGCCCCCTGCTGACCCCTCCCTGGGCATTGTCCACTTCAGCGCTACTAAAGGGCCCTGCGTTCAGTCTGTCTTTGCCTTCGCAAGGAGTTGGTCACTCCTGAGATCCTCGTTCCAGGAGCTGCCTTGAGTTCCAGCCTTCTGCAAGGTCCAGTGTTCCATGTTCTCTGTCGGAGCTTCTTGTCCAGTTGTTCCAGTCCTGATGTTTCCAGTTGTTCCTGTTCATGCCTTGAGGTCTGATTCCTAATCCGGTATCCATGGTCCAGCCCAGATATACAAGTCTTGTACCTTGATCCTGAATCTCGCCTGAAAGCTAAGTACCTTGCTCTCGAATCTCTTGAAAGCTAGCACCTTGATCCTGTGTCCTCCAATGTCCTGCTACCTCGCGGCAAGCCACGCCGTGGTCCGTGACCAGCCCTCGGGGCGGGCTGAGTAGGGCCCACTGTGATGCAAGCCATGTACCCCGTTTCTAACTCTCTGAGAAGTCCTTGTTCCTGACCCTGTTACCTGCTTTGGCTGCCGGTGTGCAGCAACCTGCTTCTTCCCTGTTGCCTTGATGTCGGTGCCTGATCCAGTTCCTAATCTAGTCCCAGATGTTCTGCCCTTCGTCTTCGTCTGGCTCCTGAGCCTTCTGGCCTGTTGGGCCCTGGAGTGGCCAACAGGTGGGATTCGTCCCTGTGCTTTGGAGCTTCCCTTCCTGCCAGCCGACGGGGCTTCGGATGTCAGTATCCCAGCATTGGAGTTCGCTTCGCCTGGATCTCTCCTGCATTCTCCTGTTCTCAGCGTGGTCCATGACCTGCCCTCCAAGGCAGTGTTGGGGACGCGTGGGACAGGGTGGCCCTTGACTCAGTCCCAGGAGTGGTCTGAGCGGGGTGCCCTGAGGGACAGTGCCCATGTCTTCCTTCAGCCCTTGTTCCTGAGTCTACCTCTGCACCTTCAGTACCTCGCTTCTGAATCTACCTCTGCATCTTCAGTACCTCGCTTCTGAGTCTACCTCTGCACTCCCAGTACCTTGCTTCCGAGTCTACGTCAGCACGTCCAGTACCTTGCTTCTGAGTCTACGTCTGCACTTCCAGTACCCTGCTTCTGAGTCTACGTCTGCACTTCCAGTACCTCGCTTCTGAGTCTACCTCTGCACTCCCAGTACCTTGCTTCTGAGTCTACGTCTGCACTTCCAGTACCTCGCTTCTGAGTCTACCTCTGCACTCCCAGTACCTTGCTTCCGAGTCTACGTCTGTACTTCCAGTACCCTGCTTCTGAGTCTCGTCTGAATCTATGTTCCAGTCTTCGCTGTCGTGGCCTCCATCCGGCCTGCCGCTTCGTGCCGTACCCTGCGGCAGGTCCGAAAGGGCTGGGAACGGTCGGAGGACTGTTCACAAGACCAACATTGCGTTGTTGGGTCTTCCGAAGCGTGCAGGTCCGGAGGAGGGCCTGTCGCCTGGTCATCACTCCAGTCTTGCTTCCGTCCAACCCATGCTCGGGCATGCCACGCCTCCCGCGGCCCTCTTCGGAATCCTCTGGGGTCGAGCCGCGGCCCAAGGACACACATCTCTCAGGAAGTGGGATCGCTCTCCGAGCGCTCCGCAACAACTATTCCATGATTTTTTAACTCTCTCAGGAGTCTCTCTTGGGACACCTTTGTCAAACACCTTCTGAAAATCCAAGTACACTACATCCACAGGCTTACCAATATTAAGCTCTTAAAAAAAATGTAGCAGATTATGAAAATCTATGTTGGCTGTGTCCAATTAAACCATGTCTTTTTATACTTTCTGTGATTTTGTTCTTTATGTTTAAATCAATTTTATTGATTTTTGAATCCGCACAAAAAATGCCTCCCCTCCCTTAACACCCCTCCCCCTTCCAGCAAGGCTCTATCCCAAACATACTTTCAAAGATCATTTAAAATAGCACTCAGGCTCTAGGTGGTAACGATTGAATGTAAAGGTCCCATAGCTTTATAAATATCTTGTTCCCCCCCCCCAAAAATCAGCTTTTTCAATGTTTCTCATAAATATACATGTTATGCATCAAATTACATAACATGTATATTTATGTAATTATATGCTTGGTTATATGTCTGCAATATCGCATTGGCCACAATCCAGCTTTCCTTCATTGGATAAGTGCTATTTTGTTTTATAACGTTAAAGCACACAAATACAAAAATGTAAGAAATATTGCTTGCTTACAAAAAAATTTAAAAATTGAGGGTTGGACCAATGATTATAAATATTTGAGAGCAAAAATGATATGCCAATAAACATTGTACTGTGGAAATTACCACGAGAGAATGTGAGTACGGACTTTTGTTCTCTCAGTAACATTATATGAGGTCCTTACCTTCTAAAAATATATATAACCAAAAAAATTGATTTGGAACATTTTTCAGCATTTTAAGAGCGTTTGATAAGTGTTGTTTTATATTATATGTTACGGGTTACAACACATTAGCAGTTATTGTTTTGCATGTATCCGAAGGCCTGAGGAGGGCGGAGGCATTTTTTATATTATAACTCAAATACTGCTCAGTAAAGTAAGACACAAGGAGGGCAATTTTCAAAGCCATTTCCATCTGTAAACAAATTGTTGTTATGCCGCCATCTTGACTCCTCCCCCCCCCCCCCCCCCTCCCCACCACCACTACCACTACCACTGTGGCTTTCTAAGGAAGTGGCAGAAAAAAGTAAGAGAAGCTGGGAAAGTAGTCAGGAGAGCAAAGGCATAAATGAAACAAATAATAACTAATACAGTAGAACAGGGGACAGGACTTTAGTTAGATTTGTTAGTGACAAGTGAAAATAAAAAAGCAGGATTGTAAAACTCAGAGGTGAAGAGGAGGAATTTACAATCAACTATTCAGTTTTGCAATCCCTACCAGTCTCTCAGAGATTTTATGTGTTTATTCCATGCTTTCTTGAATTCAGATACTGTCCTTGTCTCCCTCATCACAGGGAGGTTATTCTATGCATACACTACCTTCTCTATAAAGAAATATTTCCTTAGATTACTCCTGAACCTACCCCTTTACCTCCTTTCTGTTGAAAAAGGTCTGCCTCTTGTGCATGAAAACCTTGGAGGTATTTAAATGCCTCTATCATATCTCCCCTACCCCATCTTTCCTTGATTCTAAGCAAATATTTATTTACAGAGAGGGTGGTGGACAGATAAAATGTTCTCCCAGTAGACGTGGTGGACGGTTTCAGAGTTCAAGAAAGCATGGGACAGACACAGAGGATCTCTGACAGAGAGGAAGGGATTGTAAAGTTAAGCGGGAGATGTGAATGGGTAGACTGGATAGTCTTTATCTGCTGTCATGTTCTATGTTTCTATGTTTATGTTTTAGTGCTGAGAAGATGACAGCCTAGAAGCTCCATTTATATTTGGGGAAAAATAGGAAGTCTAAGATACTTCAATAAACACTTTTACTCTAAAGTCCGTATACTATATTAACCTAATTCACACCCAGAGCTATAGCCAATCTTTCAAAATAATCGCAGTATTACTATTATTCTATACGTTATGGTTTTATTACCCTGTTCACTCTTATCCTAGTTTACTCCCCTGTTTTATTTAATCGCATTCTTACATGCTTGTTATTGTTATAATGTAAACCGAAATGATATGTAACTTTGCTACATGAATTGCGGTATATAAAAATGTTAAATAAATTACACCATTGGATTACATTTGGTGTGTCAACTTTCATCCAATAGTTCAGGATTACTATTTTTTGCTAATAGTAAAACTTTTTGCAACCAGAATTTCATATATTTCAGACCCGGGGCAATACCAGATAAATTATCAAAGAGCAGTGTCTTGGGTCATAGGGGCAACCTAATCTTCATCACTCCATGAATATTAAGTAATAATTTGTTCCCAATACTTACCAACACGTGAACGTTGCCAAAATTGATGCCGTAAAGTTCCAGGGAATGATCCACACTTAACACTACAAAGCTGAGATGGAAAAATGCATTTTACAAGCTAATTTTTGTGGAATATAATATCTCATTAAAAATGTATATTGTTTCCTTTAAATACCTTGATTATTTCATTGTATATAATGTTATAATTTCAATAAATATTAAATTAAAAAAAAATGTATATTGTTTCTCGTAGTTCAACATTACAAGTAATGGAATGCAATCTCTACAAATATCTCGCATATTGCCTCTCCGTAAGATTGAAAGAAAGTTCACTGTGCCAATCCTGTATTAAATGCCCATACTCCCTTGTGAGTTTGTGCTTTCTCAATTGCCGATATTACTAGGAAACTGTGTGCCGGACTGGCTCTTCTATATCGAATATCTGACAAAAACGACCAATTTTATAAGTCCCAGTCATTTAATACTAATGCCTGCAAGTAACGCCTTGCATGTAGAAAAATGTTTATGATCTACATCAAATTCAGTAGTTATGTCTTGGAAAGATTTAAAACATCCTTCTTCATCTACCAACTGTGCTATCACTGGCAGGTCTTGCGCTACCTAAGTACCAAATACCCAGTTTTGCACACCTGGTAGAAAATGCGTGTTGCCTTAAAAACAGCAAAAATTGAGAAATGGAGAATTTCAAACTCAAAATTGAGCACACATATCGCCAGGTACGAACTAACAGCAGACTAAGCTACTGTATCTAATATTGTCAGACATTGTCGCCAAAGAGGCATATAAAACAAACCCCAGGCTCAAAAGAGCAAGAAATTTCCTCTCCAAGGCAAGTGGTGTATAAAATTGAGTATTTAAGAGCCAGTCTGCCACATGGTGCATGTTAATTACAGGCAATATTATACCATTTTAAATCCACTAATCCTAAACTCCCAGCGCTCCATTTTCCCATTAGCTTGGTTAGCTCGATTATTGGTTTCCCTTTTTTCCAGATACCTTCTCAGCGATTTATCAAATTGTCTCAAATCTTTTTTTGTGAGATAACATGGTATTTGGAAAAAAATATAGCCATTTGGGTAGAATGATAATCTGAAAAAGGTTAATTTTCCATGTCAAAGACAGAGAAAAATCTTTCCAATTGTATAAAAAAAGTTTTCGTGGCTTCCATCAGTTTCTGAAAGTTCAAGTGATGCATTTGCATTGGGTCTTTATGTAAGATTATACCCAAATATAGTAATGACTCATTTGCCCAGCACTTTGGGAAATCATTCCCCCCCCAGATTTCGTCCTTGTGATACTATTGGCAATGTCTCAGATTTATCAGAATTGAGTTTGAGGCTAACTAAACGGCCATATTGAGTAAGTTCCTCCATTAAACTTCTTAAGGAAACAACTGGATTCACCACATGAAGGAGGATGTAGTCAGCAAAAACCGCTAACTTAAAAATCTGAAGTGGGTGTACCCCAAACAAAATTCCCTGAATATCTCTATTCTCTCAATTTTGGCAAAGCAAAGATTCGAGAGGCAAGATAAATAAGGGGGAAAGGGGACAACCCTGACTCATACCTCGGCCCAGATGGATAACATTTGAAAGGAACCCATTAACTTGCAGATCACTGTATAAGGCTTGAACCATCTGCACAAAAATTCCTTCTATACCAAAAGCCCATAAGGCCTGGAATAGAAAGCTCCACTCAAGTCTTTCAAAGGCTTTTTCCATATCTAGGCTAAGAAAAAGTGAGTGCAGCTGTTGACTACGACTCCATTCATTGGATTCTATTATTTTGCTGACATTGTTTACACTATATCGCCCAGGGACAAAACTAACTAGGACCATACGTTCCCTAGTTGAACGCGCTGCCATAATTTTGGCTAGGAGTTTAACATCAAAATTCAACCATGCAATCAGACGATATGATGATGGGGGACATCTGGTCTCTGCCTCCCTTAGGCAAAACAGATATTATTGCTCTTTTTGGCATAAAAGGGAACTGTGCCAATTCTATTAAGTTTTTAAACATTTCCCCCATAGGAAAAGCTACTTGTTGAACAATGATTTCATAGAATTCAGAAGAAAAACTGTCAGGCCCAGGAGCTTTTAATAATTTGGCAGCCTTAATATAGTCTAGAATCTCTTGCACCTGCAAGGGTTGGTTTAGCATATCTGAATGGGCCTTGATATTTTAGGTAATCCTGCAGTCTGCAGATACTCAATATCCGAAGTATCTCCTGGGTCAGCCTTATACATAAATCCATTGTGCCGACTGCCTTAAGTAATGACAGGTTCACTCGTGTGCACCTGGAGAATCCACCAATCCAGAGTCCAGGTTGGAGAGGAGGACCTACAGCACCTACAAGAATACATTTGGCCCTTCTCTGTATACCCTAAAAGGAGTTTGCCTTATCAGATTTGTTAAATCAAGTGAGACACTGCTCCCCACTGCTTAGAATGAGGAATAATCTGACCTGTCTGAGAGCCCTCATCTATTCTCAAAATATCTTTTTTTGCTTTAGATATTTTCAATACATTGGTTGGTATTTCACATATATTAGATGAGGTCTAATTTCCTCCTTTCAGTTATATTGTAAACCGGCATGATGTACCCACGAATGTCGATTTATATAAAAGCTAATAAATAAATAAGGTCTAACTTTTTGGTATGTTTAGCCTTTGAGAATTCAAGAGCAGAAAATACTGAAGACTTGCAGTTTCTGCTGTCCCATTTGCAGGGCTCTGAATCTTCAATACAGATCCATCATACATTTGTTCATTACCAAGTCACTTATTTTCTCACTGCCTGCTGACCGTTAACTCTTTTCTCTCTTTTGGCAGCCACCACGAGCCTGTGAAGATTACTGGCATGAATGGAAACACTGTAGGAGTCTAAAACACCTCTTTCATAATTATTACACTTACGGTAAAGCCCCGTCCTGTCAGCAGTGGAAAGACGATTATAACATGTGCAAAGAATGGGAGAAAACCAGAAGCCAAGAGGCCAAGGTAAGAGCTGCACTAGAATTATGTGCATGATTTATTAAGCCTTCAGTTTAGGAGCCAGCATTACCTCCCTTTTGTCCTACCAAGGTCTGCTATAGCTCTTTTAACACACTATTGCATGGCTCCAGGAGTAACATCCCCATCTCTAACTGCACCAGAAGTCACTACATCCCCCCCCCTTCCCCAGTCTTCCTCAAGCAAAGCCTTGGGTATACTGCTTATAAGAAGAGTGGTATATTAAATCAAATAAACTAAACCTCTAACTTCTCTGCCCACCAGTCTCTCTCTTTCATCCCCATCCGTCTCTCACTCTCTTCTCCCACCTGTCCCCAAGTCTCCCTTTCTCTCAATTGTCCCACCCTCTTCTCCCACCATATGTTGTGCTGTCCCCATATCTCTGCCTCCACCAAATCTCCCTCTCCCTGCCTCCAGCAATTTCTCTCAAACCCTCCCCACACACACACACACACACACACACTACCAACAGCCTCTGCTCCTATCTGCCTACTCACTAGGCAAGATCCCAAACAGGAAATAGCTGGGCTCCTTTGTTCAATGCTGTTTTGCATGGGTTACAGCCAGTGCCTCTCTTCTGGGTTTGTAGCACCAATATCATTGCTACCCTCCACCTTTCAACAACTAGATCACCTCCTGTTCTTCTTGGACCCGTGCTGGCAAGGTGTGGCCTGCTAGGACTTCCCGCTCTTCAGCCTGGTGACATGCCTCCTCTTCGGCAGCACAGCCCCATTGACACCACCTCTGCGCCTGGGTCTAGTGTGCCCTTAAGCACTTGGTTGGCTTTTCTGGTCATTATGGCTACCTGGTGCTGATTTAGGAATTGGCGCATACTTGTTTTGCTTGGAAATAGAAATGTGACAGGAAAATTGGTTCTTACATGCTACTTTTCATTCCTGTAGTACTACATATCAGTCCAGACTGCTGGGTTTTGTCCCCTCTGCCAGCAGATGGAGACAGAGAAAGTTTTGCTGACACTACTACTTAACCAGGTGTACGACTGGCAGTTCCTCAGTATTAATCTGTACCCAAGCAAAAATTCAAACTGCCAAAATTTTCAAAACTTTAAACACTCAAAATACTGTATTCGATGCTATAAAAACAGAATGAGCAGACAACCCTCCCCCTCAACAGAATGGGCGGGTTCTGGACTGATCTGTAGTACTACAGGAATGAAAATTATCAGGTAAGAACCAATTTTCCTTTCCCTATACGTACCCACATCAGTTCAGACTCCTGGGATGTACCAAAGCTTCCTACTCACAGTGGAATCTGGAGAGCCCTGTTCACAGAACACTTTCACCAAAAGATAGAGAACCCGTATTTCCCACATCCAGACGATAGTACCTTGCAAAAGGATGTAGTGACTTCCAAGTTGCTGCCCTGCAAATCTCCTGCAGAGAAACTAGCTGAGCCTCCTCTCACAAGGCCACCTGAGAACACGTAGCATGAGCATGTGAACCCTCTGGAAGCGGACAACCACTAGTAATGTAAGCGGATCCAATAGCCTCCTTAAGCCATGGTGCAATAGTAGTCTTAGATGCCTTCAAACCTCTATTTGGACTGCTCCACAGAACCAAGAGGTGATCCGACCTTCTGAAGTCATTGGTTATCTTGAGATACCTCAACAAAGCTCTCCTCACATCTAACACTTGAGCTCCCTCGCACGAGGAGCGGATGCGTCCACCTCAGGAAAGGTTGGAAGCTCCACTGTCTGACTCACGTGAAACGTCGATACCACTTTAGGTAAAAAGGAAGGTACCGTCCTCAACGACACCCCTGAGTCCGAAATATGAAGGAATGGATAATGGTGAGACAAAGCCTGCAATTCAGATATTCTCCTAGTCGAACATACAGCTACCAGAAAGTCAACCTTAAGAGTCAAGTCCTTAAGTATTGCCCTGCTTAGCGGTTCAAAGGGAGCCTCACATAAACCTCTAAGGACAAGATTAACATTCCAGGATGGACAAACTCTCCATACAGGTGGATGCAAATTCTTTGTCCCTCTCAGGAACCAAATCACATCCAGATGAGCAGAAATAGTAGAACCTTCTATTATTCCACAAAGCAACCCAGAGCTGCCACCTGGACTTTAAGGAAGCTCAAAGACAACCCTTTGGCCAGACCACCTTGAAGAAAGGACAAAAGGTCAGGAACTGAAGACTGAAGAGGCTGAACGCTGTTAGCTGAACACCAGGACTCAAAAACCTTCCATACCCGCACGAACAAAAGATTAGTAGACTTTCTCCTGGCCTGCAACAACATAGCAATGACTGCTTCAGGATAACTCATGTCAATCGCCACCTCTCAAAAGCCATGCTGCTAGACAAAAGTGAGTAGCCTGGTCTGAAAATATGGGTCCCTGACGAAGAAGGCCCGCTAGGTGACCAAAGCGAATCGGGCTGTCCACGGCCAGGTTGATTAGATCTGCGAACCACTGACACCACAGCCACCAAGACCACTTTGCCCTGATGCTTTTCTATTCGATGCAACACCTTGCCCACAAGTGACCATGGAGGAAAGACAAAGTAGAACCTCCTGAGGCCAAGGCAGTACTAGTGCATTGATGCCCTCAGCCTTGTGCTCTCTTCTCCAACTGAAAAAACGAAACACCTTGGTATTCTGACGAATCACCATTAGATCCATGAATGAGCTGCATAGCGAACACCAACAACTCCCACTCACCCAGATCTAACACTGTGAATCAAATAATCCGGTTGAACGTTTGACCCCCCCCCGACTATGAGTGACGCCGCTATTCGCTCCAGGTGTTGTTGCATCCAAAGAATCAACTCTTCAGCCTCCTGGGCCACTGCTTGACTCTTGGTTCCGCCCTGCCAATTGTTGTAAGTCATTGTCATCGCATTGTCCGACAGGACTCTCACTAAAGGCAGAAATTTCTGTAAGGCTAAGCGGACCGCTCTGGTCTCCAAATGATTGATAGACTGCAGACACTTTCTCAGACCAGCCACCCTGAGCCGACTGATGCTGACAAACTGCTCCCCAACCAGAGACACTGGCATCGGTGGTAACTACCACTCAATCCAGAACTTCGAGGTTCACACCCTGACCAAGACTGGAACTTAGAAGCCACCAGGTGTTATGATATTGAGGTGTTTGGTGGATTCTCAGGGGCAACAGTGATGGTATCTCCTACGGGGAGGAGCCCTGGGCTAGACTCAGATGCACAAACACAGAGAATATATCTTTTATTATACAGCTAGTGTGGTCCACCAGAGGTGGCAGTAGAGAGTAGATTAGATAGCAACAGTCTGTGATCCTTGGCATTGGAGACCCATCCCACAATGGTGGTGTAAGGCCCTGATGCAGATGTCCAGTAAGGCACTGTAGGAGAGACAGACTGGCAGATGTTATAACACACTCCCTGGTAGCTGAGTAGATAGAGTTCCCAATGAGCAGTAGAGAGAGGATAGGTATTAACAGTCTGTAATCCTCGACAGAAGAGACCCATTCCACAATGGTGGTGTAGGGCCCAATGCAGATGAGCAGCGAGGAGCTGTAGATGGACAGACTGGGAGAAGTTGTACTCACTCTCTGTAGCTGATAGGGAGTGTTCCAGCAGGTTGAAGAATTGGTAGCAGGCACCAGGATAGACACACAGGCCCTCAAGGAGCGAGTACCTCTATATAGGATAGGCACCTGGAAATAAGCAAAGGGCCCCTGAGGAGTGGGTACCCAGGTTAGTAGAACCCCGCAGGGTGAAGGTGGCTTCCAGCAGAGTAGACGCGGCAGAGCAGCTTAAGACCAGAGCAAATCCAATCTGATCCTTGCTAACTCAAATAGCAGTAAAAGAGAGAGGGTTTAAATCCTCACAGGGGTGGGGAACTTCTGGGGCTGGCCCCGGGTATTTCCCGCACTGGACCCTTTAAACGAAGAGCTGACGTCGCCACGTGCGTCCATACGATGTCAGGGGGCGTGGCCTCGCCGGCGGCAGCGCTCCTGCTGCGAAGGAAGGCCTCTCAGCGTTTCCAGGCCTGCAGCTCGGCTGCGAGAATGGGTAAGCACAGTCGGCCATAGCCTGGGTGGTCGACCGGCGCTCGAATGGCAAAGAAAACTGAAACTCCTCCAAGACCGGGTTCTATAGAGCCAAACGAACCCTCTGTAACGGTCTCATATGAGCAAATGCCCATGGTACCAAATACAGGGTTGAAGTCATAGAGCCCAGAACTTGCAAATAATCCCAGACCTTGGGCATTGGTAACTACAATAAGCGCCGAATCTGCTTCTTAGTGAGATACTTTGCCTACTAGAGTGTCGAACCAAGCTTCCAAATACTCCAGTGACTGCAGTGGCAACTGGTGACTCTTTGGCAAATTCACAACCCACCCGAGCGACTGGAGAATGCCAAGAACCTTCTGAACCGATTGGCGACAAAGAATCTCCATCTTCGCCCTGATAAGCCAGTTGTCCAGATAAGGATGCACCAGAACACCTTCCTGACAGATACCCGCTGCCGCCACCACCATCACCTTGGTGAAGGTGTGTGGCGCTGAGCCCAACGCGAAAGGAACAGCCTGAAACTGAAAATGCTGTCCCAGAATCATTAATCGCAGAAAATGCCGTGAGTCTGAAAGAATAGGAATGTGCCGATACGCTTCCGTTAGATCCAGAGATGCCAGAAACTCTCCTTTGCGAACCACTGCTATCACCGACCGTAGAGTCTCCATGTGGAAACTCGTAACCTTGAGTGCTGCTTTTACCTTTTTTAAATCAAGAATTGGCTGGAAAGTGCCATCCTTCTTTGGGACTATGAAGTAAATGGAATATCTTCCCATGCCTAGCTCCTCATGGGGAACCGGAATCTCCACCCCCAGCTGTCACAAATGGTACAGTGTCTCCCGAACTGCCACCTGTTAGACAAACAGCAAGGGGAAACTAGAAACAAGTCGCAGACGGGACAAGAAGATTCTAAAGCATAGGCATCTTTTACCACACTGAGAACCCACTGGTCCTGAGTAATCTTGGCCCACTCCTCTTAAAACCGCACCAGGCAACCTCCTATAATAGGAACGATGGAGTGGACCAGCCTCGCCTCATTGTGAGGACTTAACTCCAATTGCACTTCCACCGATTGGTGCCTCGGAACGGCCTCAGGCACCTCCCCCGAAGAGAAAACTGCCTTTGCAAACCTGGCGCTGCACTTGCCAGACGAGACCTATCGCCCTGAAAATGGGAACACATCTGAAAAAATCTCTTGCCCTTAGGCTTATCCTCCGGCAACCTGAGGACTTTGTCATCCAGAGACTGCATCAACTGCTTGAGGTCCTCACCAAACAAGAGCCAGCCTTTAAAAGGCAGCGAGCCTAACTGCGACTTGGAGGACACGTCCGGCGACCAGTTACGCAGCCAGAGCAACCTTCTGGCAGAAACCGCAGACACCATAATCCGAGATAATGTACAAACCAAGTCATACAGAGCATTCGCATCATAAGCCATTGCCGCCTCAGTACGGTCGGCCCTCTTTACCTCCTCGCCCGACTTCGGCAGGCTTTCATGCATCTGCTGCACCCAGCGCAGACAAGCTTGCTGCATAAAACTAGTACAAATAGTAGCAAGCAAACCAAGAGCCGAAACCTCTAAAATCCTCGAGGTACACTTCCAATGTACGATCTTGTACATCCTACCACTAGGATAGTCATCTTTTTTGTAACCGCTGAAACCGCAGCATTGACTTTTTAGGAAGGGCAAAAAGCTCCGTCTGTTCAGGCAATGGATAAATCCGACTCTCAAAAAACCAAACCTTGACACCTCAGACCCAGCGAACTATCGACCAGTTTCAAACCTACCCTTCCTATCCAAAATTATGGAAAGAATCATCAATAAACAACTCTCCGAGTACCTTGACGAACATCAATTACTCTTTCAATCACAATATGGATTCAGAAAGCACCACGGGACCGAAACTCTCCTCCTATCACTGTCAGAATCACTCCTAAAAGCCCTTGACTCTGGCCACGCATACATACTGGCCCTTCTGGATATATCTGCTGCCTTTGACACTGTTAATCACAACACACTTATAACACGCCTTTCTGAAATAGGTATTTCCGGCATTGCACTACTCTGGTTCCAATCCTACCTGAGTAACAGGACTTACAGTGTTAAAAGTGGACAATATGAATCTAAACCTAGAAGCCTCACACAAGGAGTACCTCAAGGATCTGCACTTTCGTCAACGCTGTTTAATATTTATCTCACTCCACTATGCCGCCTTCTATCAAAACTGGGTTTCCAATACTTTATTTACTCAGATGATGTGCAGATTCTCATACCTATAAAAAACTCTCTTTCAAATGCTCTAAACACTCACTGAAATAAAAAAAAACTTCTCACCGACAACTTTCTAGCTATTAATGCGAACAAGACTGAACTTCTCTTCATTTCCCCTACAAACAACTCCACACTGAACACAACAGTCCTACCCCAAGGCCACCCTCTGGCTACACAACAAGTCCGCAGTCTTGGCGTTATTTTAGACAACAATTTTACCTTTAAAAAATTCATCGCTGACACTGTTAAAAATGGATATTTTAAACTTCACACACTAAAGCGTATCAGACCTCTATTACACCCATATGACTTCCGTACAGTACTTCAAGCTACAATTCTATCAAAACTTGACTACTGTAACGCTTTGCTTTTAGGACTACCAAAAAACACGTTGCAACCTTTGCAAATGCTTCAAAATGCAGCGGCGCGCATCATCACATCACTCCTGTGCTTCAATCACTTCACTGGCTACCCGTAGCTTCCCGGATCATATACAAATCGATTACTCTAATTCATAAGGCCATCTATAACCAAAACATGCAATGGTTTCCTGAGCACCTGTATTTCAAAAAAACAAACCGTCCAATCATATCCCAACATCAGGCCAGACTGCCGATCCCTTCTCCTAAACTAACCAAACTTACATCCACTAAAGAACGTTCGCTCATCATAGCAGGAACTAAAATGTGGAACAATATGCCTGCAGATCTGCGCCAAGAACCCTGCCATCGAAAATTCAAACAGAACCTAAAAACTTGGCCGTTTAGAAAAGCCTTTCTTTGAAGGATGGGAATCATGCATTTACTTCTTTGCTTCTCAACCTACTCAGAACTCCTCTACTCTACCCCGCCTTTCCCTTTTTTCCCCGACTCCCCTTTCCTTCCTCCCCTTTTTCCCTTACCCTCCTTATTCATTACAAATAACTCCCTTCAAGACAAACTTTTTGCTAATATTGTTACATATATGTATTTGATAGGTATACTCCTAGTTTTTCTGTTTAAATTAGCACTTTGCTCTTTCCATATATGTTCATTGTAAAGCCTTTTGTGGCTGAATTACTGTTTTACTGTAAACCGAGGTGATGTGCATTACGTACCGCGGTATATAAAAAACGACAAATAAATAAATAAATAAATAAAAATAAAGCTTCGCCATGGCCCTTCCTACCTTTTAAGCCGGAATTGGAAGTTCGCCACTTTCTTTCCACCAGCTTCTTCACCAACATGTGATATGGGAAGGCTGTCGGGGGACCCAGCAGCCCATCCAGGACCGGATACGCACCCTCCAAATCAGAGTCCTCTTGGGAAACTTTGACCCCAAGCACCTTAATAGCCTGAGGAATTAAAGCATCTAGCTCCTCCTTCTTAAAAAGATTGACTACCTTCGGGTCATCCCCTTCGGGAACTGGGATTCCCTCTGGATCATCCCCTTGACCCATACTTTCTTGCCACCGGAGCTAGATAAGTCATTGCCAGGAGGCTCCTCTGTCCCCACTAGAGCATCTTCAGAATATTCTGACTCATCCCCACCTGGTCTTAATCCCAAAGGAAGACCAAACAATCTCTGGCCAGGGGAAACGCATTTTCTAATAGAACGATCCTGCCTTGATCCTACAGCACACTCTTCTGATGGCTGGGACTGAGAATCCATACCACAACAATCTGCCTGCTGCTTGGCAAGTTAAGCCTCATGCAGCAGTAATACAAAGTCCGCTGAAAACGGTCTTGATGTCTTAGCCCCAGTAGGAGTGGATCCAGGGACCGGCAGCATGGAACCTCTTCCCTCCGAGCCCCCCGGTCCTCCCCGGAAGCAGAACAGGCCAAAGACAACCATGGGGGAACATCCCCCCCCCCCCCCACGGTGCAGGAACAGACGAAAGCGAATTAAAAACGGCCACTGTTCCCACACTGATCAGGAAGGGATCATCACCCAGACGCGAAATCCGAAGTGATGGAGTGGGGGCTCTCCATTGCTTTTTTTTGTGCCTGTCTGACCATTGGATGAGTCCTCATCGCCTGCTGAACATCCGCCGCTCAAACTGAGCCGGTTGAGATGCAAACATGCCAAGCCACACGCTCTGCATGCTGACCCGCGGCCCATCGCAATTGCGGGGAAACCTACGTCAGAGCACAAGAACAGCCACCAAAAATAAGCACTCCACCTGCTAAAACCAATGAAGAGGAAGTCACCCACACAGCAGAACTGTGCTACTGCCTTAAACTTTTTTTTTTCAAACTTTATTCAACTTCCCCCCCCCAAAGCTGGAAAACAGAGGCTTCAAAAAGGAATAGACTGCCTCAAAAGAAAAGAATATCCAGAGCCTGCAGCCGCCTTGTGAAGGGGAGGGATCTGGACCACCAGATTTACACCCCACGGGTGCACAGACCAAGCAGACAAAAGGGTCACCAACCTGCGGCTTGTCTACCTCAACCAGACAGGGAAGAACCCACTAGGATTCAAAAAACCCCGGGAGGCAGGCTAAAAAACTAAAAATTGCCCAGACTGCAGAACTGCAGGTTTTGAACCATCTACCATCTGTTGGAGACAGAGAAATACTGAGGAACTGCAGGTGGCACACTTGGTTAAGTAGCAGTGTCGGTAAAACTTTGTCTCCATCTGCTGGCAGGGAGGCAAAACACAGGAGTCTGGATTGATCTGGGTACGTACAGGGAATATAATTTACTCAGTAGTACTGTGGAATTCCCAAATTCAGAAGCATCCTTTTTTAATGCTGGGGGTACTTGTCATGAGATTTGCATTTGTTTGTTTAGTTCTTTGAACCTAGATGTATGCTGTTCTCTTCACAAGCATGCACAAAATTACTAGAGATGTTGGTTTAGTGCTGACTTGTTTCATTTAATATCCTATTGTTTCAGAGATGCTTTCAGAAGTACCAACTACTCTGTCTCACAGGTGATTCTTAATAAGCAAGACTTACCCTTGCTTTTATGTGTTGCAATGATCAGTTTTTCTAATGGCCGAAAGTACACGGGAAGCCTTTTAAGGCGCGATAGAGCTTTAAACCAATTCAGCAATTTGAATAACTGGGTGGCTCTAGCTGCTGTAACGAAATATTTTGTTCTTACTGGGTTTACATACATGGACTAATATGGTCCATGCCTGAAGCAGGGCCCTTGGCCAGAGAGATTTTTACTGCTCTGAAATTGCTTTTGCAGGATGCCCTGTGCCAGAGTGAGAGACGCCGTTTGCTGGAAAAGCAGAAGCATGTTTCAGTCTGGAATGCCAGGAAAAGTCCCCCCAAGGACTGGTATATTCCTCTGGATCAAGGAAAACCAAAATAATGAGGAGGAAGGGGGGGGGGGGGGGGGGTAAAAACAGTCTGAATAGATTATAAAATGGATCTTTGAACTGAAAAAATTAAAAAAAAGAAAAGAACCCACAGAAGGATTTTAAAGGAAGATTGCTGCTCTGGGCAATGTGCACAAACACTACTTTCCATGTTTGTTTGTTTTTTTTTAATATTGCTGTTTCTGGTATTATTTAAAGGCTAAATGCAGTTTAAGAAATGTCATCGATTTGGAAAATTAGTCTTTACATCAAAGGACATCTCAGGGGCTCAGCTGCTGCTGTTTTTAGATTTTTCCTGCCCAGCATAGCTGAGGGTTCAGTGTGCTTAGGGACCAGCTGGCCCCGTGACAGAGGCAGACTGGTAGCCAAAGAAGTCACTCTTAGAAAGTAGGTACAGGTGATAGGAATTAATTCTTTGCAATCAGATTCTTTTGGCATATTTTATGTTTATTTACTGAATCTTGCTAAAACTGCTCTTCCCTTACCATATCAAAGTGGTGTACAATAAAAATGTCTTCCTTACATCCATAGCACTTTTGTTTTTTGTATCTGTGTGTGGGGTGAGAGGTGTTTAAAATTGCCTTAAGAAAGATGCCTTCCTTTTTTTTGTTTCTACACACATCTGGGGTGCTGTTTACTTGCATATAGATAGGGATCTTTTTAGATCACATTCTAGCTGTGGCTACTATGGTATAGGCATAAGATTTCTAGTCCTAGTTTCAAAATTTGTATATGGGTTACAGTGGCCTCCTCCTGCTCCAGTGCTGGCCAACTCTTGTCCCGGAGAGCCACAAACAGGCCTGTTTTTCAGATTATTTACAATGAATCTGCATGAGAAGAGTTGCATGCACTACCTCCATTATATGCAATTCTATCTCCTGCAGATTCATTGTGGATTTCCTGAAAACTGGGCCTGTAGGGTGCTCATGAGGACCAGAATTAGCCATCCTTGGCCTTCCAGCCCTTGTGGGTCCTGTCCTAGCCTTGCTCACAGCTGAAGCAGCATGGGCCTGCCGTCATGCCTATCTGGTGCTTATCGCTCTTTCTAAACCCCCACTTCAGCTTCTACCTAGCCCAGTTTATCCGCCAGCTGAGGAGCCTGGCTTGTGGCTCCCTTTAAAGCCTTGCACAAAGGTTCCCTTAAACTGCCACAGTATGGCACTGAGTGGGCCTCTCAGGCTGGGGCAGGATCTTCAGTGAGCACTTGTAAGAACTGTACCTAGTTCCCTTGCATGATTACAAAGGCATTAGACCAGCTCATTAAACTTTTACATAACCCCTCTGTAAATGTTGCAAAATGAAACAACAGCTCTTTTTTATTCTTTTTACACACCCTCTCAAGACCTCTGGCCAGAGTAAAAGCTACAGCTTTGAAACCTCAAGACCTTATTTCTTCAAAAATAAGACACAGGTCTGGGGCTTCAGTAGGCAGTGCTGCACACTGCCTGGATCAGGTTTTCTACTCCCCAGGCCAGAATGGGATGCTGCAGAGGCAGTGATCACAGCCTCTCAGAGCATGGAAGAATTGTCATGCAATGGTCAGGGCCCACGACTTCAGGTTTCCATTGGGGGGGGGGGGGGGCGGCCTCTGGTGCACAGTCCCTGGCAAAGGACTGTTGCTGTAATGACTGGGCTAAACAAGCTGAGGAAAACATCTCCAGATACTTGCACATAAAGGTTCAAGGTGGTGAAGCTCAAAGGTGCAAGAGTAAACTGCTGAGCCAAAAATAAGTCATGTGACTGGCCCAGAAAGTCTGATATCCACATAAAGACTTGTAAAACCCAAGTGCACTATATATGTTTAGTAAGTATTAATCCAGTTTATTACAAACATGCATTCCTTTCATTGTAGATCAGCAGTATATTTCCCCTTTTGCTGGGACAAAAGAATAGAAACTGACTAATTTTAAGAAATACTAAAAGATAAATATAGATGAACTTGTAACGTAGCATCCGGATTCCTCTCCTAGGCTTTCTGTATCCCACAAGCACTGCATCTCACTGAGTGTACACCCTGGTAATGTCATTGTATTTGCCTTCAGGAGCCTCATAATTGCAGCTGGGGGGAGTGAAACTGGGTCCTGGACTTTTCAGGGGGAACAGTCCCTGGTCTCGCCTCACAGCTGCCTGGTAAAGCTCTTCTGATTCCAGCCGCAGCTCCTTCAGTGCCTCCTGCTGAGCCTTCAGCAGTGACTGGATGGCTGCCATCTCTGTCAGATGCTCCTGCTGCTTGTAGCCTGCCCACCTCTTCAGGAGTAGAGCACGTCTTTCCTTCTCCTCGAACGAGAGTTGCACAGGATCACGCACTCTGCAATAAAACATAGTAAATGACCATACTGTCTACCCCATTACAAAATAACGAATTGCACATCCTGCAAGCTGGGAGACAGTTTCCCACAGTACAGGTTTCAGCAGCAGTTGTCCTGATGCTATTGTCTGTGTCATGTAAACATAATTCATGTGTGTTTGGGAATCACGCAGCAAGTTCTGCTGTTGATCAAGATAAACATGGTGTCCTTACCCCACCACAACACCAATTGCTTATTTGTATTCTTTTATGCAACTGTGTGCTAAATGTGAGAAAATTTAACAAGCTGCAGAAAGTATGGCTCTCCTGCTAGCTTCCTTAAGGGAGTTACTCCTTTGGCTCAGTTTGTGACTTGGAACCTGATGGCTGCAAATTCAGATTCTGAGATAGTCAGTTGCAAAAGCAAGAGGCAGTGCTGCAATGAGCATGGAGCTTCCCATTCCGCTGCTGATCTGCTGCAGTCATTTCCAGATCATGGGGCTCCAATAGTAGGTAGATAGGATGAGAGTCCCATCTGTTGTGATATATCAGGGGTGGCCAACTCCTGTCAAGGCCACGTTTTCAGGATATCCACAATGAATATGCATTTGATACAATTGCATGCAATGGAGGCGGTGATGCAAATCTATTTCATGCATATTCATTATGAGTATCCTGAAAACCAGGCCTGTTTGTAGCTCTTGAGGAGTGGAGTTGCCCATCCTTGATATATTAATTCACCTTAAACCAGAATAGGTCACTTAAATTATGTGAAGCATATCACTTCTGTAATGAATCCAAAATGCATTTCCTGAGTTATATCTGTTGCTTCTAGGCTCTGCCATGGCTCATTCTGGAGCTTGTCAGTGCTACTGTAATGGGATGTATGCAGGGCAAGAGCTTTTCTCCTCCTTGTGGCATCTCTAAGTCAGTGACTAACTGCTGAAAGGGTGTCCCCAGAACATAAGCCCACCTGTAGCTGAAAGTACTTTCTTCAGAGATGGGTGTGCATTGATGAGGGCTTTGCTCAAATACGAAATGCCTAAGAGCCAATGAGCTGCCTTACTTTGTCTTGTCCATGTATCTGGCTGGGGTTATAAAATCTTCAATGGGGATGAGTTCAGGGGCCACACGCTCCAACTTCTTGAGTCTCTTCTTCAAACGATCTCTCATTGCCAGCTCTCGCCTTGGATCCACTTTCTTCTTCTTTTTAGGTTCTGCCCTGATGGAAGCAGATTTTAAAATATGTTTTTTCAGTTATTTTCACACACCTCTCTTACATCATTGTTGAGACAAGATGCTGTATGGTGTTAGGTGCTTTGAAAGGTTTTCCTATGAAGCTACTATTGCTGCATTGTGAAATTAACAGTGGTCATGACAGATTTCATGTATGCAGTATATTTGCTCTGGGATAGGAGGCAGCAATGTGATAATACAGCAGCACTAAAATAGTGACAGCATAAACCAATGCACTGTTGTGTAACCTAACCTGAGACACAAAGCAATGTTTTATGTATAACAGAACTGGAGTAAAGGAGTAGCTTAGTAGTTAGAGCAGTGGGCTGCAAACCAGAGAAATCAGGGATCAAATCCTGCTGTTGCTCCTTGTGACCTTGAGCAAGACATTTCATCCTCTATTGCCTCAGATACAGTCTGTGAGCCCATTGGGAACAGGGAACTACCACTGTACCTGAATGTAATCCACTTTGAAGAGCCCAAAAAGTGCAACATAAATCAAATAAAGAATTCAATATTAGCAAGAATATAATTTCCCAACAGAGAACAATTATTGTCAGGGCAAATACTGAGTGTTTTAAGAAGAACTGGTGGATGGTTTTAATGGTTTTTTTAAGTTTTATTTTGGCATTGTGATGTTTTTATTTTTGACTATGTTTGTTCTTAATGTTTTTTCCCTTTCCACATGTGATATGTCTACAGATACTGTCCAGAAAGTATATCTGTGCACAGAAAGGCAAAACTAACAGCAGTTACTCCAAGGCTACAGAGAACATAAGAAGTGTGTATCACAGCTGTAGGGTAGGGCTGCCTTACCTGGTAGGAAGATTTGCCCTCAGAGCTAGCAGTGAAGTTTGCCAGTAGCTTCTACGACTTAGGACAGTGCAAGTCAATCGTGAACTAAGGAAAATAAAAAATGCACTGTATTACAAGTGGAGTGTACTCCCCAATAACCAGCGAGCTCATGTTACAGCTCTGTTGGATGATTTTACTTCAACTAAATCATTTTAAGTGCAAATCATTTAAAGCCAGGAACTATCTAGTACAGGGCTTCCCAAACATTTAGCCAATGTGACCCCATTTTACCAAATGAAAATGTATATGTCCCCAGAGGATAACCAAAACAATTCAGCAGGGGTGCAGCCCCCTCCAACACTCACTCCACTCTCACCCTCCCCACTCCTCCTTATCCCCTTTCTCTGCCGCCAGAGGACCTCCTCTCTCAATCACTACCCCTCAGCTAATCCCTTCATATCCTACAGCTCCTCTCACCTTCCCATACCATCTCCTCCAGCCCTTTCCCATTTTCCTAGTTAATCTCTCATCTCTATGCCATTTTTATAACTCCCAACTGATCCTGTCATCCCTTCCTTTCACCTGATTCTTCACCCCCTCTCACTCAGCCTCACCTCCACCCCTTTTTTCACATCCCCCTAGTTGATCCCCTCTCACACTACATCTCCCATTTGAGCTCCTGACATACTTCCCTCACCCTCCACAGACAATGCCTCCCCAAGTGATCCAACCCTCAAATCCCTCTTCTGCATCTGATCCCTTCCTTCAAATAGTCCCTCCAAACATTTCCCTGGTCAAGATTAGCAACATTTTCTATTTGACCCTGGGCCAATGGTGGAGGACAACTAGTTCAGTGGTGGGTGAGGAGAGGAGCCGTAACAATCTCCACTGGCCTCTGCACACTCAGGGCACCCTTCCCTTCATGGCTGTCTCAAACCCAATTGTGATATGCAAGTGGCAGCAACATTAGTAATGGAAGTCAGCATAGGGTCTGCGAGCCAGGGTAAGCTCACAGGCCCTGCGGCAGCTCGGCTCCCTTATTGTTTAGGGTTTCCTGTTACCACAGAAACTCATGCAAGGCTTGTGAGTGTGTACCGACTCACAGGCTCTCCAATGACTTCCACTACTAATGCTGTTGCCCTTTGAGGCCCTTGTGACCCCATTTGGAGTCCCGCTCCACAGTTTGGGCAGCCCTGATCTAGTTGGCTGTGTATTGCATGTTTCTGTAAAGTGCTGGGTACAACTCATCATAACTCTGCAAATCGATATAAATATGGACCAGGCGCCAAGCTGTAACGCTTCTGTAAATACCCATGGAAGTTACAGCTCCGAGACAGACAAAACGCAACGAAATATTTGTGGTTCAACACTCACCAGACTTTGCTGCTTTCCCTGAATGCCAGAAGCAAATTATTAGCAGTGCCTGCAAACATCTCTCTTCATCGAGCTGTGCGGGACCTCAACAAGAGAAAACGATGCAAAAAGGAGACGGCTCTCTCGCGCGTAACCTCCGCTCACATTTCTGTCCCCGTCCCGGTGCGCCGCTCTTTATGGTCTCGCCGGCAACCGAGTCTCTGTCACATTCCTTCCACAACCCAGCAGCCCCCGGTGCTGAGCATAAATGTCTTCTCGTCAACCTTCCGCGCCCCCAGAATGTTAAGGGTTTTTTTGTATTATTTTTATTGTTTCTGGTGGACTCTCCTGCCTTTTCTTCCCTTCGCCTCCCTTCTTCGGTCCTCGATTCTCCTGCGGGCGGTTGCGGAGCAATAAGACATAGTTTGAACCTCCGGGGCCTCCATAGATCCAGAGCCCTGCGGGTCGCGCCGGCCCCTAGCAAATGAAAGGCGCCCGCGATAGCACCAGGGAACTGAAGGAAAAAGAAGGCAGGAGAGACCACCGGAAATAAATGAATGAATGAATGAATGAATAAGTAAATCTAACGACTCGGATGCCCATAGCTTTAATCGCCCGTGGACCTGCCGCGCGGCCCCTCTCGTTGGGACACTGTACCCGTCCGGACACCTTTCGGGCGCCCTCCGCCTCCACTTCCTGCTGCCGCGGCCGTAGCGGAGGATGGAGCGGCGCTGAGGAAGCGCGGCCCCGGCACAGGCGGAGGGGGAAGGAGGGCGGCAGGGCCGCGGACCGCACCGGCCCAGCCATGAAGCTCCTCAAGCCGAGCTGGATCAACCACAGCGGTGAGAGCGGGGCCTCAGACCGTTCGGGAGGGAAAGAAAGTGCTGCAGCGGTGACAGCGTAGGAGAAGATGAGCTAAGGGGTCCTGCGTGCAGCGACACAAGAGATTGGGGATAGATCCTGCCTGCACTGGGTCTGGGACGGGACGTATTTGTCGGGAATGTGCAAGTGGTGGGGCCATTGCACACTGGGTCTGTGCAAGGGATGGGGACAAGGTCGTGTCCGGGACTCTGCAAGGGGTGAGGACATCACACATAGTCTGTGCAACAGATGGGGATGTGTCCAGCAGGCATTGGGTCTCTGCACGGGATGGGACCTGACGCACCAGGTTTATGAAAGGGCTGGTGACATGTCCTGTAGACATTGGGCCAATACAAAGGCTGGGGGACTCGTCCTGCAGACATGGGATCTGTGCAAAGGGATGGTGACGCGACCTACAGACATTAGGTCCGTGCAAAGGGATGGGAACATGTGTGTAAGGGGTAGGGATATGTCCTGCAGGCATTGGGTCTGTGCAGGGAATGGGGACATCACACATTGGGTCTGTGTTAGAACCGAGGACATGTCTATTGGGTCTGTGAAAGTGTGTGTGTGTGTGGGGGGGGAACATAAGCATTTATAAATGATTTATTTAATGACATTTATAAAATGCTTTCCTGATTTAAAACAAATGCTCACAAGTGGTGTACAATCATAAATACATTATTATAGCCCTTCCCAGATAGGTGAATTTGCTGTGTCTATCTCTTTGAATAAAAAGATGAGTATTCATGTTGAAGAACCTCTGTGGTCTGTGATTTCTCCTATTTCTGCCATATTGAAAGAAGGCCCTTAAGACATCAGAGTGCTTTCCACTTGCATGGTTTGGCTGCATCAACAGCAGTCCTGTATTTTTATTTTGCTTTCTGCCTATCCCTAGGCAAGCCCATCTTTTCTGTGGATATCCATCCAGACGGGACGAAGTTTGTAACTGGAGGGCAAGGTATGCTAAAGCAAAGAATTTTGGTTGCCTCATTCGTCCACTTGGGTACATGGAATTAATTAAGGGTTAACTAAAAAGTTGTAGGTGAGACCTTGTTATTGGACTAATTCAATACATCAGTGATGAGTTTTTGACAGCTGCCCTCTTCATCAGATCACACTAGTCCATTAAAAAGATATTACCTACAGCTTTTTATTGACCTTTAATTCCACATATCCATATTCCAAAGAAATGACAAAGAAGGGACAGCTGCCTTGTGTAATACGTAATTCCTCAGGTACATAAACCTTCTATTCCAGGAAGTTTGAAGATTTCAGACTTATTCAAATCTTCCATTCTAGTGACCTGTGAGAGCTGCACTGCCTCCTAAATAAAAGTAGAGCAGGTCTGATATAGTGAGGTGTTAGTGTAGGATATGAGCATGCTGTCTCCACCTGCTTTATACCTGAAGGATTAGTCCCCTGTGCTCACTGCAGCTCTCTTGGGTTTGTCAGAGACAGCCCTTTCCTCTTTAGTGTAATCTGGAATTGAAGATAAAGCTGGTTGTAGGTCATGAGACCAGGAATTGTCAGGAATGCTTTGTCCAAGGCTGAATTGCCTCATTCCCCTCTGCAACAGAACATTTTATTAAGGCTTAAATCATTTGGCCTTCCTAGAATTGGTTAAATAGACCTCGCAGAAATGCAAGGTGGTTTCATGTAATGTTTTCTGGCAGGAGCTGAAGGATCTACTGCTCTTAGGAAAAAGCTTTTGAAAAGCATTCTGATGTGGACGGTGGATGTTTCAAGACTTGTCAACTGTTTATAAATCCTACAAGCAAGTGATGTTCTGATCCCAGGCAGCATGTGCTCAGTGAGAGCTGGTTGGATAGGATATGCTTGCTCTGCGTGTTCGTAGATGGCTTTGTATTTCCAGGGCAAGACTCCGGAAAGGTTGTGATCTGGAACATGGCTCCTGTGCTCAAAGAGGAAGACGAAAAGAATGAAGATATTCCCAAGATGCTCTGCCAGATGGACAATCACTTAGGTACAGTATTGCAAATCAATGTCCTGCAGGCTCAGCCGTTCCACAGTGAGAGGTCTGTAAGCTAGAAAATGAAGCTATAGCTAGACAAACCATTCCAAGGGCTAGCAATACTTCCACATGACAACTGTGCCACAACACTACCAGGCATAGAATAACCTTGGTGTGAGCCCCAGCTGATAGTACTGCTGAAAGAACTGTCTGACTTAGCTAAAAGTGTCCGGAAACAAAATGCATTTTCATAATCTTTTCTCTCGTTCCGTGTCTCGGGATGGGGAAGTGGGGAAAAGCTTAGTGAGTTGGTCTCTGAAAGAGAGTTAGGTTCCTGCACTGACTGTATTCAGGGTACACCAGAAATCCAACATCACAGTGAACGCCATTCTGCACAAGCACTTGTCATGTGAGGTTTATTCTTTTCTTGTGTTTTAGCCTGCGTGAACTGCGTGCGATGGTCAAACAGCGGAATGTACCTGGCGTCTGGCGGAGATGACAAGCTCATCATGTTGTGGAAGCGAGCAGCGTTAGTATTGTCAAGTTTCACTGCTTCATCCTTTGAGTGAATTACATGGGGTCCACAGCACATGGGGACATGAGGCTCTGGTTGTGGTACAGGTGGAGGTGCTACAGGGATGGCATTCCAGGCTCCCCTCCTGCACAGCATTTCACTTAGGATCCAGAGCTCACGAAGAATCAAAGTTCTATTTCCTGAACATACCCAGATGAATCCAGATAAATGTGTTTTGCCTCCCTACCAGCAGATGGAGTCAGAGAAACAAAACTTTGAGGCACTGCTACTTACTTAGTGCCACCTGCAGTCCCCTCAGTATTTCTCTGACTCCAGCAGATGGTGGAGGTGCTACCCTGCAGTCTCAGATTGAGAGAGAGAGAAATTGAAGTAGGATAATTTCAGAGGAAGCTCCGTGAGATGTTAGGCTCCTTGGTGGACTATCCCTCAGGTTTAGCTTGGCGTCCGGGGGGGAGGGTTGGGAACCCATGTCTTGAGTTCGCCTGCATCGTGCCGGGAGCCCTGAAAGTCAGGGGACTGGTTCCCTCAGGGCCTCTGAGACCTCTGTCTGCAAGGCCTCGGAATCAGGGAAGTACCCCATGTGTGTTTTTTGCCTTTGTATCTGTGATTTTAAAGTTAAAAGAAAAAGAAAGAAAGGAGCAGAAAGGCAAACAGCTGGTTGCTTGGGGGGGGGGGGGGGGGGGGGGGGGCGGCGGCGGCGGCAGAAGATAAGACCATGAGGCAGTGAGGGCTGCAGGCCTCTGCAGACAGAAGTTAACTACTGTGCTGCTGTGTGTGTCCTGGGGGGAGCGACATTAGCCGCCAGGTCTGTAGCAGAGGAGGCGCGGCAGTGGTTGGTGTGGCCACATTTGTTTCCTCATGCGTCTCTAGATCGTGCTGAGGCTGGAGAGTAGTGGTCTTTTCCGCGGCGGTGCCCAGCTGATTTTTCCATGCTGCGGGAAATGGTGCAGCATGGTTAAGAAAAAAAAAAAAAGGCGCGTGCCAGAACAGCGATTGAGGCCAGCGGTTTTTGCAAGTGGCAGGTTGGCCATCAGCGCGGGAACAAGTGGTATGGCGCTCGAACCACTCAGAGAAGTGTGCCGCGCATGTGAGCTGGAGTCTACATGCTTGAATTCTCGCTCCTGGTTGCGCTTCGGGAGAGAGAGTTTCCTCAGCAGCGGTGCACCGGGGGAAGAGGATTTCCTGCCCTTGGTGAGGGGGGAGGAACGACACATCAGTGTCAGTGGCCGAGAGGTCTACGGGGCCCCACGAGGCAGCTGGACCCACAGAGGGCTGCGGGCAGGAGTCCTTTTTAACTAGGGAACCCTGAGATTCCCCTCCCCCTTTTTCTTCTATGGTTCAGGGAGACTCTAATGGAGGGGGACTCCAACGATAGCCTGGAGCAGGGGACAGATGGCCCTGAGGGATTTTTGCCAAAATGTATCCTCTTGATGCATAAAGCCTTCCTGGCAAGGAAAGGGCCAAAGGGGAAGTGGGCAAGAGTTAGGCCTCCCCTATCCACGCCAAAAAAGCCTAAGAGGGTCGCAGGTGGGTCCAGGGATGTACTGCATCATCTGGGACTGTGTTGAGCGGAGTAGGAGGTGGACCCCAGGGATGGGGGGACTCCATGGATAATCCACAGGATGTTCTTTTGGACCACCAAGGGATGATTCCAGATGCTGACGTGACTGTGGCACTGGGTGTGGATCCGGATGTAACTAAGGACGATCCGGATGAAGCATCGGAAGGGGATGATCCTTGAGTTGTCTGTCCCCTGCTTTTATTCCCCAGGTCTTGGAGGAATTGGGGGTTAAAGTGACTCAGGAGGAGTTGGATAGCGAGGAGGTGAGTCCGTTCCTGGATGGGCTGAGGCCTCCCCCTCCCCGAGTTCCTTTCCCTTACCTAAGAAGATCAGGAAGTTGGGAAGCTATATCCCCCGATGGAAGAGACTTTGGAGATACTGTGGGTACTGAAGGTGGATGTTGCGGTGTCGGCGGTCACTTAAAAGACGACCATACCGGTGACGGGGATTGCCGTTTTGAAGGATGTGCAGGATTGTAAGTTGGAGATTCACCTAAAGCGGATGTTTGAGGTCCCTGCGCTGAGTCTTTGGGCCGTCGTCTGTGCAAGCTTGATGCAGAGGGCCTGTCGGTGTGGGGTGCAGAAAGCACAGGATCCAACTTCGATAGGAGATGGTGCCCTGCAGTCAGCTCGTTTGGAGGCTGGGGTGGCTTATGTAGCGATTCGTTCTATGATTTGGTTCGCATATCAGCCAGGTATATGGTCTTGGCAGCGGTGGCCCTCAGGCTTTTGTGGCTGCGCAATTGGTTAGTGGACATGTGGTCGAAGGCTCAGCTGTGTAATCTCCCTTTCAGAGGGAAGCTTCTCTTTGGGGAAGATTTGGATCAGCTGATGAAGATGTTGGGGGAATCTAAGGGGAACAGGCTGTCTGAGGATAAGCGTGCTAGTAAAAAGGTGTTCCTTCTCGAAAATGGTTCAAGGATTAGAAGAGATTTCCATCTGGTAGGACCACCTCCAACGTGTCTGCGAAGCCGACTGGCAATTGAAAGCAGTCCTTTAGAGGCCATAGAGGCTCCAGGGATGGTATCGGTCAAGGGGCCGGTGGTGGAAAATCAACACAAGGAAGCCAGGGTGTCCCACTTCTGCATAGAAGCCTTAGGGGCAACTTGTCCAGCTTTTACGTGGAGTGGACCAAGATTACCTCGGACCAGTGGGTGCTAGAGGTCATAAGAGAAGGCTACGCTCTTGAATTTTTGTGCCCGGTTATGGAGGCCTTTCTCTAGTCTCATTTGGTCTCTTGCAGCAAGTAGGAGGCGGTGTAGTGGACGCTGCAAAGGTTACTGGATCTATATGCCATAGTGCCCGTGCCGTGGGAGGTACAAGGGCAGGGCAGGTACTCCATTTACTTAGTGGTTCCCAAGAAGGAGAGTACCTTCTGTCCCATTTTCAACCTGCAGAAAAGTGAACAGGACTCTTCGGGTGCCACGTTTTCATATGGGGACGCTGCGCACGGTTGTAGTGGCAGTCCGCAAAGGAGAGTTCCTGGCATCCCTGGACTTGACGGAGGCGTAATTTCATATTCTGATGCAGATAGACCATCAGATATTTCTTCGTTTCATAGTGCTGGGTCAGCATTTTAAGTTTTGGGCCCTTCCTTTTGGACTGGCGATGGTGCCACGGACCTTCACCAAGATAATGGTGGTGGTGGCTGTGGCCGTACGTAAGGAAGGAGTTCTGGTTCATCCATACCTGGACGATTGGCTCATTCGAGCAAAGTTGGAGGAGGAGTGCGAGAGGTCATTTCAGTGGTGATGAACACCTTGCAATCACTAGGTTGGGTCATAAATATGTCAAACAGCCATCTGGTTCTGACCCAATCCTTGGAGTATCTGGGGGCTCTATTCAATACTAGGAAGGGCAGGGTATTCTTATCGGAAGACTAAGTGAGAAGGTTGCAGGCACAGGTGACATGACTGCTTCATCTTATATTGCCAATGGTTGGAATTACTTTCAAGTGCTCGGTTCTATGGCATCCATGTTAGATTTGATTCCATGGGTGTTTGCGCATACGAGACCTCTGCAGCGTGCTCTGTTGTCAAGGTGGGACCCGCTTTTGGGACAATATCATCTGCCGTTGCCCTACTGCGAGAATCCAGGTCTACTCTCTATTGGTCGCTGTCTCAGCACAATCTGATGAAGGGAATGGACCTGAAACCCCTGGCCTGGGTGGTGGTCACCATGGATGCAGGTGCGCATGTTTTCGGACAACGGTGGCGTACGTCAACTGTCAAGGCAGAACGAATAGTCGGGCAGTAGCTCCGGAGGCACGTCGTTTGTTCGTATGGGCAGAGCGCCATCTCGAGGGCTTAGCAGCCTCACGTCTCAGAGGCAGGAAATTCACAGGCAGACTTCCTCAGCAGGGAGCAACTGGACCCGGGGGAATGGGAGTTGTCCCACGAGGCTTGGAACCACATTTGTGCCTAGTAGGGTGTTCTGCAGCTGGATCTCATGGCGACAAGGTTCAACACAAAGACAGAGAGGTTTCTCAGTCACAGAAGAGAGGTCGATTCGGTGGGCCTGGATGCTCTAGTGTACCCTTAGCTGTCATGGATTCTGCTGTTCGTGTTTCCTCCTTGGCCTCTGGTCGGTTGAATTCTGAGGCATATAGGGGTGCATCCTGGTTCTGTGGTGTTGGTAGTCCCCGTGTGACCGCAGTGACCATGGTTTGCAGATCTGGTGCATCAGACGATGGTAGATGAGCCAGCCGAAGGGATCCAACCAACTTTACTGCATCAGGGGCCCGTATTTTCGGATCGAGAGGATCACCTTTGTCTCGCGGCTTGGCTTTTGAGAGGTTGCGGCTGCGCCTGGAAGGTTATTCGGAGCAGGTTATCTCCACATTTCGCCTGGTTCGTCGACTTGTCACTTTGGCATATATTCAGGTCTGAGGGTGTTGAGTCTTGGTGACTTCAGAGACAGGTGCATCCCCTGTCAGTGGAGGTTCCTCTCATCTTGGAATTTGTGCAACAGGGCTTGTCTAAGGGTCTCGCCTATAGTACCATTCGCATTCAGGTGTCAGCTTTGGGCTCTCTTAGGGGCAAATGGCGAGGGAGGTTCTTGGCCTCACATCCGGACATGGTTCGCTTCTTAAAGGAGGTCAAGCATTTGTGACTTACAGTCTGGAAGTTATGCCCGGTTTGGAGCCTTAATTTGGTCTTGCGAGTTTTGTGTGGGGCCACGTTGAGTCTTTGAAGAGAGCGATGCTGAAGGTTTTGACTCTGAAGGCAGTGTTCCTGGTGGTCTTCTGTTCGATTAGACAGGTTTTGGAGTTACAGGCTCTGTCTTGCATGAATCCCTTTTTGTGGATTTCCTATAACAGGGTTTCCTTGTGGACGGTCCCCTCTTTTTGGTCTAAGGTGGTGTCCTTTCATGTTAATCAATTGGTAGACCTTCCAGTGTTTCCAGAATGGTCTAAGGATTCCCCTAGGGGCCGGGAGCTGCATCTTTTGGATGTGAGGAGAACTCCGTTGCGTTATCTGGAGCTATCGAATAGTTCCGGCGCTCTGATCACCTTTTTGTCCTGTATGGGGCCAGAAAGAAGGGAGAGAAAGCCTCTAAGGCTACCATTTCCCATTGGTTGAAATTGGCTATTTGCACGGCCTATATTTGTAAGGGCCGACAAGTTCCAGCGGGGCTGAAGGTGCACTCCACAAGATTTCTAACCACTTCCTGGGCAGAATGTCAGTTGCTGTCACCTCAGGAGATTTGTAGGGCTGCGGTGTGGTCCTCGTTGCATACTTTCACCAGGCATTATCACATGAACGTGAGGGCTCAGGAAGAAGCATTCTTTGGTGAGTGTTATGGTTTGAGCTGTTTGAGTGGATTCTTGGGTACTGTGGCAGATGACCACGCCCACGGGGAGGAGCCCCACAGGGAGCCACAGTACTGGGCTAGACTCAGGACGCACAAACACAGAGTTTTGTCTTTTATTGTACAGCTGATGTATACCACCAGATGTGGCAGTAGTGAGGAGATCCAGAGGTAGCAGTCCAGGGACCCTTGGCAGAGGGGACCCGTCTCACCAAGATTGTATAGGGATATCCAGGTGTAGGTTTCCCAGCACGGCAGAGCTGTAGATGAGACAGACTGAGAAATAGATTACTCACTAGATGGTAGCTGTAAGGTTGACAATTCCACCAGGTAGAAGTAGATGGTAGCAGGCACCGAGGCAGGGAGAGCAGGCCCTCGAGGAGCGAGTACCTGATCCCAGTAAGGTACCTGAAAGAAAGCAGAGGGCCCCCGAGGAGCGGGTACCCAGGTTAGAGGATACCCCGAAGGGCAGAGAGAGCTTCCAGCGGCAGCACAGAAATGGCAGAGTAGCTTAGACTGGACAAATCCAATCCTTGCTAACTCAATGAGCTAGCAAACAAGCAAAGGCTAAATACCCGGATGGCGTGACGTCACTCGAGGGAGACACCGCCGAGGTTCCCGCCATGACGTGGATAAAGTTACGTGGATAAAGTTACGTGGATAAAGTTACGTGGATAAGGTTCCCGCCATGACGTGGATAAAGTTACGTGGATAAAGTTACATGACGTGGATAAAGTTACGTGTTATATGTTACTCATATGTTAAGAAACGCTGTTTAATGTAACGCCTTTATTGCGACAGTTTTGTTCTATGTAAACCGACCTGATTCGATACTTGTATTGAGAATGTCGGTATATAAAAATCCGAAATAAATAAATAAATAAATAAAGACGTGGGAGGCCCTTAGGAGAAACACGGCGTGAGGCTTTGCCATAGCCGTTCCGGGGATGCCAGAGAATGCGGCTTGCAGTCACGGCGGTAGCCATCTTCCCAAGGCTAGCGGGGAGAGCAGAGAAAAAGGTGAGGCACAAGGGTCGAAGCTGTCTGAGACCAACGGACGCAACAGTGAAAGTGTCCTGCGTGTGGGTTTTTTGGGTTCCCGCCCAGTCTAGGGGTGCTTTGGTACATCCCCTTGTCTGGACTGATCTGGGTATATTCAGGAAAGGAAAATTGGTTCTTACCTACTAATTTTTATTCCTGTAATACAACAGATCAGTCCAGAGACCCATCCCGTCACTGCCGAAAGACTGTTTTTGGCTAATTGTTGGTTCAAGTTGATTTGCATTTCAGGGTATTTGGGCAGTTGTTGATCATGGTTTGGGTTTTTCAGATTTAGTTTTTGGGAGAATTTTGGGCTCCAGTGTTTGGGGGTTTCCAACCCGATAGTTTTCCCTGTTAGCCCGAGAAAGGGGTTTTGGGGTTATATCTTTTCTTGGGTACAGGTCAATACTGAGGGGACTGCACGTGGCACTCTGTTATGTAGCACTGCCTCAAAGTTTTGTTTCTCTGACTCTGTCTGCTGGCAGGGAGGCAAAACCCACTTGTCTGGACTGATCTGTGGTGTTACATGAACAAAAATTAGCAGGTAAGAGCCAATTTTCCTTCTTTAATCTGCGAGAACCAGTGTGTTCAGCGAAATGTGCTGATATACTGTCTCTCAGGTGCTTGTCAACTCCGTAGCATGACACTTGTCTATGTGCTTCAGGCTCATGCACTGTTACAGCACTACAGAGCTTGAGTCTTTGTCCAGCAGACATCGGAAGATCTGTGCTACCATTCACTTGGATACAGCTGAGCTCTTGCATTTGTGTAGGACCTGCCTTCTAATTCATTTCTCTTTCCATGCTATATGGAATTCTGGTTCTCATTTAATAGCATCAGTGTGATGATATTGTAATTCATTTTTACTTTCTGTTGGGGTTTATGTACAGCTGTTTGACTCCTTAAGCGAAATGGCAAGCAGTGGATGAAACCAAAGTGGAGTTGCTTTGGTAAGATTGGATTTTGTTCCTCTTTCATGCAGGTACATTGGGCCTAGCACAGTCTTTGGCTCCAGCAGTAAACTGGCGAATGTAGAGCAGTGGCGATGTGTATCCATCCTCAGAAGTCACTCTGGGGGTGAGTTCCATCTGCAGGGGAAAGAAGCTTGGAAAGCAATAGTCTCTTGCTCTCAGAACTGGAGCATTATGATCTTGCATTTCATTTTACTTCCATAAATAAAGTTGATGATGTGTTTCCATTATCCAGGATATTGTATATTGAAAAGTAACAATTATGTTTAATAAGAATTTTTCCCATAGACACAAAATGGGAGAAAACTTTTAGTAAATAACACTGTAAACAGTGGTGGATAAGGAGATGTTCCTGCCAGAAGAGGGCATCGAGCCATTTAGTTTCAGCATTGTCAGGGAGATCTTGGTGTGAAGGGATGTCCTTAATATACAGTGCGCTTATTAGAGAACTGTTGCTGTAAATAGGATGTAGGGCCTAACTTGTATTGATAGTTTTAGTGTTCTGAATGACACGGAGTGTTCTGGCAGAATAACCATGTTCATCTTTTCTTCGCGCTAGATGTGATGGATGTGGCCTGGTCCCCTCATGATGCCTGGCTGGCCTCCTGCAGCGTGGATAACACGGTGGTGATCTGGAACGCACTTAAATTCCCAGGTGCGAACATGTGATAGTGACTGACCCAGGTGACCTCTCTTCTCTCTTATTCCACTGGCATCTTTGTTTTTTGATCTGCTGCATTCATTCTCTTCTATTGGACTTACAGTTTTATCAGAGCTGACCTCTACTAAGCTACAGTGCAGTGAGCCTTCATTTGCAACTGCACAGAGCTTTTAGGATTTTTACTCCCTCTTCCCCTCCTAGCTTATTATCTCCCTCCCAAATCTGCAACTCCAGTGACGGCCAGGGGCCACAAACTGCCTCTCCATTCGAAACCCAACTAAAGAAGCTCCGAGTGTGGCCAGCAGGTGTCGCTGTTGAGTGATGGCTGAGACTACCTCTGCAGCATCCCCAAGTGACCCAGGGAGCAGAAGCCAACGCCACCACACACAGCACTACCCCTGATCTACCTGGCCTGCCATTGTCATCTTTATTGTGTAATGGCCTGACCCTGAGATTTTGGGCAAAACTTTCCCTTTAAAATCCTACTTCTGAGCATGTTAGGAGGCAGTGGCTTAGTTTGTATAGACACGTTTCCTGTGCTAAGTTAGGAGAAGTCCAGAGTGCTGTGGCCTTGTCTGAAGTGACAGATATTCCTAAGGCCCTGGTGCAGGTTCCCAACATACTGAGTGCCGTTAAGAGAAGTGTACGCAGAGACACAGTTTTGTCTGTGCAGCTCCAGTGACAGGAGAAGCCATGTGTGTGAGCTAACATATCTTCCTGAACATATCCAGATCAGTCCAGACCAGTGGGTTTTGCATCTTTACCAGCAGATTGAGTCAGAGAACAAAACTTTGAGGCACTGCTACATAACTGAGAGTGCCACCTGCAGTCCCTCAGTATTTCTCTGACTCCAGCAGAAGGTAGAGGTGCAAATCTGCAGTTGAGTTGATAGTAAATAAATAAATAAATAAATAACAAAGTGTTAGGGATAGGGCGGTAGAGGATGATGGAAACTCCCTGAGGTGTTAGGCACCTTCATGGGCCATCCCTCAGGTGGAGCCAGGCGAACGAGTGGGGAGGGGGGGGGGGGGTTGGATACTTCTGACTGGGTTTCATCCGCAGCATACCGGAAGGTCTGATAGCGGGGGGATCTGGCTCCCTCGACCCTCTAAGGCTTCTCTCTCGGTCACCACTGATCCTGTCAGGAAAGTTTTAGTTAAGTTTCTTTGTTAAAAAAAAAAAAAAAAAAATAGAATAGAATAAGTCGAGGCAGTAAGAAGAATTGGCAGCAGGGAAGGCTGTCTTGAGTCATCAGTGGTAGGCCTTGATGGCGGGAGGTGTTGAAGAGTGCTGAGGGGTGGAAGAGTTTTTGGTGGTGCGCCAGCAGTCCGGGGTTCAGGGTGAGTGTGGTGAGCAGCGCAGGCACAGGCTCGGGGGGGGGCTCAGTGCGATTGTTTTTTATCCTCGCTGTTTCGGCGTGTCGGTGAGGCTAGATAGTCTGGTGACCGCGATTCAGGGAGCGTGCCAACAGGGGCTAGTTTTTGGTGCAGCTGTGGTCCCGAGGACTGAGTTTTGTGCACTGTGTTTCGCCGGCGTTGTGTGTGTGGCCTAGCACCGCATAGAGAGCCTTAATGACGCCAAAGCAGAAGATGGCTGCATGCCGCGGTTGTGGCTCGTCTGCGGCATGGCTAGATGCCCGGTCCCTCTGCCTAGAATGCAGATTGGGGCAGGAGGGCTCCTTGGCTGGGGGCCGTGGAGGGAAACAAGACCTCCGGTCGGCTGGGCCCATTCCTGATACCGCCGAGGAGGAGGATCAGGAGGTCATAGCGCGAGATGGCAATTTCCTGCCTCCCCATTCCCCGGTGGAGCAGGGAGCCTCTAATGGGGAGGGGGATTTAATGGATAGTCCCCCAGGCTTGGGGGAAGATGGTTCGGGGGTTTTTTCTTTGAATTTATTCTCCTTTTACTCAAAGCCTACCTAGCAAGGAGAGGCTCTGGGAGAAAACAGGCTGTGGAGCAGCCACGCTGCCCCACGGATAAGGAGCCCAAGGTGACCTCACAGGGGGTCTGGTGATACCCTACGGCACCTGGGATTACGTCAGGCAGTTGCCGGGATGACCCACGCATGGTTCATTTGTTCAGGCTAGAAGGCCTACGGCCTCTGATTCCTCAGTTTCTGGAGGAATTAGGTGTGAAAGTCACTCAGGAGGAGTCGGATAATGGAGGGGTTAACCAAGTCCTGGATGGGCTGAGAGGGCCCATAAGTGCCTTTACTTTGCTGAAGAAGATCCAGAAGTTGGTGAACCGGGAGTGGGACTTACCGGACGTGGTTCTGAAGGTAGGTAGAGCGATGGCTACTTTGTCCCTTGATGGAAGAAGCCCTTGACCTGCTGAAGGTTTCGAAGGTGGACACGGCTGTTACCAAGAAGATGACAATTCCAGTGGCGGCGGCTGCCTCCCTGAAGGATGTGCAGGACCGCAAGCTGGAGGTGCAATCAAACGGATGTTTGAGGTCTCTGTGTTGAGTCTACGAGCGGCTGTCTGCACCAGCTTGATGCAGAGGGCCTGTCTGTGTTGGGTTCAGAAGGCTCTGGAGCGTACAGCATCAGGAGACAGCGGTTCCTTTCAGGCGGCCCGCCTGGAAGCTGGGATCGCCTATATGGCAAATGCGCTGTATGACTTGGTTTCGTGCGTCAGCTTGTAACATTGTTTCGTCGGTGGCAGCCCGTAGGCTTCTGTGACCACACAATTGGTTGGCAGATTTGTCGTCCAAGGTCCAGCTCTGTAACCTCCCTTTCAAGGGGAAGCTTTTGTTTGGGGAGGACTTGGATCGGTTGATGAAGGTGTTGGGGGAGACAAAGGGAAACAGGTTGCTGGAGGACAGGAAACCCAGTAAGAAAGTGTTTCCAGCTCATCCCTGTTTTTGGGATTCTTGCAGGTTCCGGTCTGGCAAGTCCTCTTCTGGCTCCACGGCGAAGCAGAACATTGGACGCCAGCAGTCCTTTCATAAAGCTTGCAGTTCGGCCAGAGATAGGACAGGTCAGGGCTCTGGAAGCGGAAGGTCAGCACAATGAAGCCAGGATTCCCCACTCCTGCATAGAAGCTATAGGAGGCAGATTGCCAGCTTTTATGAGGAGTGGGAAAGGTTTACCTTGGACCAGTGGGTTCTGGAGGTAATAGGAGAGGGCTACGCCTTAGAGTTTTCGTGCCCAGTGAGGGAGGCCTTTGTGGAGTCTCATGTGGTCTCCCGCAGCAAACAGGAGGTGCTATGGGGAACTCTGCAGAGGTTACTCGACCTAAAAGCCATAGTTCCCATCCCGTTGGTGGAGCAGGGACAGGGAAGATATTCCGTTTACTTCGTGGTTCCCAAAAAGGAGGAGTCCTTTCGTCCCATTCTCAGCTTGTAGAAGGTAAACCAGTCTCTTCAGGTCTTGCGTTTTCACATGGAGACACTGCACACCTAGTAGTGGTGATGTGCAAGGGAGAGTTCTTGGCTTCCCTAGATCTCATGGAGGCGTACCTGCACATTCCCATCATCAGAAATTTCTTCGTTTCATGGTGTTGGGCCAGCATTTTCAGTTCCAGGTCCTCCTTTTTGGTCTGGCGATGGCGCCACGCATGTTCACCAAAGTGATGGTAGTGGTGGCAGCGGCCCTTCGCAAGGAAGGAATTTTGGTACATCCGTACCTGGACAATTGGCTGATTTGAGTGAAGTCCAAGGAGGCGTGTGAGAGGTTTCTCCAGAGGGTGATGATCACCTTGTGGTCGCTCGGTTGCATCATAAATATGCAGAAGAGTTATTTGGTGTACCTGGGAGCCCTTTTTGACACTCGGCAGGGCAGAGTCTTCCTGGTTGGGAACCGGGTGGTGAAATTGTAATCCCAGGTGAAGTGTCTCCTTCGGCTGGCGGTGCCGACAGTGTGGGACTATTTGCAAATCCTAGGGTCCATGGTTTCCACATTGAACTTGGTTCCCTGGGCTTTTGCGCACATGAGACCTCTGCAACGCAAGCTGTTGTCCAGGTGGAGTCCTTTGTTGGAGGAGTACCATTTTCCCTTGCCTCTGCTTCGAGAATTCAGGTCCAGTGTCTCGTGGTGGCTCTCTCATCTCAGTTTAGAGAAGGAGATGGCTCTGGAACCTCCGGACTGGGTGGTGGTTTCCACGGATGTAAGTCTTTCTAGTTGGGGGGCAGTTTGCTTGGGCCGGTCGATGCAAGGTCTTTGGCTACTAGGAGAAAGATCCTGGTCCATCAATCGCCTTGAGATGAGGGCGGTCCGTTGAGCCCTGGAGGTTTTCCTGCCCCTGCCTGGTTCTGGTGTTCTCAGACAACATGGCATACATCAGTCAGCAAGGCGGTACAAAGAGTCATGTTGTGGCGCTGGAAGCTCGGAGGCTGTTTGTTTGGGCAGAGCGCCATCTCGAAGGTCTAGCAGCATCGCATGTTGCAGAAGTAGACAATGTGGATTTCCTCAGCAGGCAACAGCTGGACCCAGGGGAGTGGGAATTGTCCCCTGAGGCGTAGAACTACATCTGCGCCAGGTGGGGTGTTCCCCAGTTGGATTTGATGGCGATGCGAGTCAACTCAAAGACTGAAAGATTTTTCAGTCGAAGAAAGGAGGTCGTTTCTGTGGGCCTCGATGCTCTGGTATGCCCTTGGCCAACAGGAATCCTTCTATATGTGTTTCCCCCGTGGCCTCTCATCAGTCTGGTCCTCAGGTGAATAGAAGCGTATCCTGGGAGTGTGGTGCTGGAGGCGCCAGAGTGGCTGCAGTGACCTTGGTTTGCAGATCTGGTGCAGCTCGCGGTAGAAGGTCCCCTCAGGCTAGCTCATCTTCCAGGATTGCTGTGTCAGGGGCCCATATTCTTGGATCGAGTGAATCACTTCTGTCTCACGGCCTGGCGTTTGAGAGGCAGAGGCTGCGTTTGAAGGGTTACTTTGAGCAGGTCATTTCCACGCTCCTTCAGGCTAGGAGACTGGCTATGTCCATGGCATAGGTTAGGGTCTGGAAAGTTTTTGAAGTGTGGTGTCTTCAGCGTCAGCTGGACACCCTGGCGGTGGAAGTCTTGCATATTTTAGAGATCCTGCAGCAGGAGTTGTCCAAGGGTTTAGCGTACAACTCACTTCGCGTACAGGTGGCAGCCTTGGGTGCGCTCAAGGGCGATTTCCATGGTCGGACTCTTGCTGCTCATCTGGATGTAATCAGCTTCCTCAAAGGGATGAAGCATTTGTGCCCCCCGGTGTGAAACTTCTCCAGATTGGAGTCTATAGCTGGTTCTCCGCGTCCTGTGCAGATCCCCATTTGAGCCTTTGAGGAGAAGTGATCCTGAAGGATTTGACGCTGAAGGCGGTGTTTTTGGTGGCCATTTGCTCTGCTAGGAGGATTTCGGAGCTCCAGGTTCTGTCTTGTAGGGACCCATTTTTGCGGATTTACAGCAACAGGGTGTCATTGCGAACAGTGCCTTCCTTTGTGCCAAAGGTGGTGTCTTCCTTTCATGTCAATCACACAGTGTAGCTGCCAGGGTTTCCGGAGTGGTCGAGAGATTCCCCTCAGGACAGAGAGTTGCATCTTTTGAATGTGCGGCGGATTCTCTTACGCTGTTTAGAAGTCACAAATGCATTTTGTTGCTCCGATCATTTTTTTGTCTTATACGGTAGAGTGAAGAAAGGGGACAAGGCCTCTCTCGTTGGCTCAAGGAGGCGATTTATTCAGTGTACATTTGTAAAGGTCGGCAGATTCCTGTGGATTTGAGAGCACACTCCACAAGGGCGCAGGCCACGTCCTGGGCTGAGTGTCGGCTTCTGTCGCCGCAGGAGATTTGTAGGGCTGCAGTGTGGTCCTCGATTCATACTTTCACTAGATATTATCGCTTAGATGCGAGGGTGCAGGATGAGGCATCCTTTGGTGAGAGTGTTCTGCACATGGGTCTTTCAGGTTCCTGCCCAGTTTAGGGGTGCTTGGGTACATCCCACTGGTCTGGCCTGATCTGGGTATATTCAGGAAAGGAAAATTTGGATCTTACCTGCTAATTTTTGTTATTGTAATACCACAGATCAGTCCAGAAGCCCACCCAGTTGACTCACAAAGACTGAATGTTCCTGTCACGTTTATTAAAAAAAAGTGAAGAAGTTAGTAAGCAAAATCTTTATTATAAGGAGTAGCATTGTTTGGTCAGGATCCGCGGTGTTCCAGTTCTCGTGTTTCATTGTGAACGCGTAATACTTAACATTTTTAGAGGTTTCCAACCCTTTGATCCCTTTCGTCTGTTCAGATTAATCTTGACTTGGGTACAGGTCAGTACTGAGGAACAGCAGCAGGTAGCACTCTCAGTTATGTAGCGGTACCTCAAAGGTTTGCTCTCTGACTCCATCTGCTGGTAGGGATGCAAAACCCACTGATCTGTGGTATTACAGGAATGAAGATTAGCAGGTAAGATCCAGTCTTCCTTTCTTCAAGCTGTCTCTTCTGATTTCAGAGTTGTGTTTGAGAGGACTGTGAGACTAGTCAATGAACAAAAACTTTCTAGACGTGCCATCACCTCGACAGCACGCCTAGATATTACTAGAAAAAGAGCCTTTTCGATAGCAGGACCAACTCTTGGAACGCACTACCAGACTCATTAAGATCCATATCCAACTTAAACCAATTCAAAAAATCCTTAAAAACACATTTCTTTCAAATTGCATTTAAAATTACACCCACTAAATAATCTACCAGTTACTCTCCACATTTTCATGCACCAATCATATGGCACCTATTAGTACTATTAATATGCTTTATTAACAATTAATTATTTTGATTTTAATTTTGTTTTATTTTATACATGTTTTTTGTAATTTTTATTAGAGTTTTTATTTGTATATTTTTAGTTTAATTGACACATTGTACACCGTTTTGATTAAACTATGTTTGTAAAAGCGGTATATAAACATTTTTAAATAAATAAATAAATAGTAGAAGGAAATAACATGCTTATAAAATGAAGAGGAACTGAGGGAGGAGAAGAAATCCATACTTGGGTTGACCGAATGGTCCAGCTGCATTACCGTGTGCTACTGTGTGCAAGATCTCGGTTTTGATTTCCAGACTTAACACCTGACCCTCTGGCCGGCTGGCACTTCATCTTTAGGATTGTCACTGCAGCAAATGGGCTGGATGGGTGAGGGAATTGAAGAACGGTAAAACCCTTGTTAATTGCAGATGAACCCAGTAGGGGCTGGTTCCAGTTGCACTGGAAGCATAGCGAAACAGGAGGAAGCTGCCAAGGTGAAAAGAAAAAGCATGCGCCATGTCCAGCTCCTTAGCCCCAAGAAGATCTCGTGAGAAAAACAATGCCTGTAACTCTTCCCTCCTATGCAGAAACTGTTTCCTAGCAGATTAACAGCCCAGTTTGGCATGGTTTGTGTTTCTCCTACACAAAACACTTCAAGTGTAAGATCTCTTTCTGAAATTCTCTCTCTTCTCCTGGTCCAGAGATTATTGCCACACTGCGTGGACACTCAGGCCTGGTCAAGGGTCTGACCTGGGACCCCGTTGGGAAGTACATTGCCTCACAGGCTGATGACCGTAGCCTGAAGGTCTGGAGAACCATGGACTGGCAGCTGGAAACAAGCATCACCAAACCATTTGATGAGGTATCGGTGCTGTGCTGGGTGCACTTGAAGGAGGAAGCTTGTTATACACTCTGTCTCTCTGTGTATAGCAGTACTGTAGGTAACATTTGTAGGCCAGGCATAAAAACTCCCAATTTGACTATATTCATTGGATAAAGTTATGTGCTATATTTATTTTTACTGTTAAAATGAACTTCTCCTATACATTAAACTATGTTCTTGAGTGCTAGTGTTGCTGATGTTATCTCTTGTTAATGCAGTTTACACAGACCAATGTGCTTTTTATTACACAAATAATTTCATGAGCTATGGAGGCTTATGGTTTTTTGTTTGCCAGTGGGAAGGCTCCGTTTCCCTCCTAATTGTAAGAGTGCAGCCCAGGTCCTCACAGTCTGAGGAGGGAAAGCAGGAAACAGACTTTCCTTATTGTCCATGTGAGACCACTCCAAACAAGTGGGTTATGTCCCCCTGCCAGCAAATTTATTTATTTTATTTAAAAGAATTGATTAACCGCGCCCTCCAATGTTCTGGGCAGTTTACAAGTAAAACAAGCATAATAAGGTACAAATAAAATACATTATTATAAGTAAAATAAAATACTTAATACTTAAATATCAAACACAAGAAAAAAAATCAAATAGACTATATAATTTACACAAATTCTTTGAAAGCCTGTTTAAATAGATGGTTTTTAATTCTTTCTTAAATTCTTTTTTGTTGCATAAAGCTTTCAAGGAAGATGGTATAGATTTCCATATGATAGGGCCAGCGATGGAAAAGGCCCAGTCTCAAGTTACTACAAATTTGGTAGCTGTAGAGGAAGGAACTTGCAAAAGAATTTGGTTTTTAGATCTGAGGCTACGTGAGGGGATGTAAATATGTAGAATAGCAGAGAGCCAAGGACTCTTATTGTTATGAGAGTGTATAAGATTTTATACTGAATCTCCCATTGTATGGGTAGCCAGTGCAGGTTGAATAAGGCTGGGGAGATATGTTCATGTAGTCTAGTATTAGTTAAAAGCTGTGCTGCTGCATTTTGTATTAACTGAAGTGATCTGATAGATGATTGAGGTAAACCATGGTAGAGGGATTTACAATAATCAAGACCATTAAGTATCAAAGATTGTAGGACAGTTCTGAAATCTGTTGGGTTGAGTAAAGGTTTTATGTGCTTAAAAAGACTTAGTTTGTAAAAAGAGATTTTAACCAGTGATTTAACATGAACTTGCATGTCAAGTTTAGAATCCAGAATAATTCTGAGATTGCGAACGTGTTTTGAGATGTTAATAGATATATTATCTATAGTGGTAGTTATGTTGTCAAAAGAGGGATTTCCAAGGATCATAATTTGTTTTAGAGAGATTTAGGAAAAGTTTATTGTGGAGTAACCAAGTTTTGACAGAAGATAGACACAGGGAAGTTAATTGTGAAGTAGATTGCCAAGTCAGAAGTGAAATTGTATGTCGTCAGCGTAGATATGGTAAGAAATGCCCTAGGTTGAAAGTAGATGACAAATAGGGGTGAGATAGATATTGAATAAAACAGCAGAACGTGCAGACCGTTGGGGGACCCCAGTAGTGAGGGGAAACCAGGAGGTTTCCCCTCACTACTGGGTATGATACCAGGCAGAGTTTATATGAATTTGTTGAGTATGATTAAGTAGGAATTGAAACAAGAGAAAACAGAACCAGAAAAATCTGTCATGGAGACGAGAAAGCAGAATTTCATGATTAATAGTATCAAAAGCAACTGATAAATCAAGAAAAATTGATACATAAGTGCCTGAGTCAAAGCCACAATGGATAATGTCCGTACTGGACAGTAGGAGTGTCTCAGTGCTGTGATGTGGTCAAAATTGATATTGGTCAAGTAGAGAATATTCATCCAGGTAATTAGTAAGTTACTTTAGTACTACAGATTCAATAATCTTAGAAAGAAATGGAAGAGATGAAATTGGTCGGAAATTATTAAAGTCATTCTGGAGAATAGTGGGGTTCTTTTGTATAGGAGTGACAGCAGCAGTTTTTAGAATGTCTGGCATGATACCAGAAGACAAAGAATAGTTGACAATTGGCGTGCAACTGGTGAAGCAATGTCATCTTTGATAAGTTTAAAGAGTATGGTGGGACACGGTGTGAGGGGATAAGATGAGGGTTTCATTTTTTATATAATTTGAAGTATCCTGGTACTGGCCACAGTTTCAAAAGTGTCCCAAGAGTGGTCTGATGTAGCAGAAGGAGAAATAATTGTAGTTGTAGGGAATGAAGTGATTATTTTCTGATTTCCTAGAGTGTAGCCAGATGGACTCAGGACCAATGGGTTTATGCTCCCCTGCTAGCAGATGGAGACTGAGTCAGATTTCAAAGCTGACGTCACCCTAGATACACCTCTGCAGTGACCTCAGCCCTTCAGTATCTCTCCATCTCCTAGCAGATGTGGACGTGCTTTCCCTATCGGGATCGCTGTACTCTTTGGAAGAAGAAATTTCTGTTTTTAAATTGGAGAAAGATTGAGCCCCGCTCTCCTGCAGTGATACCTAAAGGTCCCTCCCCTAGTTGAGAATTCCTGATGTGATTTCCGAGATCCCTCAGAGGTGTGCCTTGGTTCGGTAGCTGGATCCCAGTGTGGACTTTGCTGCTGAAGCAGCTGAAAGGCAGCGGGTGCAAGAAGCCAAGCGCAGTGGTGACAGCCAAAGCCCTCTCCCCCTGCAGCCGGAGACCGTCTCTGTACTCAGCCGATAAGTACTGAGCCCAGGTAAGTTTAAAAAAAAAAAAAAAAGATTTACCGATCCGGTAGGTTTCCTCCGGTCTCAATGCGTGGCGTGCCATACCGACATCATTCCCACTCCCTTGGAGGGAAACGGGAATTGGGCCTATGAATGGGTTGAGCAGCCCTCGGTGGGCTAGGCCCTGCATTAGGCACACCGTGTGATTGGCCTCATCGGCACCATCTTGTGTGCGTTACTGTGTGTGTTGTACGGTCCTACATAAGACGTCGGTACGCACAGTGCGTCGGCTGTGCGCATCAGTGCGTATTTACGCGCACAACTCTGAAAGCGCTGTGTGCATTACATCAGCTCATACTTACATGCACAGCGTCATAAGCGCATACAGGAAAAGCTGAGCGCCCCGTCTAGATGCTCTAAATTTGTGTGCATATAATTTTTTAAGCGCGAGCTGATTGGGACGCACAGTTATTGCCGCCAATGGCACCGATAACCAAGAAACGTGCCTTGCACTCTGTGCTGCTTTTGTATTAAGGCTTCTCAACTTGATCTAAATTCCAACCTGTCTCAACGCTGTGAATCTCCAGGGCCACAGCTACCAGAAGATAAAAGAAAGCAGTTACAGTATCCCTCGCCCATGAGGGGTCGGCCCAGGGGCTCCCAAAGCTTTTGGCCCTACAGAAACTTGACATTTCAGAGGCCTCAGTCCTTCAAGAGCTTTCAGTCATTTCGGAGTCGGCAGTTCAAGAGAGGAGAACTTTGGGTTCAAGTTCGTCTCGAACCCCCCTTAGAACAAGGAGACAGGAGGTTGGCTGTCCTTATTTACCAGTGGTGGGTTGAGATCGCTTCGGACAAATGGGTACAGGATGTCATACGAGAAGGATACGTGCTGGAGTTTTCGCTACTCTCCTTGGGACATGTCCATGATGTCTCCTTGCCACTCCCAGCACAAGAAGCAGACGGTGGGGTCTACCTTAGTAAGGTTCCTCAGGTTGAGGGCTATAATTCCAGTATCTGCACCCCAGGAAGATACCAGGCATTATTCCATCTATCTCATCGTATCCAAGAAGGAGGATCCTTTCGCCCCATTCTGGACTTCAAGAGTATCAACCGACATTTACGAGTAATTCAGTTCTGCATGGAAACTCTACGCTTTGTGATAATGGCCATATAAGCTGGAGAGTTCTTAACTTCCCTGGGCCCTTCCGAGGCCTACCTTCATATTCCAGTCCACCAAGAACATCAGCGTTTTCTATGCCTTGCGGTACTGGGCCACCATTATCAGTTCCGGGCACTGCCCCAGAACATTTTCCAAGATTATGGTGGTTGTAGCGGCGGTACTAAGAAAAGAGGGAATCCTGGTGCACCTGCTCTTGGACGAATGTATGATCCAGTCAAAACTGAGGAAGAGAGTCCTCTGATTGGATGATCTGGGTGAAGCCCATGGAAGAGAGTCTGGGTGACCTGCCTGCTGCAGGAAGTCAGTTGGGTCATATACACAGACCAAAGCAGTCTCAAACCCTCCCAGTCCTTGGAATATCTGTGAGTCCGGTACAGCACCAAGCAGTGCAATGTTTTCCTCCCGCCCACGTGGATAAGGAAATGGATGTCCCAAGTGCATCGGTTGACTAACTCCACTTGCCTGACGATGTGGAGCTATCTGCAGGTCCTCAGTTTCATGGCGTCAACCCATGAGTGAGGACACACATGCGACCACTTAAATGCTCCCTGCTGTCACGTTGGAACCCCCTGTCTCAAGACTTTTGATTCACTTCTACCTACCGGTTGAAGTGTGTTCTCACCTCCAGTGGTGGCTGCAGGAAGCTCACCTGGAAAGGGGTGTAACAATGTTCCTGCCGAACTAACTGGTCCTCACGACAGACAGGAGCCTCTGGGACTGGGGAACTCACTGTCAGAAACTGATGGCCCAAGGGCGTTGGACCAAGGAAGAAATGCTCTGGAGCATAAACTGCCTGGAAGCCCAGGCAATCAGATTGGCGTATCTACAGTTCAGCCACAGACTCTAGGGTCAGGCGGTCCACGTGATTTTGGACAATGCAACAACGGTGCCCTACATCAGCCGCCAGGGGGGACCCAAGGCCAGCAAGTGTCACAGGAGATAGAACTCCTTATGGAATGGGCGGGATTATACCTACAGATTATATCGACCTCCCACATCGCAGGGAAAGACAACCTTAGAGCAGACTTTCTAAGCAGGGAGAGTCTGGATCCAGAAGAATGGGCGTTATCGGCCAAAGCCTTTCCACTAATGGGAGATCGCTGGGGTCTCCAGTCCATCGACCTGCAGGCTACATCTCACAATGTGAAGGATCCCCGTTTCTTCAGCTGCAGAAGAAATCAGTGGTCCCTGGGGATCAACGCTCTAGTTCAGACCTGGCCAGAAGAGGACTTACTATAAGCCTTCCCTCCATGGCCCCTGCTGGGCAGGGTCATACGCAGAATTGAGCACCACAGGGGATTAGTCCTACTAATAGCTCCAGATTGGCCCAGGCATCCATAGTATGCAGACATGAAGAGACACTCCGAGTGGAGACCCCCTGTGCTTACCACTGCACAGGGACCTGCTTCAGCATGGACTGGTCCTTCTTGAGGATCCATCTCAATTCTGTCTTACGGTTTGGCCCTTGAGAGGGCTCACCTGGTAGAGTGTGGATTTTCGGCGGCAGTAATTACCACCTTGCTCCGCATGCAGAAGTTCTCTACATCCTTAGCATATGTGCGGGAATGAAGAGTACTTGAGGCTTGGTGCGAGGAACGCGGTGTTGCCTCTCGGATGATCAAAAATCCTACTGGTTCTGGAATTTTTCAGGATTGCTTGAATTAAATGTTGGCCCTTACTTCCATGCTCTCTCCTGTTTCAGGGGCGAGGTGAACGAACCTGCCTGTTGGCTCATCAGGACATGGCCCGTATTCTGAAAGGGGTGAAGGACCTCTGGCCACTCCTATGGTGGCTGGTTTCCTTGTGAACTCTTAATCTAGTTTTGGGGTTTTTGACAGGACCTTCCTTTTGGCCGCTGTGCAGTCTTTTCTTGGGCTTATTAACCTTGAAAACAGTGTTCTTGGTGTCGATATGCTTGGCTCGTCGCATTTCTGAACTACAGGCATTGTTGTGTTGGGAACGGTTCCTCCGGATCTCTCCAAGAGCGTTAAATCTTCGTAGTGTTCCATCCTTCTTACCCAAGGTAGTCTTGGAGTTTTACTTGAATCAGTCCAATTCATTGCCATCCCTTGACAGGCTCAAGGACACGGAAGAATACCGCCTCCTCCGCCATTTAAACGTCATAGGCTTTTGGTGCAGTATCTGGAAGTTTCAGAACTGGTGCGCAAGATGGACCGCTTGTTTGTTTGTTCATAGTAGAAGGAGACAGGGCAAACCAGCTTTGTGGGCTACCATAGCTTGCTGGATCAAGGAGGTGGTCATGGGAGCCTATGTAGAGGCAGGAAAGCCATTACTCTTCAGGTTAAAGCTCATTCCACTAGGGCTCAGGCAGTATCCTGGGTGGAAGCTAGACTGCTGTCTCCTGTCGACATCTGCCAAGCGACATGGTCCTCCTTACACACCACCTCCAGATTCTATCGCCTGGACGTTCAGGTCCGAGAGGACGCAGCCTTTGCCTGGGCAGTGCTAACCAGACTGTGGGCAGCCTCCCGCCCCGATCGGGAGTAGCTTTTGTACATCCCATTGGTCCTGAGTCCATCTGGCTTCATGCTAGGAAATGGAGAAATTACTTACCTGATAATTTCATTTTCTTTAGTGTAGACAGATGGACTCAGCATCCTGCCCAAGACGGGGCAAAGGAATCGTCCATGAAATGAGGTTACAGGTAAGCCATTGCCCAATCCCTAGATCAGGGCATCTATATTCTTGCTGGGATTCAGCGTTTATGTGTGGTTGAGTACAGTTACGGTTATCCATTATTAATCAAGTTTGTTCAAGAGTATGTCCACCTGAGTCTATCTGTCTACACTAAGGAAAACAAAAATATCTGGTAAGTAATTTCTTCAATTTTTGATTGAAAATGGTTTCTAAATGAATTGCATAATTCATGTGTTGAACTGGTCTTGGTATTTTTTATCCATAGGAATGTTGATTTGTAATGGACTTTAAGGTATTGAATAAAATCTTTGGGTTATTATTGGCTTCTTGAATACGCTTAGTGTAAAAAGCTTTTTTAGCAGAATTAACTGCATTTCTGTAGGAAGTGAGTTGTTTGTTGAATAAGTTAAAGATAGAAGGGGTTCTATGTTTTCTCCTAGAACAAGTAGGATGGTAGTCCTCACATGTGGGTGATATCATCAGATGGAGCTCGGCACGGAAAACCTCTGTCAGAGTTTCTAGAACTTTGACTAGGCATACTGAGCATGTCATGGTCCACGCGCGATCCCTCTTCAGTCTCTACTTTTCCACGGAGACATTGCCTTGCTGATGTGGAGCTCGCGCTTTTTTTTCTTTCGGAAAACTGTATTTTCGAGATCATCTTTCATTCTTTTTCCCAAGCCGGGTCCCTCGATCCTTTCCCAGCCCTAGTTAGAGAAGTCGTGATAAATGCCTCATTCTTTGCAGTCTAACAGTGCCACCTGCCAGGGGCCACCGGCCATCCACCGCTTGGTGGTTGCTTTTTTTTCCATGGTGTCCTTCAGGTTCCGCTGTTGCCTCAAATGCCCCGGACCATGTCCATCACAGACCCCCATGAGGTCTGCATTCTGTGTCTGAGGGCCTCGCACGATGTACACGGCTGTTCTTTTTGTTCTCAGATGACCCCCAAGGATCGCTGAGTATGCTTGGATAAGATGGACAAGCTGTTTGGGGCCAGGAAGTCCAAACCCTCGACATTGGTTTCGTGGGTGTCGTCGCCTCTCAGTAAAGAGGACCCTGGAGGTACTGGCCCCATCTTGTCCTCTCAATTGCCGATTTCCCAGCTGGACGTAGGTGCTAGAGATCGGCCCATGTCTATCTCTTCCCTCTCTAGATCTGGATCGTTGCCATCGTCCTTGGCACCGGAGAAAGGCTGGGCCAAGCATCGGGAGAAATCAAGGAAGCATCATCATCGGTCACCTTCCTCCCATGGCTTCAAACTCGGAAAGGCACCTGCATCGTCCATGATGCCACTGAAGCGGCCCTGTGCCATTGAGGCCGAGGGCCTGAGGCGGTCTGCACCGATATAGGTGCTGGGCACTGGTTCCCCTTGGGGCTCCAAGGGGAACCAAGTTACGCCGCCTCCTCCTCAATCTGTACTGTCATCAACAGCATTCGAGGAGGAGTGCAGAGTGCGGTTGGCGGTGGGACAAGCCCTGCAGGCCAACAAGCCGCCAGCCCTCTCTGGGTCTCTGCCACCACCAGAGCCTGCATTGTCCATGCTGGAGCCGATGCTGGAGTGCTTGGATCCGTTCCTCGGTGCACTGCCAGTGCAACCCGTACTGATGCTTCGGGAGACATCGCTGCCACGGGGGGCACCAGTGAGGCCATGATGGGAGACTATCCCCATCGCAGATTCCTACGATGAAGGGCCATCGGCTCTGGTAGTACTTGCCCCCCCCCCGATTCTCCAGCCGCTGAGCCTCGAGTTACTGGGTTCTTCGATGCCATTGATGCCCCTGGGCCTGTGGTGTCTTCGGTGCCTGTGGGGCTCTGTGTCTCCGGCGCCCCGGCCCAAGACCATACTTCATGCTCCTCCACCGGTGTCACCAGGGAGTGAGGCCAATGCTCCTTTATGACCCGTGGGAAGATGAGCCTTCCGTCTCTTCCACTGAGAATTACCCATGAAACTCTTCTCCAGAACAGATATCTCTCCAACATCCTTTTCAGTAAACACTGAAGCAAATAAATCGTTTAATCTTTCTGCGATGGCCTTATCTTCTCTAAGTGCCCCTTTAACCCCTTGATCATCCAACAGTCCAATCGATTCCCTTGCAGGCTTTCTGCTTAGTATATATTTTTTAAAAGATTTTATTATGAGTTTTTTTCCTCTATGGCCAACTTCTTTTCAAATTCTCTTAGCCTGTCTCATCAATGTCTTACATTTAACTTGCCAATGCTTATGCTTTATCCTATTTTCTTCTGCAGGATCCTTCTTCCAGTTTTTGAATGAAGATCTTTTGGCTAAAACAGCCTTTCACCTCACCTTTTAACCATGCCGGTAATCGTTTTGCCTTCCTTCCACCTTTCTTAATGCATGGAATACATCTGGTCTGTGCTTCTAGGATCATATTTTTTTAATAATGTCCACGCCTGTTGCACACTTTTTACCTTTGTAGTTCAGGATCCTGCCCAGTTTAGGGGTGCTTTGGTACATCCCACTTGTCTGGACTGATCTGGGTATGAACAGGAAAGGAAAATTGGTTCTTACCTGCTAATTTTCATTCCTGTAATACCACAGATCAGTCCAGAATCCCACCCCATCGCTACTGAAAGACTGAATTTCCTTACTTGGGGGATCCATTTTTTCAAGGAGACTTTTATAGATTGTACGTATGTTCAGTTCAGCGTTTATCAGACTGTTTTTGAGTTTCTGGAAGTATAGGGGGGCTCCAGTTCAGGGGGATTCCAACCCCAGGTTGCCTGTTTGCCCTGGAAAGGGTTTTTTAGGGACTAATATCTTGCTTGGGTACAGGTACTCTTGGGGGAATTCTGCGCAAAAAAATGTAAAATTCTGCAAACTTTATATTGGTCAAAGTAACACAATTTACATGACAGTCTTTAAGTAATTACATTTTAAATTATTACAGAAAAATGTTGTTACTTAAAGTTGCAGAATTTTAAATATTTTGAGCAGAATTTCCCTAGAAATTCACTGTAAGAGTGTCCTTTCCACTCGCTCTCCCTACTCCCCTGGCCAGTTTTCCCTCTCAGGCCCCAATTCCTCCACCTGCCAGTATCTCTCCCCTCCACCTCTAGGCTCAAGCCCTTCCACTCTATTGCCAGTCCCAGAGTTTGACCCTGTTCTCAGTACTGCTCCTCACACAGGCTCCCTCTGTCCCTCCCTCTCTCTCTAGTACACATACACACACCCTCATACAGGCGTTCTCATATACACAATCCCTTCACACAGGCTAGCACCCTCACATACACACAATCCCTTTTTCATACACATGAGCTCCCAATCTCTCACACACATACACACTTCTTCACAATCTCCTCATATAGTCTCCCTCTCTCTGAAATCCACACTCAAGCATCCTCCCACCCACCCTCTCTTACCTCCCATGCTCTCTCTCACACCCTCCTGCTCTCTGTCACCCTCCCCTCTCTCACACGCACATTCTCTCTCACCGGCATGCTGCGGGACGCGCTCCGTTCGTGGTAAAGATGAAAGCTCGGGTGCGCCGTTCGCTGCACAGGGGGGCCTTCCCTTTTCACCACAAACAGCGCTTCGGGCCTTCATCTTCGCCGCGAACGGAGCACATCCCGTGTGCCGCGGGATGCGCTCCGTTCGCAGCATGCCAGGGTCTCCTCTGCTATGCTGCAATGCCCCCACTCTTACGATGCCGCTGTCCGTGCGCTTCCGGCTTTGAATCTTCTTCCGGCAAGGGAGGAAATCGGCGAGGTGGTGGTGGAAATCTGCGGGAAGGGCGATGAGGGAGGAAATCTGCGGGAAGGGGGAATTCTGCGCAAATTCTGCATTTCGCAGTTGCACAGAATTCCCTCAGGAGTAGGTACAGGTCAATACTGAAGGACTGCAGGTGGCACTCTCAGATATGTAGCAGTGCCTCCAAGTTTTTTTGTTCTCTGCCTCCATCTGTTGGTAAGGATGCAAAACCCACTTATGTGGACTGATCTGTGGTATTACAGGAACGAAAATTAGCAGGTAAGAACCAATTTTCCTTTGTTGTCCACTCTAAAGGTAGTTGACATAATCATGACCTTGGTGTAGGGATTATCTAATTCCTGAGTTCCCTGTACGTACCTGGATCAGTCCAGACCCTGGGTTATGTCACCAATTCAGCAGAGGGAGGCAGAGAAAACATTCTAATGACTCTGACGTATACCCTGGAGCACCACCTGCAGTTAGTCAGTATTTCTCTGTCTCCCAGCAAAGGTGGACGTCCCTAACCTCTGCAGTCTGTGGTAGTTTATTTTTTAGTCAGGTAGTTTAGGAGTTAATTGTTTGCAGGCTTTCTTTTTCTTTTGAAGAGAGCCTGTTCTTTTCATTTAAGTTATTTAAAAAAAAAAGAGGTTTTATTTTTTCTTCAGACGTTTCACTGCCTCCCGGGAGGTTGCCAAATCCTGGGAGGACTATCCCTCCTGGGTTTTGAGGCTGCCGGAGTTGGGGAGGTTTTGTACCCAGCAGCCACTCCTGGCAGGGGTGATACCGGGGGGCCCGGCTCACTCACCCTACTTGGAGCAGCTCCTGGAGGCCGCGGCGTTTCGGTCAGGTAAAAATAAATAAATAAATAATTCTTCACAGCTGAATCGTTGTTTACTTACCTTTTGGTGTTCGGTGGGCCCATGCCTTTGTTTTTCACTGGGGTTTCTTTTAGTTTTTTAGTTTATTTCATACTTTTCATTTCGCGCCGTATTTTCTTTATAATGCCGCGAGGCGCGGCCTGCCACGCTTGTGGAGATGCGCGCATGCGTCTCTCCAGGGAGAGTCTCTGTTCATCCTGTCTCCCCGGGGGAGAAGGCTCATCAAGTTTGCCGATTAAAAAAAAAAGGGGACTCTGCCACTTCGCGCGGCCTCAAAACCTCGGCCCAGCTGCTCTCCTGCCCCTGACTCTTTTAGCTGCAGTGCGGGAAGTGAGGCACTCCTGTCTACTCTGAGCGTGGCGACACAACAAGCTATTCAGGGTGCTTCTGACCCGCCTCCGCTGTCACCGCAGCCGGCGGTCCCTGGGGGGGACAAGCCGCGTGAAACAGGGCCATATTTATCGGCTGAAAGCCTGGAGGAGATTTCAGATTCTTCTTCCTCTTCTTCTGCCTTTTCAGGGGATTTTCTTCGTTTTCTTCGCAAAGCTTACAAATCTAAGAAATTTCATAAGAGACATAAGAGTCTCTCATCTGAACAGAGGTTAAGGCCACGTTCCTCAAAAAGGGCTAGGCCCACGGATTTGGGAGTGGGGTCAGCTCCGAAGCGTCCCCTTCGTCGGGGTCCGGATCAGACAATTTTTTCTTTTTCAGATGATTCTGAGCATGGCTCTTTACCTATCCCGGACAAGTCCTTGCCGGAGGGGGATTTAAATGAAGACCCTGCTTTGAGTATTAGTTCAGACCCTCATGTGGCGGATGGGGATGACCCCAAAGTAGTCCGCCTGTTTAGAAGAGAGGAACTTAGTCCCTTAATTCCAGCTATTTTACTGGAATTGGGTCTCTAGGTTCCAGTAAAGGATTCTCAGATGGGTGACATTGACCCAGTGTTGCTTGGCCTTAGAGGTCCCACGACATCATTTCCTTTTCATCTTTCTCTCACTGACCTTATGTACCGGGAGTGGGATACTCCTGAGTTGGGGCTTAAGGTAGCACGAGCCATGGAAAAATTGTATCCATTACCTGAGGAAGCTTTGGAAATTTTAAAATTTCCTAAGGTGGATGCCGCTGTTTCAGCCGTCACTAAGAAAACAACTATTCCAGTAATTGGGGCTACGGCTCTTAAAGATCTCCAAGATCGTAAGCTGGAGGTTCAGCTTAAATGAATTTTTGAGGTTTCTGCTCTTGGTGTACGGGCGGCCATCTGTAGTAGCTTGGCTTTGCGAGCTGGACTAAGATGGGTCTAGGCTTTACAAAACAATTCTTCCCTCTCTGAAGAAGAAGTTGCTCAGGCTGGTAGACTGTAAGATACAGTTGCTTATAGTGCAGATGCTTTATATGATCTCATTAGGAACTCTGCTCGCTCTATTGTTGCTTCTGTATCAGCTCGCAGACTTCTCTGGTTGAGGAATTGGTCTGCAGACGCATCCTCCAAAGCTCAATTAGGGGCTTTACCCTTTAAGGGAAATTATTATTTGGTAAGGAATTGGAAGATTTAATTTTGTCCCTAGGGGAAAATAAGATTCACATATTGCCAGAGGACCGTCCTAGGCCTATAAGCTCTTTTTCATCTCGCTCTCGTTTTCGGTCTAACAGAAGATTTCGTTCTTCTCGTCCGTCGGCTCCTCCAGCTAAACAGTCTTCAGGTAGACAACAGAATTGGTCTCAGTCCTTTTGTGGCCGCCGCTTTGGTAGACCTGGAACTTCCCAAGTCTCAGGAGGTACAAAGTCTGTCCAATGAGATAAGGCCGGTCCTTTCTCCGGTTCCTGTCATAGGGGGCAGGCTGTCTCTGTTTTATGGAGAATGGGCCAGATGTACGTCTGATCAATGGGTTCTGTCAGTGATAAATCAAGGTTACGCTTTAGATTTTGTTCGGTGACTTCACCACCTGTTCCTAATTTCACCGTGTTCTTCCCTACAAAAGCGTCTCATAATCCAAGACTCGCTACAGCATTTAAGCGACCTAGGAGCTATAGTTCCAGTTCCAACATCAGAACATCGGAAAGGTCGTTATTCAGTTTTCTTCGTCGTTCCCAAAAAGGAAGGAACCTTTCGTCCCATTCTCGATCTCAAGATGGTCAACCGTTGTCTAAGGATTCCAAAGTTCCGGATGGAGACTCTTCGGTCTGTCATAGCTTCGGTTCACAGAGGAGAATTTCTAGCATCTCTCGACCTCACCGAAGCTTATCTTCATATCGGCATTCGATCTGATCATCAGAAGTTTCTCAGGTTTTGCATTCTAGGGCAACATTATCAATTCAGGGCTCTCCCGTTCGGATTAGCCACAGCTCCCAAAACATTTACCAAAATGGTTGTGGTGGCCACTCAACTCAGGAAGGAGGGCCTGTTGGTACATCCGTACCTTGACGACTGGTTGATTCAAGCGAAGTCGGAATCTCTTTGTTATTATACAATCAACAGGGTAATCAGCCTTTTGCAGTCTCTAGGCTGGGTGATCAAGGAATACAATTGTCACCTATTACCTTCCCAATCTCTGGAGTTTTTGGGTGCACGGTTCGACACTTGTCAAGGGATAGTGTTCATCCCGGAGCATCGCCTTCTCAAGCTTCAATCACAAATTCGAGACTTTCAGTCTATTCCTATTCCTTGTGTGCGGGATTACTTGATAGTTTTAGGTTCAATGACCTCTACTCTGGAGTTGGTTCCCTGGGCCTTTGCGCACATGAGACCACTTCAGTCTGCATTGCTTTCACGCTGGAATCCGGTTTCGGAACTTTGCCACCTTCCCCTTCCTCTTACAGAGACGGCTCATTCCAGTCTAGATTGGTGGTTACAGACAGCGAATCTGCAACGACGTGTACCACTAGAGATTCCGGAATGGACTGTGGTCACTACCGACGCCAGTCTTTCAGGCTGGGGAGCGGTATGTCAGAATACATCTGTTCAGGGTCAGTGGTCTGAAGAGGAAGCGCAGTGGTCGATCAGTCTTTTAGAGACCAGAGCAGTTCGTTTAGCCTTAATCGCTCTTCAACCTCTCCTTTGCGGGAAGTCGGTTCAGGTTCTTTCTGACAATGCGACCACGGTAGCGTACATCAACCGTCAGGGAGGAACCCGAAGCTTCCTGGTAGCTCAGGAAGCACAACAGCTGATCGCCTGGGCGGAGCAACATCTGCTCAGCATCGCAGCCTCACACATTGCTGGGGTGGACAACATTCAAGCCGACTTTCTCAGTCGGCATCATCTCGACCCAGGCGAGTGGAAACTGTGCGAGGAAGCCTATCAAATGATATGCAACAGATGGTCCACTCCGGCAATGGATTTCATGGCCACATTTCAGAATGCCAAAGCCCCTCTGTTCTTCAGCCGCAGGAGGGAAAGAGGAGCGGAAGGAGTAGATGCTCTGGTACTTCCTTGGCCAAGGGATGTTCTTCTCTACGTATTCCCTCCCTGGCCTCTAATCGGCAAGGTTCTGCGTCTGATAGAAATTCAACAAGTCGACGTTGTCTTAGTGGCTCCGGAGTGGCCACGCCATCGGTGGTTCATGGACCTGGTCAGACTAGCACTGGACGGTCCCCTTCGATTTTGAGATCTTCCCTGCCTTCTGTCTCAGGGTCCGGTTTGTTTGGAAGAGGTCGAACGCTTCTCTCTAGCGGCATGGCTTTTGAGAGGCGTCGGTTAAAGAATAAAGGTTATTCAGATGCTGTAGTGACTACTTTATTGCATTCTAGAAAACCTTCTACATCTTTGGCTTATGCAAGGGTGTGGAAGGTTTTTGAATCTTGGTGTAATGAGCATCAAGTAGATCCAGTTCACTCTTTGGTATCTGATATTTTATCTTTTTTACAAGACGGTTTAGCCAAGGGTTTGTCCTGTAGTTCCTTACAGGTACAAGTAGCAGCGCTTGGATGTTTTCGTGGTAAGGTTTAGGGTTTATCCTTGGCTGCGCATCCGGATGTAGCGCGTTTTCTCAAAGGTGCGCAACACCTACGTCCTCCATTTCGGAATCCTTGTCCTGCTTGGAGTTTGAATTTGGTTCTTAGGGCTCTGTGTTCGGCTCCCTTTGAACCCCTCAATCATGCGACTTTGAAGGATCTCACATTGAAGGTAGTGTTTCTTGTGGCCATTTCTTCAGCTCGTAGAATTTGAGTTGCAGGCCTTGTCTTGCAGAGAGCCTTTCCTTAGAATTTCTGATACAGGAATTTCATTATGGACTGTACCATCTTTTTTACCTAAGGTAGTATCTTCTTTCCATTTAAATCAGTCCATAGAGCTTCTGGCTTTTCCGTCTTTAGATCGTTTGGATCCTTCCTGTAGGGATCTTAGAAAATTGGATGTACGACGAGCTCTGTTGCGTTATCTTGAAGTTACAAACAATTTTCGATTGTCTGATCATTTGTTTGTTTTGTGGAGTGGCCCTCGCAAAGGTCATAAGGTTTCGAAAGCTACGATTGCTCGTTGGTTAAAAGAGACAATTCGTTCAGCTTATCTTCTAGCTCTTCGTGACCTTCCTGAAGGGTTGAGAGCTCATTCTACTAGGTCACAGGCTACCTCTTGGGCAGAATGTCAGTTAGTTTCTCCTCAGGAGATTTGTAAAGCAGCGACTTGGAAGTCGTTGCATACTTTTGCTCGTCATTACCGCTTGGATGTTCACGCTCCAAGTTCAGCAGCCTTTGGAGAGAGTGTTCTCCGAGCTGGACTCTCTGGGTCCCACCCTAATTGAATCAGCTCTGGTACATCCCAGGGTCTGGACTGATCCAGGTACGTACAGGGAAAGGAAAATTGGTTCTTACCTGCTAATTTTCGTTCCTGTAGTACCATGGATCAGTCCAGACGCCCACCCTTTATGTCTGTGTATTATATTTGTCTTTTCGGAGAGTCCACTCGTTCACAGTTTGGGTGATTAAACTGCCTTTCATGCTGTCTATTTTTCGTAATATTTTCTTGTTTATTCCCAAGATTTTCTTTTGGGATTCTGCTTCCATTTAGGACTTGTGAGTTGGAAATTTGTTCTCCTATTTAGATAGCTAGTTAATATGTTAGTAGTTAAATTTCTGCTTTGATACTGCTCAATACTGATTGACTGCAGGTGGTGCTCCAGGGTATACGTCAGAGTCATTAGAATGTTTTCTCTGCCTCCCTCTGCTGGATTGATGACATAACCCAGGGTCTGGACTGATCCATGGTACTACAGGAACGAAAATTAGCAGGTAAGAACCTATTTTCCTTTAATGACCATGGAGTGAAGTTTCTTGGCTACATCAGGTTTTGTTTGCGGTGATGATCTGGAACCAGAACAAACAATTGCCTTCAGTTAGTTTAGCTTTGACGTTGGATACTGAAGAGCTCAAGCTATACCAGACCCCTGTAGAGAGAGTGAAGTCAGCTTTGAGCTTTTTTCCTGTCTCCATCTTCTGGCAGGAGAACATAACCATTTGTTTGGACTGGTCTGGCAGTGCTCAAGGAAATGAAATTATCAGGCAAGTTTTAATTTTACCTTAGTTACTTTTCAGTTAAGCAAACAGAAGGGTCTTCCTCTGCCTTCTTTCTCAGATTCAGAATGTGTAGCGGGATCTGGAGCACTCTTATGGTTACAAGATAAGTCTTACTTAGATTTTGCATGTTCAGCTCTGTTGAGAGTTTATGGTCATGTGACTTCACATGCTGTTTTAAGGTGGATTTATGTTTTTTTTTATTGATTCAAGTTTGGATTGCATCTCACAGAAAAAGGCCCCATGCGATTTGCAGACAGCATAAATACAATACACGGCATCTTACAGTCCATAAATTACAACATCACAGCCTAGACTAGAGGGTTTTGTTGGTAAAACATCCACCCAGGTTGTAATATCTGTAGTAATTTTGTGATGTAACACTTGTCAGTGATTTTGCTTTTGGCAATATTAAAGCTAGTATTAAAAAAGGGCTCAAGTCGCATGCCCGGCAGAGCCAGTGGAGCTGGAGATGATACACGCCAGCTCTTGGGGTTGGAAGAGGGGAGGAAAGGGAAGATGGCTGCAGTGACCACTTGCTGGCAGAAGAATGGCACCAAAGGCTTAGCCTTGGAAGAGACTTCACTCCAGAGTTAGGCCAGAAAGGAAACTCTTGTCTTCCAGACATAACTGTTTGGGAGAGGGGGTTAAGAAGTAGGAATAAAAGGCAAAACTTGTTTGTGATTCCTCTTAATAAACGTAAGAGTGCCTCACTGGTGCCATTTATATTTGCAATATTTCTCATCTCCTGAGCCAAGGAAAGCTGGGGCCTCTGTGTTTAAACCTGATCTCCTTGTGTTTTCAGTGTGGCGGTACAACTCACGTTTTGCGCCTGAGCTGGTCCCCCGATGGTCATTACCTGGTCTCTGCTCACGCGATGAATAACTCTGGCCCTACCGCTCAGATCATCGAACGCGATGGCTGGAAGACCAACATGGACTTTGTGGGTCACCGCAAGGCCGTGACCGTGGTGGTGAGCAGAACATGCAATGTGTCAGTCCGTTTCTCTGCTACGGGGGCTCCGAAACATGGGGCAGGCAGGCTGCAGTGCGTGCTCAAACAGTAATAGAAATCAATGTTGTTTAGCAGAAGTGGAACGGAAGTGAAGTGATTTGCTTTGAGGAGCTGGTGTACCAACATGTCACTATTTAGTAGAAATGATTTTGGAAATATGACGCATCATATTTTCATTAAAAGAGTCCTGCATCGGGGACTTGGAGGGAACTTTGCTGAATGCTGGTACAGAAGGAGAGATGTTGTTACTGTTCATACCCCAGATCAGTCCATACTCCTGGGTTTTGCACCGCTGCCAGCAGATGGAGACAGAAAAGAAAAGCTTTACTGACACTGCTACTTAATCTAGTGCCACCTGCAGTCCCTCAGTATTTCTCTCACCCTTAGATGGTAGAGGCTTAAAACCTGTAGTCTGGAGTTTAAAAAAAAAAAAAAGGAAGATATATTTCTTTCAGGAGCTTCCTCCTAGGGGGGTTGTTAGGTCCCAGGTGGGGGCTATACTCCTTGGTTGAGGTGGAATTGGTGACCCTTGGTGCTGACTCGTCCTTGGACACTGAGGGGGTTTTGATTAGCTGGTGATCCAGTTCCCGCGATCACCTGGAAAGCCCTCAGGAAACAGCAGCCACTCTGCAGCATTCAGGAAAGTACCTTTGTCTATCTATTGAAAAAAAAAGAAACAACCTGATTGTTTTACACAGCAACTTGGAGAGGGTTTCTCCACATTGGCTGGTTCTGTGAGTGATCGGTGATCACACTAGGCACAGGTGAGAACCGGCGGTAGCTGGGGGTTCCAGCATTAATGAGGAGGCAGTGCATGTGGGACACACATGGTGCCAGCTAAGGTTCATGGCAAGGCCTGCCACTCGTGTGGGAATATGTACTCTTGTCTCAACCATGCAAATTTGTGTGCACTACGTTTTGTTACCTGTAAGGTTGTATTGAAAAATATTTCAAAAGGCAAGAGAATCCCGGCATACCAGCCTGCTGTATCTCTTCTGTGCCAGCAGATAAATACCACTGGAGTTCAGCATGCAGTACCTCACTCTTTCATGCACATGTATTGGAGAAGTTACTTAGCCGATAATTTTGTTTCCCTGTACGTACCCGGATCAGTCCAGACACCTGGGTTGTGACTCCGCACCAGCAGATGGAGACAGAGCAAAACTTGACGGGCTCCCTACATATAGTAAGTTGCCACCCACAGCCCCTCAGTCTTTCTCTGAGATGGGGCAGGTCCACCCACAGTCTCTGGGATCCCTGGGGTTTTAGTTAGTCAGGGATAGAAAAAAAAAAAAAAGAGAAAAGGGTAGTTGTAGAAATTAAAGCTTCCCTTACTTTAAAAAAAAAAAAAAATTTACTTAAAGAATATAGAAGAAGGCTCCCGTCGGTGGTTCCTCCCAGGGGGGTTTGGCAGGTCCTGAGGGGACCATCCCCTCCTGGTTGAGGCCGCTGCTGAGGGTCGAGGACCCAGCCGTGCCTGGCAGCAGCGTCGGGGGTGACACCGGGGAACCCGGTTCACTCACCCCCGGTGGAGCGGAAACTTCAGCACCTGGGCCAGCGGCTAAGTATAAAAAAAAAAAAAGTTTAGCGATTTTGTTTTTTTCCACGCCACCTCTCCCTCTCTCTCTCTATCGGCGGGGCGCTTCGTTGGGGGGGAGGATTTTTGGGGGTTAGAGTCGGCGAATTTTTCTTCCAGCTCAGGTCCGGGATGCCTATCGGGGCAGCTTGCCGCGCGTGCGGGTCTCCCGCGACGGCATGTGTTCAAATTGTATCACCGGGGGCGAGGGGCCGTCGGGGGGGCCGTTCCCGGGCGTCCCGTTCGCCACCGTGCGCCGTGTCCTCAGAAGTCGGGGGGCCGGATCCGTTCCCGCTTAGCGCGGGAACGGTGGCCATTTTGAATTCAGTCCGGGAGGCCACGAGGAGAGCCATGGATCATGGCGGCCAGCCACCTCCGCTTTCTCCCCAGCCTCGGGTCTCGGGGGGGGGGGGAACCACGGGGGGGCCTAGAATCTGGAAATTTAGTCTCGGGGGAGGGATCCTCGGACTTGGAGGAGTCCTTCTCCGAGGATTTTGCCTTTTTATTAAAAAAGTTGGCGAAGTACAAGCGGTCCAAACACAAGCCCGGGAGGGTCCCAGGGGGCAGGGAGGGACGCTCCCACCCCCATAAGAGGTCGGCCCGACATAGGGAATTGTCGGACCCACCCAAGGAGAAGAGACCGTCGCGAGGTGTCCCTCGGGACTCGGCAACGGAGTCTACCTCCTCCTCGGAGGAGGGGTCGGTCTCGGGGACCACAGGAGGGCCTGAGGGGCCCGATGACCAGGGTCCAGCCCAGCCGGGCGCTGGCAAGGGAACACTGGCAGCGGATGGGGATGATCCCAAAATCGTGCGGCTCTTCAGAAGAGATGAGCTATCCCCCCTTATTCCGGCGATCCTCGAGGAGCTCGGGGTAGAGGCCCCGTCAGGGTGCTAATATGGATCCGGTGCTCCTAGGCCTCGCTGGGCCTCGGGTAGCTTTCCAGTTTCATTTTTCTGCCTCCGATATTCTCTTTTGAGAATGGGATACCCCGGAATTGGGTCTTAAGGTGAGTAAGGCCATGGACAAGCTGTATCCTCTGCCTGAGGATGTCTTGGAGTTACTGCGCCTCCCGCGAGTGGACGCCGCGGTGTCGGCGGTAACAAAGAGGTCTACCATCCCCGTCACAGGCGCCACAGCGCTCAGAGATATCCAAGATCGGAAGCTGGAGGTACAACTCAAAAAGGTTTTTGAAGTATCCGCCCTGGGAGTCAGAGCGGCCATTTGCAGTAATTTTGCGTTGCGGGCTGGCCTCCGCTGGGCCCAAAACTTACAGGCGAATGCTGATCTCTCAGATGGGGAGGCCTCACAGGCGGATCACTTGGAGGCGGTGATAGCTTACAGCGCAGATGCCATGCACGATTTGCTGAGGACTTTGGCCAGGGCTATGGTGTCGGCGGTCTCAGCTCGCCGTCTCCTCTGGCTCCGTAACTGGGCTGCGGATGGTACGTCTAAGGCTCACTTGGGCTCCTTGCCGTTTAAGGGGAAGTTACTGTTTGGAAAGCAACTGGACGATCTGATGCAGTTCCTGAGCGAGAACAAGGCTTTTAAGTTGCCGGAGGACAGACCCAGACCTAGGTCCAACTTCTCATCCAGGAACCGTTTTCGACCTAACCGGCGCCAGAGACCGCAAAGATCAACTGGGGGGGGTCAGTCCTACCGATCGGGCTCTGCCAGATCCTCCTCATGGTCTCAGTCCTTTCGAGGGAAGAAGTTCAACAGAACAGGTGGGCCCTCGTCGGGATCGGGGTCTAAGTCGGCCCAATGAAACGAGAAGGGTTCATTCCTCACTGCAGCTTCAGGAAGCCGTACCAGCGTGGGGGCGAGGCTCGAGCAGTTTTACGAGGAATGGACCAAGATAACTTCAGACCAGTGGGTCCTAGGCGTGATAAGGCACGGTTACGCGTTATATTTTGCACGTCTGCCGGGGGACAAGTTTCTCGTATCTCCCTGCAAGGCTATCGACAAGCGCGCAGCCGTACGGGCGACCCTCCAGCGCCTGGAAGCTCTGGGCGCCATTACTCCCGTTCCATCGAGGCAACGGGGCATGGGAAGGTACTCCATTTACTTTGTGGTCCCAAAGAAAGACGGCGCGTTCCGTCCAATCCTCGACCTAAAAGGGATCAACAGGTGCCTTCGTGTTCCGAGTTTCAAGATGGAGACGATCCGCTCGGTGGTGGCCTCGGTTCGTCCGGGCGAGTTCTTTGCGTCGCTGGATCTTACGGAGGCGTATCTGCACATCGGGATTCAGCCGGCCTATCACAGATATTTGAGGTTTTGCATCCTAGGCAGACACTATCAATTCAGGGCTCTTCCCTTCGGCCTCGCCACGGCTCCACGCACCTTTACCAAGATTATGGTGGTGGTGGCTGCCCAGCTCCGGAGGGAAGGGCTCCTGGTACACCCTTACCTAGACGATTGGCTCATTCGGGCCAAATCCGAGGTCGAGTGCCAGCGGGCGATTGCCAAGGTCCTGCAGCTCTTGCAATCTCTCGGCTGGGTGGTCAACCTAGCCAAGAGTCATCTACAGCCTACCCAGAGGTTAGAATACCTGGGGGCCCTGTTCGACACCGAAAGGGCCAGGGTGTCTCTGACCCAGGAGAGAGTGGTCAAGCTTCAGAGTCAGGTGAGACGACTGCTGTCCTTGAGGTGCCCGCTGGTATGCGATTACCTGATGGTTTTGGGCTCCATGGCATCGACGCTCGCCTTGGTCCCCTGGGCTTTTGCTCATCTGCAACCGTTACAATCAGCGTTACTTTCCCGCTGGAAGCCGGCATCGGAGGAGTTTCATCGTCCACTGCCCCTCACAGTCCGTGCCAGGACCAGCCTGCAGTGGTGGCTCTTCACTGACCATCTGACGTGCGGAGTGTCGCTGCTCATGCCCAGGTGGACTGTGGTTACGACGGACGCCAGTCTATCTGGTTGGGGAGCGGTCTGTGGGGGACGCTCAGTGCAAGGTTGGTGGTCGATCCAGCAGTCGCTGTGGTCCATCAACCGGTTAGAGACCAGGGCGGTAGTGTTGGCGTTGCGAGCCTTTCTTCCCTGGATACGGGGCCGGGTGGTCCGGGTTCTGTCGGACAACGCGACCACGGTGGCCTATATCAATCGCCAGGGAGGAACACGGAGTCAGCACGTGGCGGAGGAGGCGAGTCAGTTGATGTGCTGGGCGGAGCGACACCTCAGCAGCATCGCGGCGTCTCACATCACCGGTGTAGACAACATCCAAGCGGACTTCCTCAGCCGACATCGGTTGGATCCAGGAGAATGGGAACTACCGGAGGTAGCGTATCGTCTCATCTGTGCCAGGTGGGGAACCCCTCGCCTGGATCTGATAGCCACTGCTCACAATTCAAAGGCTCCGCGGTTCTTCAGTCGGCGGAGAGAGCGGGGAGCAGAAGGAGTCGATGCACTGGTGCTCCCCTGGCCCTCGGACGTGTTGCTATATGTATTCCCTCCGTGGCCTCTGATAGGCAAGGTCCTACGGCGAATCGAGTTACATCTGTCGGAGGTGATCTTGGTAGCGCCGGAGTGGCCAAGGCGCCCGTGGTTCGCGGACCTCGTTCAGCTTGCGGCGGAGCCTCCGCTTCAGTTTCACGGAGACACGATCATCCTTCGTCAAGGCCCGTCTGTTTGGAGGATGCGGATCACTTTTGTCTCGCGGCTTGGCTTTTGAAAGGGCACGCTTGAAGGCTAAGGGGTACTCCGAGGTAGTGATCACTACCTTGTTGAGAGCTAGAAAGCAGTCTACGTCCTTAACTTATATGCGGGTTTGGACTGTCTTCGAGGATTGGTGTAGTTCTCGCAAAGTAAACCCTATCCGGCCAGCTGTGCCTGAGGTCCTGGCTTTCCTCCAAGAGGGCCTCTCGAAGGGACTGTCCTGGAGTACCCTAAAGGTCCAGATAGCTGCACTTGGTTGTCTCAGAGGTAAGGTCCAGGGGGTGTCCTTGGCTTGCCATCCGGATGTGACGCGTTTTCTTCGTGGGGCTAAACATTTACGCCCACTGGTACGTAATCCGTGCCCATCCTGGAATTTAAACTGTGTTCTGTCAGCTCTTTGTGGAGCACCGTTCGAGCCGATCAAGCGGGCGACACTGAAGGATCTTACTTTGAAAACGGTGTTTCTGGTCGCAATTTCGTCCGCTCGTCGAGTCTCGGAACTTCAGGCTCTGTCTTGTAGGGAGCCATTCTTGCGTTTTTCGGAGGCCGGAGTTTCTCTGCGAACTGTACCGTCTTTTTTGCCGAAAGTGGTATCCTCTTTTCACTTGAACCAGTCTGTGGACCTTCCGGGGTTCTCGGCCATGGATCAGGTGGACAAGGGGTCGAAGGAGTTAAGGAAACTCGATGTCCGCAGGATTCTGATCCGTTATCTGGAGGTTACGAATCCTTTCCGGGTTTCTGACCATCTGTTTGTTCTTTGTTCAGGGTCTCGCAGGGGTTCTGCGGCTTCGCGGGCCACGATTGCGCGTTGGCTCAAGGAGGCGATTGGTTCGGCATATCTTCTGCAGGGCAAGTTGGCGCCTAAGGGGCTTCGAGCTCATTCGACTCGGGCGCAAGCCACGTCCTGGGCTGAGGCTTCTCAGGTGTCCACGCAGGAGATCTGTAGAGCAGCGACATGGAAGTCGTTGCATACTTTTACTAGGCATTACAGGCTTGATGTCCAGGCAGCTGAGTCTCAAGGGTTTGGGGCGAGTGTTCTCCGAGCGGGACTCTCTGCTTCCCACTCTCGGAAATTAGCTCTGGTACATCTCAGGTGTCTGGACTGATCCGGGTACGTACAGGGAAAGGAAAATTAGTTCTTACCTGATTTTCGTTCCTGTAGTACCACGGATCAGTCCAGGCTCCCACCCGTCTGTTTTTTGTTATTGATGGATAGAGGGAGAGTCCGCTCGGTTGAATTAAGTCCTCGTTTATTCCTGTTGCGATTACTGCAGTGTTTGAATTTGGTACCAGGCCGTTTGCTTCTGGTTCTGACGTTTTCGATTCCAGCCGGGGGGGCTGTTGTGAATCGGTCAAAGTTATAGCTTTTTATAGTTAGTTAGTCTGGCATTTTGTTGCTTTGACATTCCGTTCGACTGAGGGGCTGTGGGTGGCACCTTACTATATGTAGGGAGCCCGTCAAGTTTTGCTCTGTCTCCATCTGCTGGTGCGGAGTCACAACCCAGGTGTCTGGACTGATCCGTGGTACTACAGGAACGAAAATTATCAGGTAAGAACTAATTTTCCTTTTCCTTAGTGTAGATAGGGCCAATGGGTTATGTGCCAATGGGTTATGTGCTCCCCTGCTAGTGGATGGAGATGGAGTCAGGTTTCAAAGCTGACGTCACCTTAGATATATCCCTGCAGTGACTTCATCCGTTCAGTATTCTCTTCAAAAGCCATTGTGGACTTACTATAGAAAAACTTGAATACAATTTAATAACTTGATTAAGAACTTGATTAAAAACTTGATTAAAACTGATGACTGTAACTGTACTCAACCAAACATAAGTGCTGAATCCCAGCAATATTATAGATGCCCAGATCTAGGGATAGGGTGATGGCTTACCCGAGATCTCTTTGGGATTGAGATTCATGTGCGATTCCTTGGCACTGTTCATGGGCAGCCATGGGCGGGATGCTAAGTCCATCTGTCTGCATTAAGGAAAACAAAATTATCAGGTATGTAATTTCTCCATTTCCTAGCGTGTAGCCAGATGGACTCAGGACCAATGGGATGTACAAAAGCTACTCCCAAAAGGGGCAGGAGGCTGCTCGTGGTCTGGTTAGCACTGCCCTCGCAAAGGCTGCATCTTCTCTGGCTTGGACATCCAGGCAATAGAACTTGGAGAAGGTGTGCAAGGAAGACCGTCGCTGCTCGGCAGATGTTGACGGGAGACAGTAGCTTAGCTTCTGCCCAGGATGCTGCCTGGACCCTAGTGGAATGAGCTTTAACCTGAAGGGGTAAAAGCTTCCCTGCCTCTACATAAGCTTCCATGATCACTTCTTTGATCCAGTGAGTTATATGGTAGCTTGCAAAGCTGCTTTGCCTTGTTTCCTTCCACTGTGAAGAACAAACAAGCGGTCCGTCTTGCGTACCGGTTCTGTATGCTCTAGATACCATACTAACAGCCTACTGACATTTGAAGATTACTGCCTCTTACCCCACTTATCTATCTAGGGACGGTAAGGAAATGGACTGTTCCCTGTACGTACCTGGATCAGTCCAGACCATGGGTTGAGCCTCCTGTCCAGCAGATGGAGACAGACCAAAACTGAAAGGGTATCCTATATGAGGAAAGAGCCTACCCTGTAGCCCTTCAGTATTTGTCTGTCTCCAGCAGATGGAACAGCTCACCCTGTGGCTCCCTGTTTGTCTTCTTCTTTGTCCCTTTTGGGGACTTTTCTGTCTTAGTTTCTAACACTGTTTGGATCAAGCAAGTATTTACGGCAGCAGTGGGGAGAGGGACTGGCACCACCAGTATCACCCACACAGGTCACCGGGAAGGGAACCTAGGCTGATAATAATCAAGGGGCAAAGCCCCCCTAGGAACCCCAAGAGCAAGGGAGACAGAAGTGTCTGCCCTAAACACAGTCAGTGAGAAAAGTTCTCAAAACAAATTTTTTTTTTTTTTTATTAATATGAAGTAGACAAAAAAGGTACTTGCGTGAGCTTGCCCCAAAGAAAAGAGGAGACAGAGAGGGCAAGCTAAACAGGGAACCGAGAGAGTGAGATGTTCCAGCTGCTGGAGACAGTTGAATACTGAGGGTTCCGGGGTAGGTTCTGTCCTTATATGGGCAGCCTCAGAATTCTTAACTGTCTCCACCTGCTGGAACGGGGGCTTAACCCATGGTCTGGACTGATCCGGGTACGTACAGGGAACCCTTCTTTCTTCAGTACCACCACTACGACTACCATAATTTTGGAGAATGTTCTGGGGGCGGTTGTCAGGCTGAAGGGCAATGCTTGGAACTGATAATGGCGGCCCAGTACTGCAAAGCGTAGGAAACACTGGTGGACTTGATGGATTGGGATATGAAGGTAGGCCTCCGAGATGTCCAGGGATGTTAAGAACCCTCCTGGTTGTACTCCCATTATTACGGAGTGAAGAGTTTCCATGAAGAAGTGAATTACCAGCAGACGATTATTGACACTCTTGAGATCCAAGATGGGGCGACATGAACCCTCCTTGGGTACGATGAAATAGATTTTCCTGGGGTGTAGGTACCGGGGTCATAGCCCTCAAACTGAGGAGCCTTATCAATGTGGATTCCACTGCCGGTTTTTTGTGCTGGGAGTGGCAAGGTGATATAATGAACATGTCCCGAGGAATGCTGCTAAATTCTAGAGCTTATCCTTCTCATATGATGTCCAGTACCCATTTGTCCGTCGTGATCTCGACCCACCTTTGATAGAAGAGGGATAGTCTGCCCCCTATCTCCTTGTCCTGTGGATGGGTCGACCAAACTTCATTGAGAAGTTCAGTTTGAACCTGAGCTGGAACCAGTTCCTTTTTTTGGTTGTTGGCTCTGAAAAGGTGGAGACCTTCCCAAGAGCCGAGATGTCTGAAATGATGAGTTTCTGTAGGGCCAGAAGTGCTGGGAGCCCCTGGCCCGACCCCCTCATGGGCGAGGGGTGCTGTGATCTCCTTTTCTTATCTTCCGGTAGCCGAGGCACTGGAGATTCACCCCACTTACTGGCTAGCTTTTTCAATTCGCCTCCGAATAGAAGGGATCCCTAAAGGGCATCTTTGTGAGGTTTGCCTTAGAGGTCACGTCTGCTGACCAGTTTCGCAGCCATAGCTGTTTTCTGGCAGCTGCCACTGAGGCTACTCCTCTGGTTGAGGTACACAGTAGGTCAGAGCTTGCATCCACAAGGAAGGCCGCGGTGGGCGCCATCGCCTCTCTGGGATGCACCCCTGAGCTAGCTACCTTTCTCGAGAGAAGCAGATATGAACGAGCCACCAGGGCTTTGCAGTGTCATTGCTGTCGCGTCAAAGGCTTGCTTAAGGATGGACTCCAACCGCCTCTCGTTTGCATCCTTCAAGGCCGCTCCTCCCTCTACTGGGATAGTTGTTCGCTTCGAGATGGCACAGGCCAGGGCTTCCACTTTCGGGAAACGCAGGCATTCTTTGGCCTCCAGGTCCAGAGGGTACAAGGCCTCCAAGGCCCGACCTTCTTTAAAACTGGCTTCCGGGGTATCCCACTCCAGGTCAATCAACTCCTGGATGGCTTCTAGCATCGGGAAGTAGCAAGAGGCTTTCCGTAAAGACACCTGGATGGGATTCTTCTTTGATTCCGACATAGGCTCCATGCTAGGAACTTCCAGAATCTTCAAGGTCTGGGAGACCAGGCCTGGCAATTCATCTCTGTGGAAAAACCATAGCATGGTCCGGTATGGCTTCAGGCTGGAGGGTATTTCCCCGTACTCCAATGAGTCTGCATCCCCATCGTCGTCCGTGGTATCTGGGTCCCTATCAGGGATACCTTTGGTGAGGCAAGGCATGTCCCAAGGCATGCTGATAGGGCTGGGAGAACGAGGCCTTCCCAGCTGGGGCTCAGACTGGGCAGGGCAGCAGCTGACTGCACCTGAACCAAAGGCTTGAAGGCTCTGAAAGAATTCCACCCAAGAAAAGGTCGCTGGGTAAAAGGTCGCCGGGTCCATACCTAGCCCAGGAGGAAAAGGGGTAGGGGCTGCTGAACTGCCCTCTCCCGGGGAGGATGCAGCCCTGGGATTGCTCCGATCCGGGGTGCTACTAGATAAGGTTGTGGCTGACCCGTCCTCCGACTGGGAGGGGTCGGGCTTGGAGAAGTTCTGAGAGTCCAGCCCTCCCTGGGCTTCCTCGCAGTACTGACACACAGGAAGGATTCTAGGTCAGACTGTGCAGCCCTAATATGGCAGGCAGCATAAAGGGAGTGTCACTTGTACTTCTTTGTGCTGGAGCCATAGTTAACTGTAGATTGTAGCCAGTTAGCGCCTCAGCTTGAGAGCGCACAAATCCGCCTCGACGCATGTAAGTATAAACGTCCAGTTGTGCGCGAATGTATGCGTGTACTCATGTGCACAGGTGTGTGTGCACTTATGTGCGCGCTAGGCACTCAAGGCTGGCCCGCACCACACGTACTGATGGTCAATGGGGAAAAATGGCGCAGCACCAAACTGCACGCAAGATGGTGCCGCCACGGCCTGCCATGTGGAGTGCCCGCCAAGTCTGAAGCGGGGTCTAGCCCATCTGGGGGCCGTTCAACCCACTCGGAAACCCCCTTTCCCTGTACATAGCTGGATTAGTCCAGACTGTGGGTTATGCCTTCCATCCATCAGATGGAGACAGAGGAAAACTTGAAGGGCACCCTCTCTTAACCCGGTGTGCCACCTGCATCCCTTCAGTATTTCTCTGTCTCCAGCAGATGGAGGTGTTGCAAATTCTACAGTCTTGCTCTGATTTTAGGGTTGGGACTATATCCCTTTAAAAAAAAAAAAAAAAGAGATTTTGCTTCTTGTACTTTACAACGAATCAAGCTTAAAATACCAAGCAAGGAGACCGGAGGAAAGACTTACCGAAGCCCCTCCACGGCTCTGATTCGGAGGAGTTCTTCTTTACTTACCTGGGCTCGGCACTTACCGGCTGAGTACAGAGATGGTCTCTGGCTTCGGGGTAGAGGGCATAGGCCATCACCGCCGCGCTCTGCTTCCTGCACCCACTGCCTTTCAGCTGCTTCAGCAGCAAAGTCCACGCTGGGAGCTGGCTACCGGACTAAGGCACACCTCTGAGGGATCTTGGAAATCAGGAATTCTCAAACTGGGGCAGGGACCATTAGGTATCACCGCAGGAGAGTGGGGCTCAGTCTTTCTCCAATTTAAAGGTAAAATTTCCTCTCCTAAATAGTACTGTGTTCCCGATAGGGAATGCACAATACACATCTGCTAGGAGACGGAGAAATACTGAAGGGCTGAGGTCACTGCAGGAGTATATCTAGGGTGACGTTAGCTTTGAAACCTGACTCTGTCTCCATCTGCTAGCAGAGAAGCTAGCCTGAGTCCATCTGGCTACACGCTAGGAAATCAGCATGTTCTCTTTAGAAATGGAGAGACTGCAGCATTCCCACAGGATTTTGTATTTGCACATTTGAGAATTCCAAATGTAGGCTAAGATCAGGTCAGAGATCCTGCACGTGCTTCATAAGTGACCACAGGGGACTTTGCACTGTCTTATTGTTGTAATAATCCAGGTGCAATATCGGCATTACAGTAGTTACAAGGGTTCCCGGTACCAAGTATTCCGAAATGGGGTGAGCCAATTGTCTGTGTATAAACCCACGTCACTTCTTAAAGGACTGGACGTTTTAAGGTGAACTGGCCAAATCCATTGTGTCATTGTCTGCAGTGAGATATAAAGGCCTTATTTTTCAGCAGGAAAAAAAACAAATCTAAAAGACATTTTTTTCTGTTTTTGTTTTGTTTTTTTTGTAGAAATTCAATCCAAAAATCTTCAAAAAGAAGCAAAAGAATGGGAGCGCCCCAAAACCCAGTTGCCCTTACTGCTGCTGTGCGGTGGGAAGCAAAGACCGTTCCCTCTCCGTCTGGGTGAGCCACCCTTTCCCACCCTACAGGCAGAGCAGACAGCACTGAATGCCAGCTTTGATTGTCATTGATACCTTGGATTTGCTGAAAAAAGGATGACTTTGGGGAAAATTCATTCAATTAAGCTATAAAAGGCTTTGTCGTCAGCAAACGTGTGCCAAACATAAGGTCATGTCCCGCAGCACTGGGCAGCTACCTTACATATACAACAAGAGTGCTAGAGAACCCTGGGCAAACGCCTGCTGTCGCCATGCAAAGTTTATCCAAAAACTGAGCAAGTGTAGAACTTCGGTCAGTGGCAGGATTTATTTGCTGGGATATGCAGCAAACTCTCAGGCCGATACAGTAAAAACGCGGGAGAGCGGGCAAACGCCCGCTCTCCGGCGCGCACACAGGCCACTCTCCTGTGCGCGCTATACAGTATCTTAATTTATTTAAATTAGGCCCGGCGGTAAAAAGAGGCGCTAGGGACACTAGCACGTCCCTAGCGCCTCTTTTTTGACGGAAGCGGCGGCTGTCAGCGGGTTTGACAGCCGACGCTCAATTTTGCCGGCGTCGGTTCTTGAGCCCGCTGACAGCCACAGGCTCGGAAACCGGACGCCGGCAAAATTGAGCATCCAGTTTTCGACCTGACAGCCGCGGGCTAAATTTTCTTTTTTTTTTTTTTTTTTTAATTTTTTACTTTTTTAAACTTTCGGGACCTCCGACTTAATATCGCCATGATATTAAGTCGGAGGGTGCACAGAAAAGCAGTTTTTACTGCTTTTCTGTGCACTTTCCTGGTGCCTGGAGAAATTAGCGCCTATCTTTGGGTGGGCGCTAATTTCTGAAAGCAAAATGTGTGGCTTGGCTGCACAATTTGCTTTCTGAATCGCGCGGGAATACCTAATAGGGCCATCAACATGCATTTGCATGTTGCGGGCGCTATTAGGTTCGGGGGGGTTGGACGCGCGTTTTGGACGCGCTATTACCCCTTACTGAATAAGGGGTAAAGCTAGCGCGTCCAAAACGCATGTCCAAATGCCGGCTAACAGTGCGCTCCGGCGGCCCGTGATTCTGTATCGGCCCGTGCAGAATCAGTTTTGTGGGAGTGGCCAAGTGCCACATTTCTAAAGTTTATTTGACCATTTTATTGTCTGCTCATTGTAACTTTCCTTTTCAGCTGACATGCTTGAAAAGGCCCCTTGTTGTTATCCATGAACTATTTGACAAATCCATCATGGACATCTCCTGGTAAGAAGGCTTTTCTAGAAGTCACAAATGCCTTTTTCTGCAGTATGACAGAGATACATTTGGGGTGTAGAATTGGTTTATTAGAAGTAGGCTGCCTTGAATAATAATCTTGAAATGATTATTATTTTGCCATGTATATGTACTCTAACCTAGGGCACTTTAAAACCGGATACATAGAGTTGCAATGAATCCCTGCCCCAAAATGTTTACAATCTCTGTGGGCATCTGTAAGGTTGTAATGAGTATTGGTGGCAGAAGCATGATTTGCACCCATTTGGTCATTATTCTGACTAATGGGCTACCTGCTCTCTCCCCTATTACTTTTTAAGTCCAAATCTCTTGTAGTCTATTTCTGTTTTGCCAACATTTTAGTACTTCCTCAGGTCGGTAGGATAGGGTGGCTCCACTTGCCAGTGGGATGGGTTGGCTACACTTTTCCTCTAATCACTAAAATGTGTGGCCACACTATCTGTAGTCACTGGGATGGGGTGGCCATGCTGTGTTTTGGGTCCCTGGGAAAGGTCCAGTCTCTGGTTGCCGGAATAGGATGGCCACGCTGAGTCACTGGTTACTGGGATGGGGTGGCTGCAGTTTGTTGGAGAGGGTTTCCAGACCCTTTTAAAGTGACTGCCTGTATCAAAATAACACACCTAAGGTTTTCCATTTTCCTTTGCTCAGAGAATCACATTGTAAAGCAGATTAGGGCAGAATCATGTTCCTTTCTGCTTTTGATAACTGATCCTTCACAGAGATCCCATTGCTGAACCAAGGAGTGGTACAGTCCTCAGCATCCTGTGTGGTTGGTGCCTTTCATAGTCTTTGTCTACAAGCTGAGCAGAGAGGTAGAGTAGTGAATCAGTTCTGCAGACCCTTGAGACTTTCTCCTAAGCTCCTTGGCAGGAACTCCCATTAGGACTACAGATGGTAATAGCATAAAGAAATTTATAGTATGCTTCTGAAATAGCAAGTCTTTAGAAGAGGATTTTTAGTTTGCTTTAGAAAGCTCTTGAATGTGTACAAAGATCTTTGTTTTGCTGTTTCACAGGACCTTGAATGGATTGGGTATTCTGGTCTGTTCCATGGATGGATCAGTGGCTTATTTGGACTTCTCTCAGGATGAGCTTGGAGACCCACTGAGTGAAGAGGAGAAGGTAACCCTGGACTTGACGATTAAAGCAGCTGCCCCGGCAAGCTTTAAAACTGGACTTTGCCCATGCTCCGATGACTATGCTGTTTTAGGATTTATATTGGCATGTTTTCTCTGGCCATAAGATGGGAAAATCCCCCTCATTTTATCTGGATCTGTAGTTTCTGCCAAGTACTAAACTGTTCCCTCTCCCTTGGTAAATGCGAGTGGTCAATTGTGATCAAGCAGCTCAGTGGCCAAAAGATAACTGGGGAAATGTATGTGGATAAACTTGTGCACAGCTGAACCTAACTGGCTAGGTTTTCCACTGGAAATTCCCCTAAACCTAGCTGCTCACAATTGGACCAGCTAGATTGGGGCCTGATTTCCCCAGCTAAAGTTAGCCGGTCGGTGCTGGAAATGGCTACTTCCCTTTCACCAGGTAAATGACTTTTTTTGAGCATGAAGTCTCCCCGTAAGAGCCTCTCATGCCAGTAACATTTTTGAAATGTGCTCCTTGCAGAATAACATCCACCAGTCGACCTACGGCAAGAGCCTGGCAATCACGGCCGAGTCGCAGCTCTCCACCACCATCATCGAGAACCCGCAAATGCTCAAGTACCAGCAGCGTCAAAAGCAGCAGCAGCGAGAAGCGAAGGCCGCAGCACTGCGGGATGCAGCCGCACCTAAAGTGACGAGCATGGTGAATGGAGAGAGCCTGGAGGACATTCGGAAGGTGCGTACACCAGGGAACGGACTACCAGAGGATCGGCGGCTGCATGGGGGTCAGTTTAGAGATCCACTAACTTCGTATAAAGCGTGATGGCCACATGGGCACCAAATGATGCCAAGTGGCGCCGGCATTGCTTTTCAGGGATTCCTTTAGTGTGCCCATCATTCTACCCAGCAGAACCTGCACCAGCCACTCGCTACCTGAAGCTGAGGCTCCCTGGGCCTTCGTTTGTGGCCATGGTTTTTTCTTTTTTTCCTTAATTAGGCCCCAGCTTCCTGTAACTCTCAACTGTCAGTGTGCTGGTTTTCTGTAGGTGGTCATGGGCGTGCTGTGTCTCGCACCCTGAGTCCCACTCACAGGAGTTGCTGTTAACGTGATGACTGGGGAGCCCTTCCTCCTGGGTGCTGTGTGAAAAGTTTGTCTTTTTGTCCTGCTTAAAACATTGACTTGATGGTTCTGGCAAATGACTGCAGGTGCTAAGATTTGGAAAGGGATTACGTCCAGGGTGGATTGGGGGATGGCTGTGGTAGCATTGGGCATCTGCACACTTTTCTTTTCCAGCAAAAGACTGAAACTAGTGCAGAGGTGGCATGTAATCTCTCCAGCTCTCACCAAGCAGCGCTCGTACACACTGTAGGATTTTCTATTCTTATACACATATTTCTCAGTGGGATGGGTATTGGATGCAGCCCCCTAGAACTGCTTCAGCCGCCTTCTCAACTAATGGAAAGTGTTACTGAAACAGCCTTTCGGGGGCTGGGAGTGCTACTGAAGCAGCACAGCCAACCTGCTCAATGAGCAGGCACCTGGGGTGGAAGCTGAACCTTGGTCTCTCTACTTAAGAGCACAGAGAGAGAATCGCTAGGCCAGCTGAGCAGACATTTTATTTTCTATCTTTGTGATGGAGCTTTTACTGTTACAGAATCTTCTGAAGAAGCAGGTTGAGACACGGACAGCCGACGGCCGGAGGAGGATCACCCCTCTCTGCATTGCTCAGCTGGACACAGGGTAGCAGCTTTAATTCTTTTTTTTTTTTTTTTGCTGCATTTTGAAACATTGACATTTCTCATTTGATAAGACTAGTAGTACTTGAAAGGGCTCCTGTGCATGCCTAACAATTAACTGCATAATCCTTGTACATACCCTGATCAGTCCAGACTTCTAGGTTGTGCCTCCCTTCCAGCAGATGGAGACAGAGAGAGTTTTACTGACACTGCTACTTAACTCCACGTGCCACCTGCAGTTCCTCAGTATTTCTCTGTCTCTAGCAGATGGCAGATGGGTGCAGTTCTGCAACTGAGACAATTTTTATTTGTATTTTCCTTTTTTGAGCCTTCCTCCCGGGGGTTTAATTTTCTGGGTCCTGAAGGATTCTCCCTGTCCGGTTGAGGCAGGTGGGCCCGGGGGTTGGCGACCCTTGTGTGGGCCTCACCCGTGCACCCATGGGGTGTAAATCTGGTGGTCCAGATCCCTCCCCTTCACGAGGCTGCTTGGTAGGCTTAGGTACCCTTTTTTTGTCTGAGACAGCCTATATTTTTTTATGTGGTAGGATCTGTCTCAGTTTTAGGGGACTCCTTTATTAAAAGTTTTTTACAAAAACAAAAGAAAGTCAGCAGTTTTATCTTGGCTGAATGACAACCTTCCCTTCTCTCTTAGCAGTGTGGTAGGTTTGTTCGTTTTTGTTTCTGCCCAGCTTTCTTTCCTGTTTGTCCTGGTAGCGTGCACTATTGGGCAGGGGGTCAGCCTGCCACGCATGCGGCACAACTCGTTTGCGGCTCAGCCGACTCGGCCTTTGTGCCACATGCTCCGAGGGGAGGAGGGCCCCTCCAACCAGCTGCCTGCCGCGAAGCAGCATCAGGGTTCCTCTGCTACCTCTCCAGCATCGCATCGCGTTGCTGACCGGGGTGCTGATTCATTCCCGATCAGCGAGGGAACGACAGCCATCTTGGATTTGCATTCGGCCATTCCCGTGCTGTCGGAACGGGAGGGGGAAGCACTTCCTCATTTGTTACCAGCCCGTTCTGTCTTCGCCTGCGATCAGGGTGACTGGTAACGTCGAGGATACTATTTTGCCGCTGCCTAGTTCCTTGCCTGAGAAGGCTGGAACTGTTCAACCTTTTTCTGCTGACTTTGTGCTGCTGCTGCTGCACGAGGTTTTTCTAGCCAAGCAGCAGGCAGCTTCTACAGCCGGGGGGCCCATGTTTTTTACTAGCCCAGCCTACGGGGGGGCGGGTGCCTTCTTGGCCCAAAACAGATTTGAACTAGTCTGCATAGGGTCACTCTAGGGCAGGGCTCATTGGGTTCCCCCTCGGCTGCTAGCCAAGGTGGGGGTGACTCGGATGACTCTGTCAAGGCTCCTATGGTATCTGGAGGAGTTTCAGGTGCCGTGGGTTCTGGCGGACCTGGCAAATCCAGTCTCTGGAGACCTGGATCCAGGCGACGCGACTGTGGTCCCACTGCCCGGGGGTGATGACCCAAAGGTGGTGTGCCTTTTTCAGAGGGAAGAGCTCAATGCCTTGCTACCACTGTCCTTTCAGGTACTTGGGGTTAAAATCCCGCAAGTGGACTCTGATTTGGATAGTGTGGATCCGGTCATTGATGGAATGCGGGATTCCCCCCACGGCTTTTCCATGTCATAAATCAGTGGCGGAAGCAGAATGGGCCTCTCCCGATTCTAGTTTGAAGGTGGGAAGGGCCAATGCGCAGCTTTATCCATAACCCGAACAGGCGTTTGAACTGTTTGTGCTTCATAAGGTTGATGCAGCTGTATCGGCTGTTATGAAAAGAACAACTATCCCAGTGGTAGGTTCTGCGGCATTGAAGGATGTTCAAGATCATAAGTTAGAGGTCCACCTCAAAAGGATTTAGAGGTCTTGGCCCTAGGCTTACGTGTGGCTATTTGTACTAGTTTTATGGAAAGAGCGTGTCTCTGATGGGTACAACAGTCCCAAGAAAACCTCCCCACCAAATGCAAGGAGCAGACAGGACTGAGAGAATTGAGGCGGCAGAGGCTTATGGAGCAGATGCTCTATATGATTTGGTTCTTACCTCTTCTCGCATTATGGCATCTGTGGTTTCCTCCAGAAGATTGTTCTTGCTGTGAAATTGGACAGCAAATGTTTCATCCAAGGCAAAGTTGGGCTAGTTACCCTTTAAAGGTAGTCTTTTATTTGGTGAAGATCTAGAGCAATTGATGCAGTCTCTTGGGGACAACAAAGTCCTAGGTTACCGAAGGACAAGCCTAAGACCAAGCAATATTTTTTTTCAGTCACGTTTGCGTTTTCGGCTGGATGGAAGGTCTCGGCCATCAAGAGCTGTATCTGGGCCCCAAAAGCAGTCCTTTTGGGGGCAATCTGGAAGCCATTCCTTTCGAGGGATTTGAAGACCTCTCCGTGGCGCCGCCGCGGGGGTACTTCCAGTGTTAAATCCCCACAATGAGCTGAGGCTGGTCCCCTCCATCATTCCCACTATAGGAGGTCGCCTGGTGATGCTTTACGAGGAGTGGACCAGTATCACTCAGTATCAGTAGGTTCTCAGTGTGGTTAGGGATGGTTACATGTTAGAATTTGCTTGTCCCGTCCGCGATCCATTCTTAATCTCCCTGTGCAGCTCATTGGAGAAACGAGTAGCAGTCCAAGATATGTTAAACTGTCTATGGCTCCTGGGGGTGGTGATTCCAGTTCCCCACGAGGAGCTTCACAGGGGGCAGTATTCCATTTATTTTGTGGTCTCAAAGAAGGAGGGGACTTCTCGCCTGATTTTAGATCTGAAGAAGATTAATGCTGTGCTCAAAGTCCCGCACTTCAGAATGGAAACCCTGAGGTCATGGTGGTGGCAGTTCTCAAAGGGGAATTTCTAGCCTCCCTGGATTTGAAGGAGACCTAGCTGCACATTCCCATTTATGATTCTCGGACAGCATATTCTGTTTCAGGTCCTTCCTTTCGGGTTGGCCATGGCAACATGCACCTTCACCAAGGTGGTAGTGGTGGTGGCACTCCGGAAGTAGGGGTTTCTGGTGCATCTGTATCTGGACAACTGGCTTATCAGGGTGAAGACGGAGGTCCTTTGTCGCCAGTCAGTTCAAAGGGTTCTCGAACTACTCGGTTGGGTCATAAATGTAGCAAAGATATGTCTCTCACCATCGCAGTCCCTGGAGTATCTGGGGGCTTGGTTCGACAGTCTAGTCAGCAAGGTGTACCTCTCAGAGGAGCGTGTTTTGAAGCTGCAGGGGTATATTTGGCAGTTGTTGCAGTTACATGTGCCCAAGGTATTTTCAAGTCCTGGGCTCGATGGCCTCTATTCTAGAATTAGTGCCATGCGCCTTTGCTCACATGAGACCATTGCAGAAAGCGCTTTTATCTCAGTGGAGCCCAGTATCGGAGGAGTTTCAACTACTGCTGCCACTCAAGGGCGTCGCTCGGGAGAGTCTTTCTTGGTGGCTCCTAACTTCCAACCTGGTCCGGGGTGTGGACCTGGAGGTCCCGGATTGGATGGTAGTTACAACCATTGCCAATCTGTCTGGTTGGGGAGTAGTATGTCAGCATTAGTCAGCTCAGGTTTTCTGGTCCAGGAAAGTGTCTGTTTGGTCTATCAACCAACTGGAGACCAGAGCGGTCTGCTTAGCCTTGCAGGAATTTCTCCCGTTGGTGAGAGGCCGGTCGGTGAGAGTTCTCTCCGACAATGCGACAACTGTGGATTATATCAATCATCAGGGCAGAACCAAGAGTCAAGGAGTAGCCCAGGAGACTACAGGAATTGATTCATTGGGCAGAGCAACACCTGGAGCACATGGGGGCGTCCCACATTGCCAGGGTCGAAAATGTTCAAGCAGATTTCTTGAGTCTGACAGTATTAGATCTGGGCGAATGGGAGTTGTCTGAGTCAGAAATGCAACTCATTCGCAAGCGGTGGGGCACTCCCCATGTAGACCTGATGGCATCTCGTTGAAATGCCAGAGCACCTCGGTTTTTCAGTCTGAGGCGAGGCCAAAGGGGTCGATGCCCTGGTACTTCCTTGGCTGAGAGGAGTGCTACTCTGTCTTTCCTCCCTGGCTGCTCGTAGGAAAAGTATTGCTTTGCATAGAAAAGTATCAGGGAGAAATGGTCTTGGTGGCACCGGACTGGTCGCACCGTCCGTGATTTGCGGATCTGATCAGTTTGGCCTTAGACGGACTGATTCGATTGGGTCAGCTGGAGGGTCTTCTCTGGCAGGGACCCATATTTTCTGACCAGGCTGCTCGCTTTTGTCTAGCTTTTGAGAGGCGACGGTTAAGACGTAGGGGTTATCTAGAGGTGGTTATTACTATATTGTTGCAAGCCAGAAGAAAGTCTATTAATCTTTCTTATGTGCGGGTCTGAAAGGTTTTCAAGGCTTGGTGTACCGCCAACGAAGTTCACCCTCTCAGGTCGTCCATCTGACATTTTGTCCTTCCTACAGGAATGGTTCACCAAAGGCTTGTCTCTTGGCTCTCTTAAAGTGCAAATAGCAGCTCTAGGTTGTCTTTGTGGCAAAGTTGATGGCGCATTTGTTTCTGCACATCCGGATGTCCTTCGCTTTCTTCGAAGGGCGAAGAATTTGCATCCCCCACTTTGAAGAGTTTGTTTTTCCTGGAATCCTAATCTTGTCCTTGGGTTTACGTGAGGCTGTGTTTGAACCGCTCCGGAGAGCGACTTTGAAGGACTTGACTCTAAAGGTGGTGTTTCTGATGGCCATATGTTCTGTTAGAATGATTTCTGAATTGCAGGCGCTGTCATGCCGGGATCCATTCCTTCAGATTTCACACTCAGAAGTATCTTTGAGAACTGTACCTTCTTTTTCGCCAAAAGTGGTCTCCGCCTTCCACGTGAATTAGACTGGAGCTTCCAGCTTTTCCTAGGCTGGATGTGTCTGCTCCTCATGTGAGGGAGCTTAGGTTGTTAAATGTCAGAAGAGCTTTATTGATTTACTTCAAGGTAAGAAATAATTTTAGGAGGTCAGATCCACCTCTTTGTTCTGTGGAGCGGCTCGAAGAGGGGTTTTCAGGCTTCTAAGGCTACTATTGCTTGTTGGCTTAAGGGGAGGCTATTGGTTTCACCTACATTCTTTGAGGTCAGCCGGTTCTGGAGGAGTTATGTGCTCATTCTACACGTTCTCAGGTGGCCTCGTGGGCAGAAGCTCAACTAGTTTCTCCCCAAGAGATTTGCAGAGCAGCAACTTGGAAGTCTCTACATACTTTTGCTAGACACTATCGTCTGGATGTGGGCGATACGGGCTCCCTATCTTTCAGTGAAAGTATCCAGCGAGTGGGTCTCTCCAGGTCCCACCCTGACTAGGAAGCTTTGGTACATCCCAGGAGTCTAGACTGATCCAGGTACGTACAGGGAAAGGAAAATTGGTTCTTACCTGCTAATTTTCGTTCCTATAGTACCATGGATCAGTCCAGAACCCACCAAGGCTATTGAGGGGGAGAGTCGTCCACTCATTCAGTTAGTTTTTTTATAGCAGAAAGTATTTTCGTATTTTGTAACTTTTTTTTAGAAGCTGAGATGTTTTTCAATTTGGTTGTGTTTGGCTTGGGTATAGATAAATACTGAGGAACTGCAGGTGGCAAGTGGGGTTATATAGCAGTGTCAGTAAAACTTTGTCTCCATCTGCTGGAAGAAAGGCACAACCCAGGAGTCTGGACTGATCCGTGGTACTACAGGAACGAAAATTAGCAGGTAAGAACCAATTTTCCTTTCCTGTTTGTACCCCAGATCAGACCAGACAAGCGGATTTTGCATCCATACCAGCAGATGGAGGCAGAGAACAAAAACCATGAGGCACCGCTACATAACCTCATGTGCCACCTGCAGTCCCTCAGTATTTCTCTGTCTCCAGCAGATGGTAGAGGTGCAGGCCTGCAGTCTGAGTGAGATTTTAAAAAAGCAAAAAGTTTGGAAGACAGATTGGGAAGAAAAACTTGGGATTTAAAAGAATGAACTTTTGAACTTGTTGATGGATGGAGCAATTGTATACTGGCTGAATTCTTGCAGTCAGTCTATGAGTAGTGAACAGATGTGAATTTTGCCACCAGTTTACAGCTAGGCATGCTTTAGTGCCACTGACCATGACAGTGACACAGGTGTGCAGTCCTGGTATGGTCTTTGACAACTGGACATATGTGCATTGAGGGCACTGGCTTGTGACTATGGGCATGCATTCACCAGTGCCATTAGGATCCAGGATATTGGGGGGGGGGGGGGGGGGTGTCATGGGAGGATATTGGTTTCTCTATTCTTTTCCTTGTGAATATTCGGGCTTCTTTACCCTCAGAATTTTTAATTTTGTAGACTGTAAAGTGCTGTGTGTGATCCTAATGCTCATAGATTGCATTCTGACCTTTAATTTTTATATTTCCACTCTTCCATGCAAAACTTTACTGATACTAATTCCCACTTTTTGATCTTATTATTTTATTTAACTCTGCTACTTTATTTCAGGGACTTTTCAACAGCTTTTTTCAATAGTATCCCCATATCTGGATCACTTGCCGGCTCAATACTGTCTTCTCAGAGCAATCAGCAACTCTTGTCTCTGGAATCCAATACAACCAATTCTTTAAGCACTACCAAACCATCCCTAGAACCAACAGGAGCCAGTGTGAAAACAACAGATGAGATGGCCAACAGAGACAGGTGAGTGCAGACGGAGGAGGGGCAGTAACTGCATTTAATGTAGAGGAATCTTTTAGCTTATGTTTAATAAGCCATAATGCTCTGTGTCTGCACAGGCAATCTCATGGGTCAAATTCTAGGGCTTTTTTTAATGAGGCTGGAGATGCTAATGATGTGTTGCTGGAGGCACAAGTGTGAAACCGGAAAGCTGAAAGTACCGTTTGTCATTGAAGAAATGTGACTGCTTTTCAGCAGTAGTTTAACATTTTAGAAGTGACTAATTCTTGGTTCTACTGCTATTAACAAGGCTGAGATGTAGAGTTCTGCTCAAGAATTCACCTCACCTGTGCAGGGTCTGAATGGAGAAAAGATGGGATGTTGACAGCAGGTGAGTAGAGCACGATATAATCCCAGTCTCTTTCTTTGCCTGGACTGCAGTGTCAATGCTACCTTCAACGCCGTGCCTGCTGCTGCTGCTGCTTCTTCTCTCTTAGCAACACCAGCCAAGATCGAGCCAATGAAAGCACTTGATTCCCGCTTCACTGAACGATCCAAAGCCACCTCAGGAACCACTGGCATTGCCCATACAAGCCAGGCTGCCATGGACAGGTGAGAGATGCAGGGAGTCGAGAAAGCACGAGAAAGTAGACTGAGCCAGACCCGAGGCGTCCAGCCTCTGAGAGGGATGGGGATGGGAGAAGGGAATGTGACTCTGGGCATTGAGTACACGAGGCCATCAGCACCTGCACCTCAGGCCTCAAAGCCAGCTCCCAGAGATTTTCAGGAAAACACCACCACATAGTACCTTGCAAACAGCAGCCAGCTCTGAGGTACCAACCAAAATTCTGCAGCCCAGAGGAAATAAGACGGCAGCAGCGGGGGGGAGATTTGACCCTAAAGCAGGAAATTAGAAAGTTTTCATATTCTGTGGGAGCAGCCTTGCAAAAGGTTTTCAGAGGTCACAGGGTCCCCCTATAACTTAACACAGCTGAAAAAAGCCCTGGTGTCCACAAGTGGATTTAATTTTAACCCTCAGGAGGAGCAGAACATTACATTATATCCCAGTGACACTCGGCCAAAGGTCCTGCTGGCACTGAAAACTTCCAAATGTTGCACTGGTTGCTTTGTCTCTGTTATAGATTGAAAGATCAAAACTCAGCTAAAGAGGCTAAAGCTAAGGATGTTCTTGAGAGCAGCAGTGACAGTGAGGAGAAGATCCCAGCCATCAAATCGCTCTCCCTGTCCAAGCGCAAACTGGATGTGGAAGGAGAAACCGTGGAAAAGAAGAAGAAAGGGAGACCACGGAAGGACACCAGACTTGTTCCTGTCACCATAACTGTTCAGGTTTGCCAGCTGCCCTTGCAGTCTCTGCCTTGCCTTTTCCAGCGCCATGCTAGCCCACTTGTAACTAAATGGTCATCTGAGGTTTTTTACTCCTCTTCCTCTGCTGGTTCTCTGTGTATCCAATATCCCAGCCTTTTCTGATTTCTATTCTTTATCTATTGACCTTAATAATAGACCGTTCACTGTTTCAGCAGTGCCCCAACTACACTTGGGGAACTCTGGGCTGAACTGCTTCCATGACTCTTTGCATTCTGGGACTTGTAGTCCTGATTGCTATAAGAAAACTCAGACAACAGATCCGCATACAGAAGGATGGGGAGGTAGAGAAGCAGAATTAGTCTAGTTGCCCCCTGAAATCCTTATCAAAAGGAGAAAAGGGATGGTAGCACTGTGTGAGGCTCAGACTCTGTCACACTGGGGATGTTTTTGTCCCCTGCATGTCACTGACTCATTGTAGTCCATTCTTGGCATCATTCATTTTTTTCTTTTTGTACTAACTTTTTTTTTTTTTTTTTTTTTTTATATAGAGTATTAGAAATTACAGAACATATCAGTATTACAAAGAAAATAGATACTAAAGTGAAAACAAATCAATTATCCATTTTTTGTTCAGGGATTGGGGGTTGAATCTGCAGGGTCCTGTTGCTGCTGATGATTCTGATGTTGCTTTTTGTTGCTCTGCTTAGTCCCAGGTTACCTCCACAGCAGAAAAAGATGGTGCATGTGTGTCTACACCAATGTTAATACTCAAGCTCCCAACTCCCACGTTGCAGAAGTCCTTCACACTACAGGTGAGGAGGCCTTGGCCAAGCATTGGGTCTGTGCAGCAGACTCCGTCACATCTTTATTTATTTGATTTTATAATCCGCCTTTCCTGTTCTTACCCTGGATCAGTCCAGCTGAGTGGATTTATGCATCCCTACCAGCAGATGGAGTCAGAGAACAAAAACTTCTCACACATTGCTACATAACAGAAAGTGCCACCTGCAGTCCCTCAGTATTTCTGTGACTCCAGCAGATGGTACAGGTGCAAACCTGCAGTCAGGAGTTCTAAAAAGATAGGATTTGAATAAGAAGAACATTCAACCCCAAAGTTGTTAGGTTCCTTCGAGGGCCATCCTTCGGGTGGAGGAGGGCGAGCGGGGGTTTGGTGACCCCTGTCCGAACTCAGCCCTCAGTAGCAGGGGGCATTAATAGCCAGGGGTCCTGGTTCCCTCACCCCCTCTGGGCCCTTATTTCCCTTGGTGTACCTGGCTCCTCAGTGGCCTCCAGAAGCAGGGAATTACTTTTCCTAGTGTGTAATCAGATGGACTCAGGACCAAGAGATTTATGCTCCCCTGCCAGCAGATGGAGACTGAGTCATGTTTCAAAGCTGATGTCACCCTAGATACATCTCTGCAGTGACCTCAGCCCTTCAGTATTTCTCCGTCTCCAGCAGATGTGGATGTGCTTTCCCTATGGGGATTGCTGTACCTTTTGGAAGAAGAAATTCTACTTTTAAATTGGAGAAAAGATTGAGCCCTGCTCTCCTGCGGTGATACCTAAAGGTCCCTCCCCCAGTTGAGAATTCCAGAGGTGATTTCTGAGATCCCTCAGAGGTGTGCCTTGGTCCGGTAGCCAGTTCCCGGTGTGGACTTTGCTGCTGAAGCAGCTGAAAGGCAGCGGGTGCAGGAAGCCGAATGCAGCGATGACAGCCAAAGACCTCTCCTTCCGCAGCCGGAGACCGTCTCTGTACTCAGCCAGTAAGTGCTGAGTTCAGGTAAGAAAAAACAAAAAAAAAAGAGGATTGCCTCTCGATTCAGAGACATTGGAGGGGTTTCAGCAAGACTTCTTCTGGTCTCCTTGCTCGGCGTGCCATACCGACATCATTCCCGATCCCGTTGGGATAAAGGGAAATGGGCTTAACATAAGAAGAACTGATCCAGGGTAAGAACAGGAATGGATTCCGAGTGGGTTGAGCGGCCCCGTAGTTGCCCAGGCCCCACTTTAGGCTTGGTCGGCACACCGCGTGGTAGGCCACAGCAGCGCCATCTTGCACATGTTTTTGTGTCTGTATAGCACACCATAGAGCTTCGGTATACACAGTGCGAGTCGGCTCTGTGCACGCACTGCACGCATAACTTTGCGTGCATACATGCGCGCACCGAATACAAGTAAAGCAGGGCACACGGGCTGAACTTGCGCCTTGCTGTGGCCCACATAGGTGCCCGAAATCTGTGAGCGTAAAATTTTTAAGTGTGAGCCTTCTAAACACGCAGTTACCATCGCCAGTGGCTCCGCCAGCAAAGAAACAGACGTGCCTTTCTCTCTGCGCTGCTTGTCATATTGGGGCAGCACAGTCTGACCTGGATTCTTGATTATGTCAGTACTGTGAGGAAGCCCAGGGAGAGTTGGCCTCCCTAGACTTTGCTAATCCTGGCTCCTCCCATTCAGAGGATGGGTCAGGAACATCCTTAACCGGAAGTACCCCGGGACTGGGTCATCAATGGGAGAGGGAAATTGAGTGGCACCTACTTCCGTACCTCCTGGGCTAGGCATGGACCTGGCTACTTTCTCTTGGGAGGAATTCTTTCAGGGTCTTCAAACCTTCGTACAGGCGCAGTCTACTACCTCATTTGCCCCTGTCCAGACGGAACCTCAGCCAGTAAACCCTCCCTCTCCCAGTCTTATCGGCAGACCTCGAGGCATGCCTCGACTTACCAAAGGTATCCCTGGCAGGGACCTGGACAGCACGGACAAAAAAGAAGATCCAGATTCCTTGGAAGATGGGGAAATCCCCCCTGGTTTAGAACCGTATCTGACCATGTTACGGTTTTTCCATAGAGACAAATTGCTGGCCCTGGTTTCCCAGACCCTGAAGATACTTGGGAGTTCCTAGGGCAGACTCTATTTATTTTTATTTATTTTATTTAAAATCTTTTCTATACCATCAGTAAGTTATGTACCATCACAACGGTTTACAGTAAGGCGCAGAATACTAATGAGTAGTATGTTTTCAAAAGTTATACAATTATAGAGAGTGCCCTCAGGGTTCCAGTTACAGAAAATTTCAGTATAAAGGCTATTTATTTATTTATTTATTTATTTAATTAAAACTTTTCTATACCGTCGCTAAGTTATATACCATCGCAACGGTTTACAAATAGGCACATATCCTATTTGATAATTAATCTCATGTTTTGTCCATTTGAAACATGTATCCTTGGTAATTTACATGTCACTCATTCTTGTTCTATATCTAACGTTAAGAGTGTGTATTAAAATAAAATCAACTAGAGACTTGATGCCGAGTGCTGATGTTATATTGCCTGCTTTTACTTACTTTCTTTATCCCCGTTTTCTTTATAAAAAGCTTGTTTGTATAGCCAGGTTTTTAAACTTCCTTTAAATAATTTGAAGTTTCTTTGCAATCTTATCTCCAGCGGCATTGTGTTCCATAGTATGGGACCAGCTAGTGACAATGCTTGCTCTCTGACCTGGGTCAGTCTTGCTGCTTTGACAGAGGGTACGGTTAGTAGTGCTTTGTTAGCCGATCTTAGGTTTCTGTGTGGCACATGTACGCGCAGAGTTGTGTTAAGCCATTCGGCTTTATCATCATGGATTCGTTTATGTATTGTGCACAGTGATTTATATTGTACTCTTTGTTCTATGTGTAGCCATGTTTCGGTTCTATGGGTAGCTATGTTTTGGTAATGTGATCTCTTTTCCTTCTGCCAGTGAGTACTCTAGTGGCAGAGTTCTGAAGTATTTGGGGTGGTCTTAAGGTTGTGTATGGTAGCCCCAAAAATAGGGCGTTGCGGTAGTCTGTGCTTGCAAATATTAGAGCCTGCAGTATTGTTCGAAAATTATCTCGTGTTAATAAAGGTTTTAATTTCCTTAGCACCATTAGCTTTGCATATCCTTCTTTTACTTTTAGTGACACATGTTGTTTCAGGCTGAGTTCTGGGTCAATTATTACGCCAAGGTTCCGAACCTTCTCTGCTAATTCGATTTTGTGATTATTATTACTAAGTATTATTACTAAGTATTATTACTAAGTATTATTGGGGTTAGTATTAGTTCCAAATTTTTCTGTTCTAAGTGTAAGAATTCAGTTTTTTCAATATTTATGACTAGTTCCATTTGATTTAAAAGTTGCTTAATAATGTCCAGGTAGATGTTAGCTAGGTTTAATGGTTTTTCGATGGTGTCGTCAATTGGTAAAATTAGTTGTATGTCATCCGCATAAATGTAATGTATGATCCCGAGGCCTACAAGTAGATGACATAAAGGTAATAGGTAAATATTGAAAAGTGTTGCAGATAGTGCTGATCCTTGAGCTACTCCTGTTTCTAACCTAACTTTTTTTAACATTGTGTTTTTGATCTGTATTTGGAAGAATCTGTTGCTTAGATATGATTTGAACCAGGCTATTGTGTTGCCATGTAAACCTATTTCTTCTAGTCTTTTTATTAGTATTGCATGGTTCACTGTGTCAAAGGCTGCTGAGAGATTTAACATAATAAGGATGTAGTGTTTTCCACTATCAAAGCCTCTTAGAATATTTTCAGACAGTGAAAGTAGTAGGGTTTCTGTGCTGTAATGTTTACGAAAGCTGTGTTACGCGGGGTATAGGATGTTACTTCTAGATGTTCTGCTAGTTGTTTTTGTATCGTTTTTTCAATTAATTTGGCAATTAATGGTAGATTTGAAACTGGTCTGTAGTTGTTCAGGATTAGGGGATCCATGTTTTTTTTTCTTTATGATTGGTTTAATTGTGGCTCCTTTCAGAGTATCAGGGATTGCGCCTTCCTTTAGCAATAGGTTTATAATTTTTGTTAGAGTTGGGGCAGTAATGTCAGCTAGCTTTTTTAAGTCCATGATCGGTATTGTATCGATTATATGGGGTGCTGGGTTTAGCTTTTTTAGCATGGTTTCTACTTCTGAACAGGATATTTCAGTGAATGAGGTCCACTGTGTAACGTCTCTTGAGCACATTTTAATCTCTTGTTTATTTGTTTTTGGGATTTTGTCTCTTAATTTCACAATTTTGTCACTAAAGAACTGTGCTATTTCATTGCATTTGTTCTCTGGTAAGTTCTGGGGAGAGTTAGTTTTATCATTCGTGAGGTCATTAATAATGGAGAACAATGTTTTTGAGTTGTTTGTAAATGTTTCTATTTTTGAGCTGAAATATTGTTTTTTTGTGTCCAAGATTTTTTGCTTGTAGTAGGCCAGGTGTTTTCTGTATTTAACTAGGTTATCTGTTTTATGTTTTTTCCATTCTTTTTCTTTTTTTTCTAAGATTTTGCTTAATCTCCTTTATCTTTTATTTGTACCAGGGATTTGTTTGCTTCGGTTCTTTGATGCGTATAGTTTTGGTGGGATTTATGTCATCTGCTAATTTTTTTGTCTTATTAGCCCATGCGGTTGTTGCAGTGTGGCAGTCATCATAGTTAAAGTTTGTTAATGTTTCTTCTAATTTATCTTTCAGTGTTTCAATGTTATAAGGAGGGCGGTATTTAAATTCAGTTGGTTCCTTTTTTTGTATCTCCAATGGTCCTAAGTTTTTAATGGTAGATTGGATGAGGAAATGATCTGACCAAGGGATTTGTGTACAATTTGTGTTTGTGTTCAAGGTAGCTGTTATTGATAATTATTAGGTCTAATGAGTGCCCTGCTTTGTGTGTGGGTTTGTCTATAATTAGTTTAAAACCTAGTGCCTTCATTATGTCTTTTAGTGTCAGGCATGTATTTGATAATGGTTGTGTATCCATGTGCAGGTTGAAATACCTAGTATGATGGTAGGTTTAGATGTATTTATGTGTATTGTAAGGAATTCAATTAGTGGAGAAATGTTTAATTCGAGAAGACTTGGTAGGCAGTAGATAAGACAGATTTGTATTTGGTTTGTTTCGAATATTGTAATTTCATGATTTTTTGGAGGTGTGGTTGTTAGCAGTTTGCATTTAAAATTTTTTTCAATTATTAGTAGTAAACCACCACCTCATCTATTTATTCTGGGAATTGAAAAAAGTCATAATTTTTATGAGCGATATGGTTTTTTAGTACCATATCTGATTTTTTTTTTTAAGCCATAATTCTGTGATTGCAATGAAACTAGGTTTAGTGTCGAAGATTAGATCTGTGATGATGGGAAATTTCTTAGATACTGATTGGGCGTTGACTAGTAAGAATGTAATCAATAACAGTTTATTCATATTTGTGCAATTGGTTCTTTCAATTTGAATGAGATTTGAGTTCTTTATTTAAATTCTGGTGTCTTCTTTCTTGTAGTATGGTGTTCTTTGTGTTTCTTTATGGAGTTGTAGCCATATTTACCTTTGTTGAGGCACATTTGGATTGAGTGTGTTTCAGGTCTTGTTTCCTCCATGTTTTGGTTTTCCAGAGTTGTTTGTGCAGTCAGTCAGTACTTTCCTGCTCCGGGTGTACAAAGGGGTGCACAAAAGGGCATGCCCCTTTGTTGCACCCCTTCGGTGCGCGGTGCCTCTGGTCTCTTCGCCGCGATATAAATCCCCTTCTTGGCGCGCTTTCTGACGTCGGTGATGTCAGTATCATCAGCCAAGGGGGGAGGGGGGGGGCGCAATCAGCTCTTCCGGGTCACGGAGGAGCAGGGAGTACCGGTGGACCTGGGGAGAGAAAAAGCAGAGATAGAAACAACTAAGCTTAGCCTTTGGTGGAACTGCAGGCAGCCGGCTTCTTCGCGTCTGCCTCTGGTCTCTTCGCCGTGATTTAAATCCCCTTTTTGGTGCGCTTTCTGACGAAGGAACCAAAGAAGAATCCCATTCTGATTTTCCTACAGAAAGCCTCTTGCTACTTTCCAGTACTGAAAGCCATCCAGGAGTTGATTGACCTGGAATGGGATGCCCCAGAAGCAAGTTTTAAAGGTGGATGAGCGTTAGAAGCTCTGTACCCACTGGATCCGGCAGCAAGAGAACGTTTGCATTTCCCTAAAGTGGATGTGCTGGTCTGTGCAGTCTCTAAGCGAACAACTATGCCAGTGGAGGGAGGAGTGGCCTTGAAGGATACTCAAGATAGGCAGATGGAGGCCATCCTTAAACAGGCCTTTGACGCAATAACAGTGAGCTTACAGATTGCTTCTTGTTGTGCCCTGGTAGCTCCTTCATGCCTGCTCCTCTCTCAGGAGGTGGATGTCTCGGGGGCGAATTCCAGAGTAGTTATGGAACCCGCCGCCATCTTTTTAGGTGATGCAAACTCTGACCTAGTCCATACCTTGGCCAGAGGAGTGGCCTCAGTGGTAGTGGCCAGAAGACAGCAATGGCTGCAGACTTGGTCAGCAGAAGCAACCTCCAAGGCAAATCTCACAAAGTTGCTCTTTAAAGGATCACTCATCTTCAGAAGCGAATTGGAAAAGCTGGCCAGTAAATGGGGCAAATTTCCAGTACCCCAGCTATCCAAAGATTAGAGAAAACAGCTATAGCGCCCCTTGCCCATGAGGGGTCGATCCAGGGGCTTCCAACACTTTCGCCCTTACAGAAACTCGACATTTCAGAGGTCTCTGTCTTTGGGGAGTTCTCAGTCCTTTTGGAGTCGGCAGCCCAAGCGAGGTTCAGGTTCGTCCCAAACCCCCCAATGACGTTTTGCAGACCCACTCTCAGAACGAGGAGATAGGGGGTCAACAGTCCCTCTTCTACCAACGATGGGTTAAGATCACTTCGGACAAATGGGTACTGGAAGTCATACGCAAAGGATATACGCTGGAATTTCGCAGCACTCCTCAGGACATATTCATGATATCTCGTTGCCACTCCCAGCGCAAGAAGCAGGCAGTGGAGACTCCCTTGTTAAGGCTTCTCAGGATGAGGGCTATAATCCCAGTACCTGCACCTCAGGAAAAAGAGGTTGTTATTCCATTCATTTCATCGTACCCAAGAAGGAAGGTTCCTTTCGCCCCATCCTGGACCTTAAGAGCGTCAACCGACATGTACAAGTTTTTCATTTCCGCATGGAAACCCTACACTCTGTGATAATGGCCATACGATCAGGAGAGATCTTAACCTCCCTGGATCTATCCGAGACCTGCGTACATATTCCAATCCAGCAAGACCATTGTTTCCTACGCTTTGCAGTACTGCTTCACCATTATCAGTTTTGGGCACAGTGCTTTGGCCTGGCCACCGCCCCCAGAACATTTTTCAAGATTATGAAGGTCCTAGCAGCAGCGTTGAGAAAAGAGGGAATTGGTGCACCCGAACTTGGACAACTGGTTGATCCGGGCAAATTCCGTGGAAGAGAGTCTCCGGGTGACCAACAGAGAGTGACCTCCTTGCTTCAGAAACTCTGTTGGGTCGTAAACCTGGACAAAAGCAGTCTCAAACCCTCCCAGTCTTTGGAATATCTGGGAGTCTGGTTCGACACCAAGCAGGGCAAGGTATTCCTCCCGACCACATGGATAAGGAAGTTGATGTCCCAAATGCGTCTGATGAATACAATATGCCCGACAGTGTGGAGCTATCTTCATAAGAACATAAGAAATTGCCATGCTGGGTCAGACCAAGGGTCCATCAAGCCCAGCATCCTGTTTCCAACAGAGGCCAAACCAAGCCACAAGAACCTGGCAATTACCCAAACACTAAGAAGATCCCATGCTACTGATGCAATTAATAGCCGTGGCTATTCCCTAACTAAACTTGATTAATAGCCGTTAATGGACTTCTCCTCCAAGAACTTATCCAAACCTTTTTTTTTTTTTTTTTTGTATTTAAAGATTTTATTGTCAATCAATGCAGAAAGTAATATAACACATGAGGATACAAAAAACATAAAGCATTAACCAGAACAAGAAGTATGCCTTAGTAGTAACCGCAAACTTCTAGATAAAACAGTACTTAACCATGATTGACCAGTTTATCAATTGTACAATCACCCCATCCCATTCATCCAAACCTTTTTTGAACCCAGCTACACTAACTGCACTAACCACATCCTCTGGCAAACAAATTCCAGAGCTTTATTGTGCGTTGAGTGGAAAAGAAATATCTCCGATTAGTCTTAAATGTGCTACTTGCTAACTTCATGGATGCCCCCTAGTCCTTCTATTATTCGAAAGTGTAAATAATCGATTCACATCTACTTGTTCAAGACCTCTCATGATCTTAAAGACCTGTATCATATCCCCTCTCAACCGTCTCTTCTCCAAGCTGAACAGCCCTAATCTCTTCAGCCTTTCCTCATAGGGGAGGTGTTCCATCCCCTTTATCATTTTGGTTGATGGTGGCAACCCTGGAAGTAGTGCTGTGGGCGAGGGCACACATGCGACCACTTCAGTGCTCCCTGCTGTCACGTTGGAACCCACTGTCTCAATTATTCGATTCACCTCCATTTACCAATGGAAGTATGCTCTCAGCTCCAGTGGTGGCTGCAGGAAGTTCATCTGGGCAGGGGTATACCCCTGTCCCCTCTGAACTGGCTGGTCCTCACAACAGATGTGAGCCTCCGGGATTGGGGAGATCACTGTCAGGAACTGAGAGCCTGCGGCGTTGGACCAAGGAAGAGGTGCTCTGGAACATCAACTGCCTGGAAGCCCGAGCAGTCAGATTGGTGTGTCTACAGTTCAGCCACATACTCTAGGGTCAAGCGGTCAACGTAATGTCGGACAATGCAACAACAGTAGTCTACATCAACCGCCAGGGTGGAACCAAGGGCCAGAAAATGTCACAGGCGATAGACCTCCTTATGGAATGGGCGGAAATACATCTAAGATGATCTCAGCCACCCACATCGCAGGAAAAGACAACATCAGAGCAGATGTTCTAAACAGGGAGTGTCGGGATCCATGAGAGTGGGCGTTGTTGGACAAAGTTTTCATCGACCTGTTGGCCGCATCTCACAATGTGAAAGCTCCCTGATTCTTTAGTCGCAGAAGAGATCAGTTGACCCTGGGGATCAACGCTGTCATTCAGACCTGGCCGGAAAAGGAGCTGCTATACGCCTTCCCTCCATGGCCCCTCCTGGACAGGGTTATTCGTGGAATCGAGTGCCACAGGGGATTAGTCCTACTAGTAGCTCTAGATTGGCCCAGGTGTCCATGGTATGCGGACATGCAGAGACTTCTGGTGGAGACCCCCCTGTGCCTCCCACTGCCCAGGGACCTGCTACAGCAGGGACTGGTCCTTCACGAGACTTTGACTCGATTCTGTCTTACGATCTGGCCCTTGAGAGGGCTCGCCTGATGAAGTGAAGATATTCAGCGGCAGCAATTGCTATTGTATGTAATGCTGGTGGTTTGTCTCCATACAGCAGTTCAAACTCTTTATACAGCTGGCTGTAATTTTGATGGCTTTGACCGCTTGAAGGCTGGTATCGATTCGGCAGAATTCTTGTCCGGATGAAACGGAACTAGTCGCTGAAGTGTCTGCGTCGGCATTTAAATGGTGGTGGCAATTGTTTAAACATTTATAAAGAAACTGAACTGCTGTATGGCGACAAACCACCGGAATTACATACAATAGCCCCTGAAGCAGCTCAAGGAGCGAAACTCGGCCTGAGTCGGGCTTTTTATGATGTTTTGTGCAGAATAAAGAATTCCTGGTGTTCACTGATCCTCTTGTCTTGGTCTTTAGGAGAGGGGGCAGGGCAGCTATTCAGTGTACTTCGTGGTGCCAAGAAAGAGGGGGCCTTTCAGCCCATTCTCAATCTGCAGAAGGTAAATGCTGCCCTCCGGGTACCACGTTTTCGGATGGAGACGCGCACAGTGATAGCAGCAAAGCGTCGTTGGACTTGTCAGAAGCCTATCTTCATATCCCCATTTGAACCAAATACCAGAGGTTTCTGAGGTTCATTGTTCTGGGAGAACATTTCCAGTTTCGATCTCTGCCCTTTGAGTTGGTGATGGCACCGCCCACATTCACAAAGGTGATGGTGGTAGTGGCAGCGGCACTCACGAAGGAAGGTATCTTGGTACACCCATACCTGGATAATTGGCTGATACGGGTGAAGTCTGAGGTGGAGTGTGGTCACTCAGTCCAGCTTCTGGAGTCGTTGGGCTGGATTACGAACCTAGCAAAAAGTCATCTGAGGCCGACCCAGTCTTTGGAGTATCTGGGAGCATGCTTTGGTACCCGGCTAGGGAAGGTGTTTCTGAGTACAGAGAGAGTCCTCAAGTCGCAGAGTCAGATTCTGAACCTGTCAATGCCCAGGGTCTGGGATTACCTGCAGGTCCTGGGTTCCATGTCATCTACGCTGGAAGTGCCAAGGGATTTTGCTCACATGCTCCTCTGCAGGGGGCTCTGTTATCCCATTGGAATCCGCTGTCAGAAGAATTTCAGCTTCCTTTACTGTTGCCAGAGGATGCCAGGTCCGGTCTTTGTGGTGGCTGTCTCGGATTAAACTGGAGAAGGGAATGGATTTGGAGATGTACGACTGGGTACTAATGACTACGGATCCCAGCTTCTCTGGATGGGGGGCGATTTGTCAAGGAAAATCAACCCAGGGTTAGTGGTCGCTGGAGGAGGCGACTTGGTCTATCAATCGACTGGAGACCAGAGCAGTGCGCAAGGCCTTGTTGGCATTTCTTTCGCTGGTTTGGGATATGTCGGTGCAAGTATTCTCAGACAATGCGATGACAGTAGCATTCATCAATCACCAGGTTGGTTTGAAGAGTCGTCTAGTGGTGCTAGAGGTGCAAGAACTGTTCCCTGTATGTACCTGGATCAGTCCAGACCCTGGGTTATGTCACCAATCCAGCAGAGGGAGGCAGAGAAACATTCTACTGACTCTGACATATATCCTGGGGTGCCACCTGCAGTCCATCAGTATTTCTCTGTCTCCCAGCAGAGGTGGATGTGCCTAACTCTGCAGTCTGTGGTAGTTTCTCAGGTGTTGCATTCTAGGACAGCATTATCAATTCAGGGCTCTCCCATTTGGGTTAGCCACAGCTCCCAGAACATTTACCAAGGTAATGATTGTGGTGGCCGCACAGCTCAGGAAGGGAGGGCCTGTTGGTACATCCGTACCTGGACGACTGGTTAATTCGAGCGAAGTCGGAATCTCTTTGTCGCTCTACAATCAAAAGGGTCATCGACCTTTTGCAGTCTGTAGGCTGGGTGATCATCAAGGACAAGAGTCACCTAGTCCCTTCCCAGTCTCTGGAGTTTTTGGGTGCACTGTTCGACACTTGTCAAGGGAAAGTGTTCCTTCTGGAACATTGCCTTCTCAAGCTTCAAATGCAAATCCGAGACTTGCTGTCTATTCCTATACCATGTGTATGGGATTACTTGACAATCTTAGGCTCAATGACCTCTACTCTGGAATTGGTTCCTTGGGCCTTTGCGCATAAGAGGCCACTTCAGTCTGCATTGCTTTCACGCTGGAATCCGGTTTCGGAACTATATCACCTTCCCCTTACAGAGACGGCTTGATTCAGTCTGGATTGGTGGTTACAGCCGGCAAATCTACAGCGGGGAGTACCTCTAGAGATTCCGGAATGGACTGTGGTCGCTACCGATGCCAGTCTTTCAGGCTTGGGAGCAGTATGTCAGAAAACATCTGTTCAAGGTCAGTGGTCCGAAGAGGAAGCGTAGTGGTCGATCAGTCAGTTAGAGACCAGAGCGGTACGCTTAGCCTTGATCGCTCTTCAACCTCTCCCATGCGGGAAGTCAGTACGGATTCTTTCCGACAATGCGACCATGGTAGCGTACATCAACCGCCAGAGAGGAACCCGAAACTTCCTGGTAGCACAGGAAGTTCAACAACTGATCGCCTGGGCGGAACAACATCTGCTCAGCATTGCAGCTTCACACATTGCCCGGGTAGACAACGTTCAAGCCGACTTTCTCAGTCGGCATCATCTCGACCCAGGCGAGTGGGAACTGTGCGAGGAAGTCTATCAGTTGATATGCAACAGATGGCCACATTTCAGAATTCCAAAGCCCCTCTGTTCTTCAGCCGCAGGAGGGAAAGAGGATCGGAAGGAGTAGACACTCTGGTACTTCCTTGGCCAAAGGATGCTCTTCTCTGTGTTTCCACCCTGGCCTCTGATCGGCATGGTCCTGTGTCGGATAGAGGTTCAGCAAGTCGACGTTGTTTTAATGGCTCCAGAGTGGCCACGCCGTCCGTGGTTCGCAGACTTGGTCAGTCTAGCGCTGGACGGTCCCCTGCAGTTTCGGGATCTACTGTGCCTTTTGTCTCGGGGTCCGGTTTGCTTGGAAGAGGTCGAACGCTTCTCTCTAGCGGCATGGCTTTTGAGAGGTGTTGGTTAAATAACAAAGGTTACTGAGATGCTGTGGTAACTACTTTATTACGTTCTCGTAAACCTTCTATATCTTTGGCAGATGCGAGGGTGTGGAAGGTTTTTGAGTCATGGTGTACTGAGCATCAATTAGATCTGGTTCACTCTTCTGTATCAGATATTTTATCCTTTTTACAAAATGGTTTAGCGAAAGGTTTGTCCTGCAGTTCCTTACGTGTCCAAGTTGCAGCGCTTGGATGTTTTCAGGGTAAGGTTCAGGGATTATCCTTGGCCGCGCATCCGGATGTAGCGAGTTTTCTCAAAGGCGCACAACATCTACGTTCTCCGTTCCGGAACCCTTGTCTTGCTTGGAGTTTGAATTTGGTTCTTAGGGCTCTGTATGCGGCCCCCTTTGAACCCCTTAAACAGGCGACTTTAAAATATCTTACGTTGAAGGCGGTTTTTCTTGTGGCCATCTCCTCAGCTCTTGGAATTTCGGAGTTACAGGCCTTGTCTTGCAGAGAGCCTTTTCTTAGAATTTCCGATACGGGAATTTCATTACGGACTGTACCATCTTTTTTACCCAAGGTAGTATCTTCTTTTCATTTAAATCAGTCAATAGAGCTTCCTGCTTTTCCATGTTTAGATCGTTTGGATCCTTCCTCTAAGGATCTTAAGAAATTGGATGTGCGACGGGCACTGTTATGTTATCTTGAAGTTACCAACAATTTTCGATTGTCTGATCATTTGTTTGTTTTGTGGAGTGGCCCTCGTAAGGGTCATAATGTTTCCAAGGCTACGATTGCTCGTTGGTTAAAAGAGACAATTCGATCAGCTTATCTTCTGGCTCGTCGAGATCTTCCTGAAGTTTGAGAGCTCATTCCACTAGGTCGCAAGCTACGTCCTGGGTGGAATGTCAACTAGTTTCTCCTCAGGAGATTTGTAAGGCAGCGACTTGGAAGTCGTTGCACACTTTTGCTCATCATTACCGTTTAGATGTCCAGGTTCCAAGTTCGGCAGCCTTCGGAGAGCTGGACTCTCTGGGTCCCACCCCAAGTAAATCAGCTCTGGTACATCCCAGGGTCTGGACTGATCCAGGTACGTACAGGGAAAGGAAAATTAGTTTCTTACCTGCTAATTTTCGTTCCTGTAGTACCATGGATCAGTCCAGATGCCTGCCATTTTATGTCTGTGTATGGCAATTATCTTTTCAGAGAGTCCGCTCGTTCACTGTTTTGGTTTCTGAACCGCTTTTCATGCTGTCTATTTTTCTTAATGTTTCTTGTTTATTCCCAAGATTTTTTGGGGGGGGGATTCTGCTTCCATTTAGGATTTGTGAGTTGGAAGTATGTTATAGCGTTTAGATAGCTAGTTAGTATTTTATTAGTTACATTTCTGCTTTGATATCGTTCAATGCTAATGGACTGCGGGTGGCATCCCAGGGTATACGTCAGAGTCAGTAGAATATTTCTATGTCTCCCTCTGCTGGATTGGTGACATAACACAGGGTCTGGACTAATCCATGGTACTACAGGAATGAAAATTAGCAGGTAAGAACCAATTTTCCTTTTGTGTAGGCAGAGAAACATCTGGTGAGACTAGGTGCTTCTCATGTGGCCGGAGTGAACAGTGTGCAGGTGGACTTACTCAGAGACAGCATCTGGACCCAGGGGAGTGGGAGGAGTTAGCAGAAGCAGGGACCCATATTTTCAGACTGGGAGGATCACTTCTTTCTAGCGGCTTGGCTTTTGAGAGGCAGCGACTCCGTAAAGATTATTCGGAGCCTGTAATTGTGACTTTGCTTCAGGCGAGGAGACCTTTCACTTCAATGGCTTATGTACAGGTATGGAGGGTTTTCGAATCCTGGTGTTTGCAGAACAAGGTGCAGCCTTTAAAGATGGACATCCCGCAGATCCTGGCCTTTTTGCAGAGTAGTGTGGCTAAGGGGCTGGCCTATAATTCCCTTCAGGTCTAGGTAGTAGCCTTGGGGTCCCTTCATGGTAGGATTCAGGGAAGACCTCTGGTGTCTCATCCGGATGTGGTTCGTTTCCTAAAAGGGACAAAGCATCTGCGCCCTCTGGTGCAGAAGATCTGTCTGGCATGGAATCTGAATTTGGTTCTTCGGGTTCTGTGTGGCTCTCCCTTTGAACTTGGAGGAGGAGGAATAGCCTAGTGGTTAGAGCAGTGGGCTATGAACCAGGAGACCAGGGTTCAAGTCCCGCTGTCGCTCCTTGTGACCTTGGGCCAAGTCACTTTACCCTACATTGCCTCAGGTACAAACTTAGATTGTGAGCCCTCTGGGGATAGGGAAATACCTACAGTACCTGAATGTAAACCGATGTGATATCTCAGATCGAATGTCGGTATATAAATAAATAAAAATGCGGAGGGCATCGTTGAAGGATTTAACCCTGAAGACTGTTTTCCTGGTGGCATCTGTTCAGCTAGGTGTATATCTGAGCTGCAAGCATTGTTGTGTAGGGACCCTTTCCTGCGCTTTTCAGAGGATGGGGATTCTTTACATGTGGTTTCTTACTTTTTTCCTAAGGTAGTGTCCTCTTTTCACCTTTAACCAGGTTTGTTGACCTACTGGCCTTTCCAAATTTGACAGCCGATTCTCCGATGGCTAGGGAGCTTCACTTATTGGATGTGCGTCGAATTCTTTTGCAATATCTCAAGATGACAAATGCCTTTCGGAGGTCTGACCATCCGTATGTCCAGTTTAGTGGAGTAAAGAAGGGAAATGAGGCTTCCAAGGGCACTATTGCATGATGGTTAAAAGAGATGATAGCTTCGGCTTACGTTTGTAAGAGCCAATTGATGCCGGAGGGGTTGAGAGCTCATTCCACTAGGGTTTAGGCAATCTTGTGGGCGGAGTGTCAGCTGCTTTCTCTGCAGGAGATTTGTCATGTGATGATGTGATCTCGTCACACTTTTACCAAACATTACTGCTTAGATGTGCGGGCTCTAGGAGAGGCAAAGTTTGGGGAGAGTGTATTGCGCACAGGTCTTTTGAGTTCCCACCGAGAATAGAGGGGCTTAGGTACATCCCACTCATCTGGACTGATCTGAGGTATGAACAGGAAAGGACAATTGGCTCTTACTTGCTAATTTTCATTCCTGAAGTACCTGAGATCAGTCCGGAGACCTGTCCCCTTCTGACGAAAGACTTCCTCGCTTCTGGAGCTGGCTAAGCTGATGGAGCTGGCATATGATACTCAGATTAATGAGCAATGTACATAGTTGGGTACATGGTTTTTTTTTTGTGTTAATTCAAGTGGGCCTAGTTTTCAGGGGGATCCAACTTGTAAGTTTCTGTTTGCCCAAGATTTATTGTGGTTTGTTAAGTTAGAAATCTTGGGTTGGGTACAGGTCAATACTGAGGAACTGCAGGTGGCACTCTCTGTTATGTAGCAGAGCCTCAAAGTTTTTGTTCTCTGCCTCTAACTGCTGGTAGAGATGCATAAACCCACTCGTCTGGACTGATCTGTGGTAATTCAGAAACAAAAATTAGCAGGTAAGAACCAATTTTCCTTTCAGCCACTTCAAAGTGGATTTTGTTCAGGTATTGTAGATATGGCCCTGTCCCCACCCCTCCCAGAGAGCTCAGTCATACGGTGCTGCCTGGTGATATCGCGCTTTGCTGACCACCTGGGAAGGTCCATGAGCCTTACTTTCTGTTTCAGAGTTCCCTTTGAGCTGCTTTGTGATTGGAACTGGGGCAGAAGGTTTTGGAAACTTAAATGTTCTTTCATTGTTGTATTGATGGTTTTTCTATGCTGAGCTCATGCTGATGGTCTATAGTTCCCATCTGAAGTCTCATTTCTTGTGTTGTGCTCTTATCTTTGGGTCTCGGAGGGCTGAACTGGCCTTACTTTTGCCCCTTTTAAAGCTGTGGGTCTTCTTTCCTTTGCAGATATGCTCCGACCCTTCCATGTATATAGAGGTGGAGAATGAAGTGACCACAGTAGGCGGCTGTAAGCTGAGCAGGTTAAAGTGTAACCGGGAAGGCAAGGAGTGGGAAACTGTGCTCACAGGTCGAATCCTCACTGCTGCTGGCAGCAGGTAAGAAGAGTATACATTTGCTTTTATCAAAAGTGCATCCCAAAGTTAGCACCAGAGAAGCATTAATGCATTCACCTGTGGGAACTGATTGCAGAGACCGTGAAGGCACAGCATCATTCCAGGAGCGGGAAGAGAGCTCTTAAATTTGTCCAGGACAGATTAATATGTAGTGGTTAGTGCTCTCACACACCGTAATAACTTAAATAGTGGGTGAACCGCATAATGCTAACAAATAAAATGTTCATAGATGAAGTCATAAAATCATGCTCAGACTCTGCTGCGGATAGGAGCAATTGACCTTATATCTGTTCAGCAGAAAGAGTCCAAACTTTCTTCAAGCGAAACTCCAGAATCTACAAAAATGTCTTTAAAGAGCTGGATACACCGATTCCGGGATAGTATCCTTGGACAGCTTCAGAACTGTAGCATAGAAGAGTGTTTCCCAACTCTCTCCTGGGAGCACACATCCAGTTGGGTTTTCAGGATTGCCACAATGAATATGCATGATATTGATTTGCATACTCTGGGCCTCCAGTGAATGCAAATAAGTTTCATGTATATTCATTGCAGATATCCTAAAAACCTGATAGATTGGGCGTGCCCCTAGGATAGAGTTGGAAAATGCTGGCATAGACACCTGATTGGCACTTCACGAGACCAGACATGATGTGCAACATTACCTGGGGAGAAACACCCAACATTTGCATAATATACCGGAAAGGATTCTGACATGCCCAGTACTGCAGGAAAACAGTAGCAGAGGTGGGATTAGAACCCTTCACCCACATACTCCGTCTTTGATACCTTGAGAGCCACAATTTAACTTCCTGCCCAAGGCAACATTAGAGGGTTTTTTGCCTTCAGCCCTCGGCTAATAGTTGCAGTTGATTTAATAAAAAGTCAGTAAAGTCCATTCCCTGTACGTACCTGGATCTGTCCAGACTCCTGGGTTTTCCCTCCCCTCCAGCAGATGAAGACAAAGAAGTTTTGACTGACTCTGCCCTAAACCCTCAGGTGCCACCTACAGTCCATCAGAATTGCTGATTTAATAAAAAGTCAGTAAAGTTCATTAGAAGTCAGGAGGAAGACAGAAGCCTATTTGAATGATTAAAGCTTTGCCCCATCCCTTGTGAGTGCGACTCTACAGTATTTATTTATTTATTTATTTATTTATAGTTTTTTATATACCGCGGAACGTAATACTCATCACCTCGGTTTACAGCAAAAAGTAATTCAGCCAAAGGCTTTACAATAAACATCAGAGGAATAAGTAATGTGCTAAATTAACAGCAAAAACTAGAAGTATACATATCAAATATATATGAGTAATGAGAGGAATGGGAGTAGGTGGGAAAGGGAAAGGTAAGGCAGTACATAAGAGTCAAGAGTAAGTTGAGAAGCGAGGTAAGTAATTGCATAATTTACATCTTTCAGAGGAAGGCCTTTCGAAACAGCCAAGTTTTTAAGTTCTGCTTAAATTTTCGGTGGCAGGGTTCTTGGCGCAGATCAGTGGGCATACTGTTCCACATTTTGGTTCCTGCTATGATGAGGGAACGTTTTTTTGTGGATGTAAGTTTGGTTAGTTTAGGAGAAGGGATCGGTAGTCTGGCCTTATGTTGAGATCTGATTGTACAGAATGCTTCTCCTCTGGTACATCTCACTGTAATCTGAGGAGCTCCACTTGTCTTTCCAGTGACGTGGTATGCGTGGCCTGTGAGAAACGCACTCTTTCGGTATTCTCAGGCTGCGGGCGTCGCCTGCTTCCAGCTCTCATCCTCCCCTCACCCATTTCCACCTTACATTGCACAGGATCCTTTGTGATGGCTCTGACTGCCGCTGCCACGCTGTCTGTCTGGTGAGTATGTGGTCAGGTATGTACAATAATACCATCTGTCACTGAAATGATGTCATAGTGTTCCTGTCCTTTCACTTTCTTCCAGGGATGTCCAGAAGCAATCAGTGGTGGTAAAAGATGAGTCTCTCCAAACTGTTTTATCAGGTAAGGAAATTAGTCCATGCTAATTGTGATGATAGAAGCCTTTCCTAGCATGTAGCCAGATGGACTCAAGACCAATGGGTTATGCTCCCCTGCCAGCAGATGGAGACAAAGTCAGATTTCAAAGCTGACCTCACCCTACATACACCATTGCAGTGACCTCAGCCCTCCAGTATTTTCCGTCTCCAGCAGATGGTGGACAGGCCTATCCTTATGGGATTGCTGTACTTTTTGGAAGGAGAAATTCTACTTTTAAATTGAAAGAATACTGAGCCCCATGCTCCTAAGGTGATACCTAAAGGTCCCTCCCCCAGTTGAGAATTCCTGAGGCGATTTCCGAGATCCCTCAGAGGTGTGCCTTGGTCCGGTAGCCTGTTCCCGGCATGGACTTTGCTGCTGAAGCAGCTGAAAGGCAGCGGGTGCAGGAAGCCAAGCGCGACAGTGATGGCCAAAGCCCTCTTCCCCAGCAGCTGGAGACCGTCTTTGTACTCAGCTGGTAGGCGCTGAGCCCAGGTGAGTTTAAAAAAAAAAGAGGAGGAGGATTTACCTCCTGATCAGAGGTGTTTGGAGGGGTTTGGTAAGACTTCCTCTGGTTTCCTTGCTTGGCGCGCCATACCGACAATGTTCCCAATCCCGTTGGGATAAGGGGAAGTGGACTTCCAAGCAGGTTAAGCGGCCCCCGGTGGGCTTGGCTACACTTTAGGCTTGGTCAGCACACTGCGTGGTACGCTCCAGCCGCGCCATCTTGCATGCCGTATTGCCCGCATGGTATGTCGGTATGCGCAGTGCATTGGCTCTATGCACTCGCGTGATGTTGCACGTGTACATACGCCCACAACATCTAAGCGCAGAACCAGGAACAGCCGGGAACGCACTGTGTGTGCGCGTCACCGTGCAAAATCCGTGCGCATAGAAATTTTTAAGTGCGAGCCAATAGAACACACAGTTACCACCGCCAATGCCACCAGTAGCCAAGAAATATAAGTGCCTTTCTCTCTGTGCTGCTTGTCATATTAGGGCTGCACATTCTGACCTGGATTCCAATTTATGTCATCATTGTGAGGAAGCCCAAGGAGAGTTGGCCTCTCAGGACTTTGCTAAGCCAAGCTCTCCCAATTCCGAGGATGAGTTAACCACAACCTTAACTGGAAGTACCACAGATTTGAATACTCCCTTAACTAGTCATCCATGAGAGAGGGAAATTCAGTGGCTTCTACCCCAGTAACTCCTGGGCTAGGCATGGACCCTGCTGCTTCCTTTTGGGTGGAATTTTTCTAGGCTCTTCAAGCCTTTGTACAAGCACAGTCTACTACCTCGCTCGTCCCTTTCCAGGTGGAACCTCAGCTGGTAGACCCTTCCTCTCCCAGTCCTATCGGCAGATCTCGAGGCATGCCTCGCCTTATCAAAGGCATCCCTGGTAGGGATCCAGATGGCTCAGATGAAGAGGACGGTCTGGACCCCATGGAAAAAGGGGTAATTTCTCCTTGGTTGAAACGTATCGAACCACTTTGCAATTATTTCATAGAGATGAATTGCCGGCCTTGGTTTCCCAGAGCCTCAAGACAGTGAGAGTCCCTGGGTCCGATTCTATGACTGAACCAAAGAAGAACCCCATTGGAAAGCTTCTTGTTTCTTTCCAGTACTGGAAGCCATCCAGGGGTTGATTGACCTGGAATCGTCAAAAATTCAATTTCGTCTTATAGTGGAATTGTCAAAAATTCAATTTCTCATATAGTGAACTCTTCTCTTGTGACCAGAGTAATGCCTGATTTATTAAAAACTGCGGTGGTAAAACCATTGTTAAAAAAATCGAATTTAGATGCTAATAATCCAGCCAATTACAGACAGATTTCTTCTCTTCCGCTTATTGCAAAAATTATTGAAGATGCTGTCCTCAAACAACTGGCAGAATTTCTTGAAAATAATGAAGTATTAAATCCGCATCAATTTGGTTTTCGACGAGGCTTAAGTACTGAGCTTCTTCTTATATCATTGATCAATTCTATTAAACATAGATTAGATCAGGGACATCAGTTTCTTTTGGTATCATTAGATATTTCTTCTGCTTTTGATTCTATTGATCATGAGATTTTATTATACTGCCTTTGTGAATGCGATATAACAGGTGTAGTTTTTTCCTGGTTTAAGAGCTATCTTACTGACCGGAACCAAGTATTCAGGCTGAATCAACAATCTTCTGCCCCACAACAGTTAAAAACAGGGTCCCACAAGGGTCGGCTTTATCGGCCACATTATTCAATGTATATCTTGCCCCTATCACAAAATTGTTGGCCATTATTACGGACGGATATAAACTGTATGCCGACGATATACAGTTTTATATCAAGGTGCAGAAGTCTTGGCAAGAAACTGTAGATCTGCTTCAACTGTGTATTGATTCGATAAAGCATTGGTTAAAACAAAACAAATTATCCTTGAATACTAAGAAAACCGAAATATTGTTAATTCATTCTCCTCATGTTAAATCTGATCCAAGAGTTCATTGTGATTGACAATATTTCATTCTCTATTACTAAGCCCTTAAAGAGTCTGGGAATTTTGCTTGACGCGTCCTTGTCCTTTAAACCACAGGTTAGAGCTGTCATCAAAACTGTTTTTTTTAAGCTTCGTTTGATCGCTGGTTTAAGGCATCTTTTCTATGATCATGATTTTCTGACTGTTCTATAATGTTTCCACATCTAGATTATTGTAACAATCTGTTTATAGGGTTCTTGTTTATTGGGTTACCCAAGATCACGCTGCAACCTATGCAAATTTTACTAAATGCTACTGCCCGGTTTGTTTCTCATACGAAACGGATCGAACATATTTCACCAATCCTTTGTAAATTAAATTGGTTACCTGTGCATGAACACATTGAATTTAAAATTGTAATGATCGTGTTTAAGCTTTTTAGTCTGGATGGTTCTCATTGGGCAAATGCATTGCTGCGTATTTATAAACCAACTAGAGGTTTGAGATCTTCTCAACTAAACTTGCTTAATATTCCTTCTGTGCGGCAAGCTCGTCTATTCTGTACGAGAGAGAAATCGTTTTCAATTGTTGCTCCATCTTTATGGAATCTCATTCTTTTTGAGCTGCGTTCTTTGGATAATGTAAAGAAATTCAAGAGGCTTTTGAAAGATTTTCTGCTCCATCAGGTCTTTAGTATTTTCTAGAATCTGTGACTGTGACAGATTTTTATACCTTTTTTAGATATGATTTAGGATTTATCTTTGTCTGAATACAATAGTATTATGTGTTTACATAATATTGTTGAGACTGTGGTTTCTATGAAACTTGATGTGTTGTTGTTTTTTTTTGTCATGTTGTTAATGATACTATATATGTATGTTGTAAATCGCATAGACCTTTTTGTGTTAGACGTTTAACAAATTTTAATAAATGGAAAAAATGGAAATGGAATGGGATGAGCATTAGAAGCTCTATACCCACTGGATCCGGAAGTGACAGAGCATTTGCATTTCCCTAAAGTGGATGTGCTGGTCTGTGCCATCTCTAAGCGAACAATTATCCCAGTGAAGCAAGGAGTGGCCTTAAAGGATGCACACAATAGACAAATGAGTCCATCCTTAAACAAGCTTTTGACGCAGTGGCAATGACCTTGCAGATTGCTTCTTGTTGTGCCCTGGTAGCTCTTTCATGCCTACTCCTCTCTCAGGAGGTGGATGACTCGGGGGTGAATTCCAGAGTAGTTATGGAACCCGCCGCCACCTTTTTAGGATGTGGGCTCGGATGTAGTCTGTACTTAAGCCAGAGGAGTGGCCTCAGTGGTGGCGGCGGCGGCCAGAAGACAGCTATGGCTGTGGAATTGGTCAGTAGACGCAACCTCCAAGGCCAATCTTACAAAGATGCCTTTTAAAGTTTCTCTCCTTTTCGGAAGCTAATTGGAAAAGCTAGCCAGTAAATGGGGCGAATCTCCAGTCCCTCAGCTTCCGGAAGATAAGAGGAAGCAGTTATAGGGCCCCTGACCTATAAGGGGCCGATCCAAGGGCTCTCAACGTTTTTGCCTCTACAGAAACTCATCATTTCAGAGGTCTTGGCCTTTTGGGAGATCTCAGTCCTTTCGTTGTCAACAGCCCAAGAGGTTGACAGGCTCGGGTTCAGGTTCATCCTGAACCCCCCAATTACATTTTGCTGACCCACCCTTGGAATGAGGAGATAAGGGGTCAACTGTCCCCCTCCTACTAGTGGTGGGTCTAGATTACTTCAGACAAATGGTTACGGAAGTCATACGTGAAGGATATGCGCTGGAATTTCACAGCACTCTTTGGGATGTATTCATGATGTCTCCATGCCACTCCCGGCACAAGAAGTAGGCAATGGAGATTACTATTTTAAGGCTTCTCAAGATGAGGGTGATAATCCCAGTACTTGCACCCCAGGGAAATATGGGGCGTTATTCCATCTGTTTCATAGTACTCAACAAGGAAGGTTCCTTTCACCTCATCCTGGACCTCAAGAGGGTCAACAGACATCTACGAGTGAATCATTTCCGCATGGAAACATTACGTTCTGAGATAATGTCCATACAGTCGGGAGAGTTCTTAACCTCCCTGGACCTATCCAATTCCTACCTACATATTCCAGTCCATCAAGAACACCAACATTTCCTACACTTTGAGGTACTGGTTCGCCATTGTCTGTTCCGGGCACTGCCCTTTGGCCTAGCCACCGCACCCAAAACATTTTCCAAGATTCTGGTGGTCGCAGTGGCAGCCTTGAGAAAAGAGGGAGTCCTGGTGCACCCATTTTTGTATGACTGGTTGATCCGGGCCAAATCAGTGAAAGAGAGTCTCCGGGTGACCAACAGGGTAACTTCCTTGCTTCAGGAACTCAGTTGGGTAGTAAACCTGGACGAGAGCAGTCTCAAGCCTTCCCAGTCCTTGGAATATCTGGGAGTCTGGTTCTATACCAAACAGGGCAAGGTCTTATTTCCGACTACGTAGATAAGGAAGTTGATGTCCCAGGTATGTTAATTGATGAGCTCCATATGCCCGGTGGTGTGGAGCTATCTCCAAGTTCTCAATTTGATGGCAGCAACCCTGGAAGAGGTGCTGTAGGTGAGGGCACAGATGCGACCACTCCAACACTCGCTGATATCTCTTTGGAACCTGCAGTCTCAAGACTTTTCGATTCGCCTCCACTTGCCGATGGGCATGTGCTCTCGGCTCCATTGGTGGCTGCAGGAAACTCATCTGAGCAGGGGTGTGCCCCTGTCCTCACCGACCTAGCTAGTCCTCATGACAGTTGCGAGTCTCCGGTTCTGGGGAGCTTGCTGTCAGGAACTGTCGGCTCAGGGATGTTAGACTGAAGAAGAGGCCCTCTGGAACATCAACCGCCTGGAAGCCTGGGCAGTCAGATTGACATGCCTACAATTCAGCCACAGACTTCAGGGTCGTGCGGGCTGCATGATGTCGGACAACGCAAAGACGGTAGTCTACATCAACCACCAGGGTGGAACCAAGAGCCAGAAAGTGTCACAGGAGAGATCTCCTTATGGATTGGGTGGAAATACATCAACAGATGATTTCAGCCTCCCACATCGCAGGAAAAGAACATCAGAGCAGACTTCCTAAACAGAAAGTGTCTGGATCCAGGAGAGTGGGTGTTGTCGGACAAAGCCTTTCAACTGAGGCCGCCCATCCATCGACCTGCTGGCCATATCTCATAATGCGAAGGTTCCCCGTTTCCTGAGTCGCAGAAGAGATCCATGGTCTCTGGGGATCAACATTCTCATTCAGACCTGGCCGGAAGAAGAGTTGCTATACTCCTTTCCTCCGTGTCCCCTGCTGGGCAGTGTCATTCGCAGAATAGAGCACCACAGGGGATTAGTCCTAATAGTAGCTCCAGATGGGCCCATGCGGCCGTGGTATGTGGATATGCGGAGATTCCTGGTGGAGACCTCCCGTGTCTCTCATGGCACAGGGACCTGCTACAGGATCCGACTCAATTTCTATCTTATGGTCTGGTATGAGAGGACTTGCCTTAGGAAGCGAGGATTTTCTGTGCCGGTAATTGCCACCTTACTCCCCGCTCAGAAGTTCTCTTCGACCTTAGCGTATGTGAGGGTCTGGAGAGTGTTTGAGGCCTGGTGTAAGGAACACAATGGTTCCCCCTTGGGCGGTCAAAATTACACTAATTCTGGAATTTTTACAGAATGGCCTGAATAAAGGTTTGGCCCTTAACTCCTTGAAGGTGCAGGTAACGGCTCTCTCCTGTTTTAGAGGCGAGGTGAACAGGGACCCAATGCAGGATCTGGATGCTGTTCCGATCATGGAAGGAGATGACCTGCGAGTGATCCGGCTGTTCCGGAGGGAGGAACTGGGTCCATTGGTTCCCCAGGTGCTGGATGAGCTCGAGATTAAGGCCGCCCAGGAAGATTTGGTCAAGGAAGGGGCGAGCCACTCCTGGAACGATTATAGAGACCCCTTACAGCTTTCCCGTTGCTGAAGCAGGTGAAAAAGTTGGTGGATCAGGAGTGGGAATCTCCCGAGGTGGCCTGAAAGTCACAAGGGCTTTGGGGAAGCTATATCCCTTGCTGGAAGAGACCTTGGAGTCGTGGAGAATTCCTAAGGTGGATGAGGTCATGTCTGTGGTTACCAAAAAGACAACCATCCTAGTAGTGGGAATGGCGGCCCTAAAGGATGTCCAGGATAAGCTGGAGATTCTGCTCAAGCGGCTGTTTAAAGTTTCTGTTTTGACCCTTCATGCAGCGGTGTGCAGAAGTTTGATGCAGAGGGTCTGTTTGTCCTGGGTGCAGAAGGCACAAGACAAGCATTCAGGAATGGCGTCTGAAGCAGTGCAGGTGTCCCAGTTAGAAGCGGGGGTTGCCTATGTGGCCGATGCTCTGTATGACATGGTCTGGATTTCCACCAGGAGTATGGTCTCGGCAGTGGTGGCGCGAAGGCTCCTGTGGCTGCGAAATTGGTAAGCGGATGTATGGTCTAAAGCCCAGCTGTCAAACCACCTTTTTAGGGGGAAGTTTTCCTTCGGAGAGGACTTGAAGCAGCTCATGAAGCAGTTAGGAGAGTCAAAAGGCAATAAATTACCTGAGGACAGAAAGGGTCCTAGGAAGTCCTTTCTGCTACAAGCCCATTTTTGAGAGGCTGGGAGATTTTGGGCAGGCAGGACCCCTGCCCCGGCATAGCAGAAATGGAGTTCAGGCAGCCAGCAGCCCTTTCGGAATCAGTGCTGGTCTCCGAGGAACGGTGGGTCCCAAGGGGGAAGCTGTAGCAAGATTGGGCAATAAAGGTGTGTTGGTCCGCTCCTCCCTGGAAGCTGTCGGAGGGAGGCTCTCTTTTTTTATGAGGAGTGGACCAGAATAACATAGGACCGGTGGATCCTGAAGGTGATGAGAGATGGTTACGCCTTAGAATTTTCTTGGCCTCTCAGGGACAACTTTGTAGTCTCCCGCTGTGTCTCCCGGTAGAGCCGGTGCATGACATTTTACAGCACTTTCAACTTCTGCACACCATTGTTCCAGTGCCTCCTCAGGAGAGGGGGCAGGGCAGGTATTCCGTGTACTTTGTGGTGCTGTAGAAAGAAGGGACCTTTCGGCCTATTCTCGATCTGCAGAAGGTAAATGCTGCCCTCCGGTTGCTCGATTTTGGATGGAAACACTGCGCACAGTGATAGCGGTGGTGCGCAAAGGAGAGTTTCTAGCGTCATTGGATTTGTCGGAAGCCTATCTTCATATCCCCATTCGGCTCAAATACCAGAAGTTTCTGGAAGAACATTTCCAATTTCAGGCTCTTCCCTTTGGGTTGGCAAGGGTGTCGTGCACATTCACAAAGGTAATGGTGGTAGTGGTGGCAGCACTCAGGAAGGAAGGTATCCTGGTGCACCCATACCTGGACAGTTGGCTTATACAGGTGAAGTCAGAGGTGGAGTGTGGTTGCTCAGTCCAGCAAGTTCTTTAGCTTTTAGAGGCGTTGGGCTGGGTGACCAACCTCGCAAAGAGTCATCTGAGACAGACCCAATCTTTGGAGTATCTCGGGGCATGCTTCGATACCCAGTTGGGGAAGGTGTTTCTGACTTCGGAGAGAGTCCTCAAGCTGCAGAGTCAGATTCCTCGGTTACTGAACCTGTTGGTGCTCAAGGTCTGGGATTACCTGCAGGTGCTGGGTTCCATGGCTTCTACACTGGAACTGGTGCCATGGGCCTTTGCTCACATGCACCCTCTGCAAGGGGCTCTGTTATCCCATTGGAGTCCACTGTCAGACGAATTTCAGCTTCCTTTACCATTGCCAGAGATTGCCAGGTCCAGTCTTTAGTGGAGGCTATCTTGGCGCAATCTGGAGAAGAGAATGGATTTGGAAATAACCGACTGGGTACTTGTGACCACGGATGCCAGCCTCTCTGGATGGGAAGCGATTTGTCAAGGAAAATCAGCCCAGGGAAAGTTGTCGCAGGAGGAGGCAACTTGGTCTGTCGGTTGGTTGGAAACCAGAGCAGTGTGCAAAGCCTTGATGGCATTTCTTCCACTCGTTCGAGGCAAGTTGGTGCGAGTTTTCTCGGATAATGCGACAATAGTAGTGTACATCAATCGTGAAGGTGGGACGTAGGGTCATCTAGTGGCGCTGGAGGTGCAAGAGCTATTTGTGTAGATGGAGAAGCATCTGGTGAGACTAGGTGCTTCTCATGTAGCTGGAGTAGACAATGTGCAGGTGGACTTCCTCAGCAGATAGTGTCTGGTCACAAGGGAGTGAGAGTTGTTGGCGGAGGCCTTTGCCTTGCTACAGACAAGGTGGGGCAGACCAGTGATAGACTTCATGGCGACTCCAGCAAATCCAAAAATGGAAAGGTTTTTCAGTCGCACACGGGAGGTTGGATTGGAGGTCATCGGCACTTTCGTTCAACCATGGTCAACACATCTGTTGCTGTACGTGTTTCTACTATGGCCTCTCGTAGGTCGAGTGCTGTGGCGCAACGAGCTTCATCTGGGCAGGGTGAATCTGGTGGCACCCGAGTGGCCACAGTAGCCGTGGTTTGCGGCCTTCTGCATCTGATGGTGGACGGCCCCATTTGCTTGGCTCATCTCTCAGGGTTGCTGCGGCAGGGGCCCCTATATTTAGACCGGGAGGATCGCTTCTGTCTAGCGGCTTGGCTTTTGAGAGGCAGCGACTCCGTTTGAAAGGTTATTCAGAGCCTGTGATTGCAACTTTGCTTCAGGCAAGGAGACCTTCCACTTCAATGGCTTATGTCCAGGTGTGAAACATTTTTGAATCTTGGTGTTTGCAGAACAGGGTACAGCCTTTTAAAGGTGGACATTCTGTAGATTTTAGCCTTCTTGCAGAGCAGTTTGGCTAAGGGGCTATAATTCCCTTCAGATCCAGGTAGCAGTTTCCTGCATGGTAGGATTTGGGTTCCCTGCATGGTAGTATTCAGGGAAGACCACTGGTATCTCATCCGGATGTGGTTCGTTTCGTAAAAGGGGCAAAGCATCTGCATCCTCCGATGTGGAAGTTCTGTCCAGCAGGGAATCTGAATTTGGTTCTTTGGGTACCGTGTGGCCTTCCCTTCGAACCAATGCAGAGGGACATCCTTGAAGGATTTAACCCTAAAGACTGTTTTCTTGGTGGCCATCTGTTTGGCTAGACATATATCTGAGCTGTAAGCATCGTCATGTAGGGACCCTTTCCTGCGCTTTTCGGAGGATGGGGTCTCTTTGCACAGGGTTTCTTCCTTTTTGCCAAAGGCAGTGTCCTCATTTCACCTTAATCAGGTGGTCGAGCTTCCGGCCTTTCCAAATTTGACATTTGATAATCCGATGGCTAGGAAGCTTCATTTATTGGATGTGCGTTGTATTCTTTTGCGATATCTCAAGGTGACGAATGCCTTTCGGATTTCTTATCATCTGTTTGTCCTTTTCAGTGGAAGAAAGAAAGGAAAAAAGGCTTCCAAGGGCACTATTGCTCGATGGTTAAAAGAGATTATAGCTTCGGCTTACATCTATAAGGGCCAGTCAGTGCTGGAGGGGTTGAGAGCGCATTCCACTAGGGCACAGAAAACCTAACGGGCAGAGTGTCAGCTGCTTTCTCAGCAGGAGATTTGTCGTGTGGCAATGTGGTCTTCTCTTCACACTTTTACCAAACATTACTGCTTGGATGTGCTGGGCCCAGAGGAGGTGACGTTTGGGGGGAGTGTATTGCATGTGGGTCTTTTGGGTTCCCACCCAGAGTAGAGGGGCTTGGGTACATCCCATTTGTTTGGACTTCGGGTACGAACAGGAAAGAAAAATTGGTTCTTACCTGCTAATTTTCATTCCTGAAGTACCTCTGATCAGTCCATAGCCCCGTCCCCATCTGTTGAAAGATTTCCTCGCTTCTGGATGTGGCTGAGCTAGCGTAATTGGCATATGATATACTCAGATTATTAAATTGTGTACATAATTTGGCTTAGTTTGGTGTTCAATCAAGGGGGCCTAGTTTGCAGGGGGCTCCAACTTTGTCTCTGTTCGACCCAAAGTTTATTGGGGTTTGTTAAGATAGACATCTTGGCTTAGGTACAAGTCAGTACTGAGGGACTGCAGGGGGCACTCTTGGATAAGTAGCAGTGTCTCAAGTTTTGTTCTCTGCCTCAATCTGCTGGTAGGGATGCATAAACCCAGTTGTCTGGATTGATCCGTGGTACTTCAGGAACGAAAATTTTCCTTTCCTCTGTAGGGAATGTATCTTTTCAATGTGGCCTTTGCTGGCAGTCTGAATTTATTACATAAGATAACCTGCTGTGCGACCACACAGCCTATTCTGCATCATGAAAGCTGCATGTGTGCTCTGGAAGTTAATTAATTGCTTTCCTCTGTTCCCCAGGCAGTGAAACCACAGTTTCCCACACCCTGCTGACCCAGCGAGGTATACCAGTTCTGAGCCTGTCTAGTGGGAAGGCCTACTGCTTCAACCCTTCTCTTTCTACGTGGTAGGTGGGCTGTAACGAGGTGGCCATGTGTGATGTGAGCTGCCACGTTTCCTCACCCCTTCTGTACCTCTGCGTTTGTTCACTTTGACTGTCTGGTCTGTCTTTATTTTAATTGTTTTTGACCGATTCTTGTCTCTTTCTATGGAGTCCCACCCCATAATACTGTAGGCGCGCTTCTGACTTTGAGAGAGGCACCCCTTCACTCCCCCCCCCCCCATTAGTGGCAATGACTACCCTTGATTTTAAAGATCCCGTAAGCCCTTCTTTGTACCTTCTAATACCTGTCTAACAGGTAAAGAGGCCTGTAGACTAGAACATTTGGAAGAATGTTTTATGCCTACCAATGAAATCCTCTGGGAGGGGCAAAGCGGAAGGGTTTGAAAGGGCAGCCAATCAGAATGCAACTGGAGATACTCCAGTATAAAGCAGTATTTTAAATCCTGCTGTTTCCTTCCAATCATAAACTAGTAATCACCAATGCAAGTCTTAGAAGCCTTGCTGCTGGCAGGGAAGGAGCGCAAAGACGGTGTACAAGAGAATCCAAGCTGATGTCTGCCTAGGCAAATGCTCTGTTTCTGAGCTCTTAGACCCTTTAGTTTTGATGTTTTTATGGACAAGAAAGAGGAAAAATGTGTTCTTGCCCTGCTCGTGATCAGCAGCTTGGAGTATGCTTTAAAGCGTTGGTTACAGCGCATGATCCATTGCTCTCCCCAGGGAGAGATGTGATGTCTCATCTCTGGCATGAGGGGCTTTCCTCAGACCTGGGCTCCAGCGGAGAGAACGAGGGGTGCCGTGGCGGGGCACATTAGTGTTCAACCTGAGAGCTCCAGTGCTGTGGCAGTGAATCAAGGTGGAGAGGGTGGATGTTCTTTCCCTCTTTTTCTGCTGTGACTGTGGCAAATAATATTTTCTCTGGAGATTTGCTGGTGAGACTGGAGACTGCTGGGCTAGCTAATGTTCTAAGGTCCTATTTTAAATGTAAGGCAAGGTGGAAAGCATGGAGTCAGGAGAAGGGCGCGCATAAGAGTGAGTTGCCTGATGAACGGAGTTCATGAGGAGGGGTGCAGGGAAAGGTAGTGAGCTGCAGAATAAACACATTTGTAGGTGAATAAGACAAGTTTGAACTGTAAACAGAAATGAATTGGGAGCCAATGTACTGACTTTCCTGCTTTTGGTTTTCCAGGAATCTCATCTCTGATAAGCAGGACTCGTTAGCGCAGTGTGCAGATTACAGGAGCTGTTTACCATCCCAGGATGCTATGCTCTGCTCGGGACCTTTAGCTATAATTCAAGGACACACTTCAAAGTAGGCACTACTTGGTTGGCTCCCCTTGTTCCCTGCACACAAAGCAACTGATTTTCGGCAAGTTTTAATTTTGTGTAAAAAGTAAGGTGAGCAGGGATGACCCTGTTTGTTGCATGCACAGAGCATGAGTAAATTAGCGATCCCTGTACGTACCCAGATCAGTCCAGACTCCTGGGTTTTGCCTCCCTTCCAGCAGATGGAGACAGAGAAAGTTTCACAGACACCACCTCTTAACCCAGTGTGCCACCTGCAGCGCCTCGGTATTTCTCTGTCTCTAGCAGATGGAGAAGATGTAAAATAATAATAAAATAAGAAGAGGTTTTGATTGAGCGAAGATTTCTCTCCCAGGAGGTTGGCAGGTCCTGGTGGGGCCTTGCCTCCTGGTTTTAGAGGTGGACAAGCAGGGGTTGGGGGACCCTAGATTGCTCATTGGATTTCGCCTGAGGTGAAAGCTGGTGATCCAGTTCCCTTACCTCTGGGAGGATTGGGAGAAGCCTCTGCCGCACTTCAGATAAGATTGTTCCTTTTGTGTCTTTTATAAAGTTTAAAAAAAAGAATAGTAATGAGGAAATCAAAGGAAGCAGGTGCATTTACTTTGCTTTAATCTCCTGTCACTGATGGTAGAGGGAGACAGCTTCAGCGGCACATACTTTGTTTTAGGTTTTCCCGCTGCCTTTCTTCCCTCGGGTGTCTGCCATACTGTCACAGCCAGACCTGATCATGGCAAAGGGGTGCCTATGTACCACGTGTGATGACAGCTCCATGCACCTTTCTCATGCCGGCCACTGTTCCCATGATCTTTCTGGTGGAGAGGGCACATTGGGAGGGACTGCGGTGGCAGCTCGAAAGCAGCGCAACTGGTGGGCCGAAGGCTGCAATGTGAGGGGCTGACGATCCATTCTCACTGAGCGCGGGAACAGAGGCCATCTTGGATACACTCGCCACTATGGGGAAGGCTGCAGCAGGGAGAGGGGATCTCCCGCCCAAACTTTTTCCAGCTGAGTTCAGATCCGAGGAACCCAGGGGGCCCACGGGGGGGGGGGGGGGCAATCAGAGGAGGAGATTGATCCTCTGGAAGAGGATTTTGATGGTGCTTCTCCTTTTTCACCTGAGTTTCTCCTTTTGATGCACAAAGCATTTTTAGCCCGCAAGACCATGGAGCAGCCCTTTCCTAAGCAGAGAATGGCAGAACCACATGAAGAAGTCCAGATTTTCGAGGGCTTTAGGACCACTAGGATTCAGAGGGTCCTTGATCCTTCTGGGTAAGGGGCCACTGAGGAGGGTTCCTCAGAGGACTCTGATCAGGGATTGCTATCTGGGGATGGTTCTCCAGATACTGATCCTTCTTGTTGCCCACAGGATCAGAAGAAGATGCGACAAAAATCCCGATGATGGAAGGCGACAATACCAAGGTGGTTCGCCTGTTTCAAAGTGAGGAACTCTGGTCCCTGATCCCGCCAGTCCTGGTGGAATTGGGAATAGCTGTTCCGCAGGACTAGGCTGACCTGGAGGAAGTATCCAATCATGACCGGCTTGAGGGGTCCAGCCAAGACTTTTCCTTTTCACAAGTCGGTTAAAGAGTTGGTAGGCAGGGAGTGGGATACTCCGGAGACTGGCCTTAAGGTTAGCAGGGCTATGGATAAGCTTTATCCTTTGGCCGAAGACACTTTGGAGCTCTTGAGAGTTCTGAAGGTGGATGCTTCAGTCTCGGCTGTTACAAAAAGGACCACCATTCTGGTAACTGGCGCGGCAGCTCTTAAGGATTTTCAGGAAGCTGTGATGGCTTATGGTGCAGATGCTTTGCATGACCTCATTCACACTTCTTCCAGGACCATGATGTCCACAGTTTGCGCTAGGAGGCTTCTTTGGTTAAGAAACTGGTCAGCAGGGGGCGTGGTTTTGCTGCGAAACAAGATGGCTGCACGTGCCTGAAGCTCCCGATACAACCTCACCCCAAAAGCCTGATTTAATAGCCTAAACAACTTACGTGCCCCAACAGCTGCACAAGCGGAGACTGTGCTAGAGCCCCGATGTCGGCAAAAGAAAAAATCGGCAAACTTCAGCGGTTTTCTTTCACTAAAGCCGCAATGGAACTACAGGACTCAGGGCCGGAATGAGCAAACGGCAAGCAGAGAGAGGCGGACAGCTCAGACTCGGAGGCCCCGATCCTGTCCCCCGCAACAAATCCCAGGCAAGGTAACAGATTCTTACGATCTGCCCACTAAATTCCTTTTGCGGGAATGGTTTATGGACCTTTGATCAGAAATGAGACAGCATAAAGAAGAGCTTCTTAATTCATTTGCTGAGAATCGGGAGGAGATGCGAGTGCTGGGGCAGAGAGTGGATGAAATAGACACGCCGCGGGTAGAGGGCCACGAGGCGGCCATGCTAGCGCTGACTAAAACCAGTACAGACATGCAGCATGAAATTAATATCCTAAACAACAAATTAGAGGACCTGGAGAATCGCAATTGAAGGACTAATATACGAATTTAAAGGTGTCCCAGAGACCGCTGACTACACTGATTGCCTGGCAATTGCCAGGGAGATTTGTGCCTTTATAGCAGCTCAAGGCCCAAATGCGGTGAATCCAGGAGAACACAGAGACATTAACATTCAAATTGAACGTGCGCATAGAACTCTAGGGACACGCAGACCTAATACTCCACGAGATATGGTCATCAATCTACATAAATATTTACAAAAAGAAAAAATAATGGCAATCGCTAGAACCAAGCAAACCTGGCTGTGGAAAGGCCTAGAGATTGCTCTTTTTCAGGACTTAGCACCCAGCACACTGAGAAAAAGATACGAACTCAGGCCAGTTACACAGACCCTTCGCAAAGCTGACATCCGCTACCGCTGGCAATTCCTATTTGCCCTTTCTTTTCAACACCAAGGCATCACATATCGGATGAAAACCATACACGAAGTTGTGATAGCTTTTCGCCAAGCGGGTTTGGAGCTCAGTCTCCCGCCGGCATCACCAGCCCCAGGGGCCAATATCCAGAGCACCAAGACAAGCTGGCAACGCGCTGGGAAAGCGAAGCGCAAACACACAAATCAACCTGAAACCGGCTGAGGATCTGTCAGACCAGGGATGAATCATATTAGTTTATATAGCAAAGATTCATTTATTTATTTAGGGTTTTTATATACCGACTTTCTTGATATATATATATCAAATCAAGTCGGTTTCCATTTAACACAACTGTCGCCGGGGGGCGTTACATTAAACAATAAACATAGTATTGAACGGAGAACGTGTAGCGTTACATTTAACAATCAATAAGGTCGTTACATTAAACATTAAACAGTAAACATAGACATGACATCAAGCTTTAATAACTAGGCAGTGACCTATCCGATTATATGCAATGTTTATATTGAAAGTTGTTAAATTCAGATGCCAGTATGTGATATCAGGCTGTTTAGCTTTTTTCTGTGTTATGTTGTTGATGCGATGTTCGGGGCGAGGAGGACGGGGGGCGTGGGGCCACTTGGGTAGTGGTGAACTAACACCTGAGGAGGGAATCTGCGTGGGAGGATGTACGGATTCAAAGTAGGGGGTTATTTATCCCGGAATGGCAACCACATCGGAGACACCATTCATGTCCATAGAGAGGATAAGCATGTGGATGACAACAAGCAGCATACAACACAAGGAGTCTCGCAGGCATTGTTGCAACAGCTGTTACTATTTCGTGTGCTCAGCACCGGGGATACCGCTCTAACCCCATTAACCAACAATGAGAAGATTTATTACGCTTAATGAGAAGGGTCTCAACACCCGTAGGAAAAGAGATATGCTCCGCAGGGAGTTGATTGATCGGAAAGCTACCATTGCCCTCATAGAGGAGACACACATTCACAAGAGACATGAACACTTGGTGCGATATAAAGAATACCCGCAAACCTTCTTAGCGCCTGCAAGCAAGACCTCCAAATATACAGGCACTGGGATCTTGATCTCAGCAGCCATGACTTTTGAAACATTATCTCAGAAAATCGACGCTTCAGGCAGATTTGTCTTTATTAAGTTCAAGATGGGACGTGACATCTTTTCTCTTTTATCTACCTATGCACCTGTGCAGGACCAGATACCTTTTTGGCAGCAGATACAGAATATATTGGAAACAGATGTTGAGGGTTACCTCATCAGGGAGAAGATTTCAACATAACATTAAACCCAGAAAAGTATAATTCTCATACCCTTAGTAAAGCCTTCTTGAGTGCGAGCAATAAAACCCGCTCAATTCTACAAGCTATAATGCGCAAGTGGAAGCTTTCCGACATTTGGCGGCATCCCCATAATTCTTATTCTCGCATTGACTTCTTCCTGTTCGATCAATGCCTCCTGCCCAACACCTCCGGAATGGAAATACTACCCATTACCTGGTCTGACCATGGAGCAGTAGAGTTAGATTTAGAATTCGGGGATAAAACCGGGGGGCAAATTTATTGGAAATTAAATACTTTAATACTCAAAGCTGAAGACTTTAAGGCAACGTTAACCACCCATGTTAAAGAATACTTCCAAATCAATAGCAGCTCTTCAGTTCCCCTTAGCACTGTTTGGGAGTGCTCTAAAGCGGTGGTACGCGAACTATGCATCTCCAGAGCATCTGCCATCAAGAAAGACCGAGAAGCAAAACATAAGGCCCTGCAGATCGAAATAGACCAACCGGCAAAACTACACATGCATATTTTTATTTTCCAAAATATATATCAAACTAAATGACGCTCTGAATTGCTTAAAACAATTGCATGCAGACATGACAGCCTACCCGTTGGAAAGAACCAAACAAGTCTACTTTGAAGGCAGTGATAAAGCAGGCAAATTACTAGCACGTCAACTTAAAGCGAGGACCCTTCAAAGCATGATACCTAAGATAAAAGATTCGAAAGGCGTCCTTACTACTGATCCGACCGAGATCCGGAAAAGCTTAGTGGATTTTTATGCCCACTTGTATAGCAAGGATGTGGACATTCAAGAACCCGACATCCTGTCCTACTTGGCAGACGTACAGCAATTCTTTCTGGACTCACCGATTAATGCCACAGAAGTAAGATGGGTAATCCAGACCTTAAAAAATGGAAAGTCTCTGGGCCTGCATGGATTGCCGTGTGACTATTACTGAGCATTATCAGATACACTGGTGGACCAATTGGTAGACCTCTTCAACTATATATGAGAGGGGGCTCTTTTCATGCCCAATCCAACATTGCTGGCATAACAATCATTCCTTAACCGGGAAGAGACCTCTTGATCTGCGGGTCATACAGACCTATTTCGCTCATCAATCAAGACCTTAAAATCTTGGCTCAAATTCTGGCAGTGAGGCTCAATTGACATATGCCAGGCTTAATATGCTCTGACCAAGTGGGATTCATCCCCCAACGTATGGCCGCAGATAACGTCCGCAAGATTTTAGACCTTATGTGGTGGGCAAAAAGCTTTCGATTTGGTGCACTGGCCCTTCCTATTCCAAACCTTGGAAACAATGAATTTTGGCAAATCTTTCCTCCTATGGCTTAGCCAGCTTTATGCCTCACCAAAAGCAACAGTGAAAGTTAATGGAAGATACAGACCTTGCTTTGAGATCGGGAGAGGCACCAGGCAGGGTTGCCCACTGTCACCTCTACTCTTCACCATTTTTTTGGAGCCATTTGCAACCCGCATACGAAGGTCTCAGAATATTAAAGGAATTGACCTGGGTGGCCATAACTTCCTCCTCTCACTATTTGCGGACGACCTTATGTTCACTTTATCTGATCCTTCAAAATCACTGGAAGGGGTCCGAACTGAAATAGCTGCTTTTAGCAAAGTCTCTGGATTCAGGATGAACCTTGAAAAATCGGAACTTCTCAATATTAACCTCAACCGAAATGAAATTGAAGTTATTAAGAGCATATTCCCTTTTAAATGGGCAAGGAAAGCAATAAAATATTTAGGCGTTTACTTAAACTCTTCCTTAGAGGAACTCTATTCCTTAAATTACACTCTGCTACTAAAGGCCATCAATAGCGCCCTTACCAAATGGTATCAACAACCTTTTTCTTGGCTAGGAAGGATAGCCATCATAAAGATGAATGTCCTACTCTGTCTTTATATCTATTTGCCACACAACCAGTTTTTCTGACACCCTCCCTGTTGCGAAGAATACAGAAAAAAATGTTTGATTTCATCTGGCAATGCCGACCTCCCAGAATAGCACGCCGAACGTTGTTTCTGCCCAAATTGGCAGGAGGCTTGGGAGTACCCAGTCTCCAATACTACTATGCTGCTTCACAGCTAAAAGCCATAGTAGACCTAGACAAAAAGTCTGCACCCAAACAGTGGGCACAATCTGAACAAGCAATTGTGGGCACAATGCCCATTAATGCCATGCTTTGGCAACCGCGCCATACTTGGCAAACAACTAATTGCACCCCATGTGCACTTCAGACAACCTTAAAGGTCTGGACAACTTGGAAAGCCAAGATCGTCGGGAACTTCTCCTATTTTTACCATTCCTGCCTATTCCACAATACTCAGTTCCTGGCAAGGATCCAATCAGTGACTTTTGGCCTATGGTAACGAGCAGGCATCTCTACTATCTGTGCCAGGGAGGGAAGATGCTGTCCACCCAGCAGATCAGTACAAGATACGGACTGGATAAGATTGACTTTCTAGCTTATGCGCAGGTTAAACACTACATAAGCTCCCTGATCCGAACAAAAGAGCTGAAAACACAGACTCTTTTTGAAAACTATTGCTTGGGAGCAGACAAATTAACCAAGACCTCCTCAAAAATCTATAGCCTGCTCCGCAATTCTGAACAATTTACAATGCCACACCTTGCCAAATGGGAAACAGACTTGGGAGAGACCTTGACTCCCAAGGAGTGGGAATTTATATTTAAAATGGTGAGTAAATGCTCCATCTCTGCGATATTTCAAGAGAATTGCTACAAAATAATCTTTAGATGGCACCTGGTACCTGAGAGATTACATACCATCTACTCCCAGCAATCTCCTCTTTGCTGGAGAGATTGTGGCTCTTTTGGAACTTTCATACATATCTGGTGGTCATGCCCAAGTGTAGCATCGCTTTGGAAGGATCTGGAAAACTGGGTGAATAACCTCTTACACACTCAAATAAGGCTGACTGCGAAAGCGGTCCTGCTAAACGGCCTTGTCAAAGAATTTGACAAGGATCAACAAAGATTTGGCCAACAGATGTGGCTAGCCTTGCGCCTTCTCATCGCAAGATATTGGAAAACCAAGACATTATCCTCCGTAGCAGAAGTCATAACCCTGATGCGCCAACACCAGCGACTAGACTACTTAATGGCTACCAGGCGAAACCAGCTAGCCTCCTATTATAGAACCTGGAGCTATCTTCCTAAAATATAGACTCAACAGATTGGTATATACCTTTGGGTGTTTGGTATCACTTCACAGCACCATAACTAACAAATTTTGTTATCTATCATCTGAAGATCTGCGGGAGGCTTGGAGCGAGCAGACTGACAATTATGCCACATTAGGGGCACATGAACATGCAAAATAGTGAGGCCCAACAATTCCCCAATCCACTGCTTATGATTAAGATCAGTTAGCAACTGTTGGATGGACCCGCACAGTAACATCACGAATGTGTCATGTCAATTATGGCAAACTGTTTTTGATGGACAGATATATAATACTGGGACAGGAAAGGTGGGAGAGGGGGGATTAAACCTCAGATCATAACTATGTCAGGTGCAGTGGGGACAACACTGTGGGTAGGATGCTGATGAGTTCTATATTATAGAACAAATTATTGGCTTGTTATTTCTGTATTCTTGTATTGCTTTTGTTAAATAATGTTATGTTCTGACTAAATGCAATAAAATATTTTTTTAAAAAAAAGGAAACTGGTCAGCAGACATTTCGTCAAAGGCTCAGCTGGGAGCATTGCCTTTTAAGGGAAAATTTCTGTTTGGGGAAGACTTGGAGCAGCTGATCAAACATCTGGGAGATAGCAAAGTGCACAATCTTCTGGAGGACAAGCCAAAAGAGTCCTGTAGCCAGCTATTTTGGGGGCGCAAAGCAGGCTGAGACGGCTCTGGCCATGGTAGAGGCAGAGCCAAGCCAGCACAATGAGGCGAGGCCGGCCCACTCCTCAGTTCCAGTCATCGGGGGTCTTCTGGCTCATTTTAACAAGGAGTGGGTCAAGATCACGCCAGACCAATGGGTTCTAAGCATGATAGGACAAGGCTACACTATAGAATTTGCATGGCCACTCAGAAACCTGTTTATCGTGTCTCCCTGTGCCTCGGCAGGAAGAAGTTGATAATTCAGCAGACCATACAGTGGCTACGAATGCTGGGGGCCATTATTCCCATCCCCCAGGACGAGCAGGGGACAGGGTGTTTTTCCATTTATTTTGTGGTGCCAAAAAAGGAAGGAACCTTTTGTCCAATTCTGGTTTTAAAGAAGGTAAACATAGCTCTCAAAGTTTCCAGTTTCCAGATGGAGACTCTGAGGTCCCTCATAGCAGTGGTGAGAAGTGAGGAGTTCATGGCTTCTTTGGATCTGACGGAGGCGTATCTGCACATAGGGATTCACCTGGACCATCAGAAGTACCTCTGGTTTATGATCCTGGGGATGCATTTTCAATTTTGGGCTCTCCTGTTTGGCCTAGTGACAGCCCCGAGGACCTTAACCAAGATGATGGTGGTGGTGGCAGCAGTCCTCAGAAAGGAGGGCATGCTGGTTCACCCCTATCTGGACGATTGGCTCATCCAGGTGGTCAGAAGACCTTTGCAGACGAGTGGTGGACATGGTGGTGCAACACCTTAGTTTGTTGGGATTAATGAATCTGTCCAAGAGTCACCTTTCTCCTTCGCTGGTTCATAAGTTCTTGGGCACGTGCTTTGGTACCAGAATGGGGAAGGATTTTCTCACGGAGGAGTGGATTGTCAAGCTGCAGACTCAAGTTTGGAACCTATTGGAGGCCTGAGTGCCCAGGGTCTGGGATTACTTGCAGCTCCTCTGTTCCATGGCCTCAACCTTGGAGTTTGTCCTGTGGGTGTTTGCCCATGTGAGGCCTCTACAGAAAGCGTTGCTAACCCAGTGGGATCTGATTTTGGAGCAGTTTCATTTTCTACTACCACTTACAGAGTTTGCCAGATTCAGACTTTAGTGGTGGTTTGGCCAGAAACATTTGTGCTGAGGGGTGGACCTTGAGGTGCCACAGTGGATGGTAGTGACTACCGACACCAGTCTCTCCAGTTGGGGAGCTGTGTGTCAGTCCCAGTTAGTGCAAGGCTAATAGTGGGGGAGGAAGCGTCCTGGTGAATCAATCACCTAGACACGAGAGCGGTACAGTTGACCCTGCAGGAGTTTCTTCCTCTTTTGTGCATCCGTGCAGTCAGAGTCCTGACCAACAATGCAGTGACAGTGGCCTACATCAACTGCCAGGGAGGTACCGAGCCGAGTGGTTGCTTTGGAAGTGGAGATGCTGATGTCCTGGGCAGAGCAACATCTGGCCTCGATAGCAGCCTCGCACATAGTGGGTTGCGACAATGTGTAAGCGGATTTTCTCAGCCAGCAACATTTGGACCCAGGAGAATCTGAGCTCTCAGAGGAGGCAATGACCCTATATGGATCTTATGGCAACTAAGAGGAGTTCCAAGGCGCTGCGCTTCTTCAGCCGGAGAAGAGCGCATGGAGTGGAAGGGGTCGATGCCCTGGTTCTTCCTTGGCCGCACGACATTCTGATCTGTGTGTTTCCACCATGGCCCCTGGTAGGCAAGGTTGTGAGGAGATTAGAGGTTAATCCAGGAAAGGTGATTCTCTTGGCCCCAGAGTGGCCATGAAGGCCTGGTTTGCAGATTTGGTTAATCTAGCAGTGGACGGCCCCTTGAGACTGGGCCATCTGCCAAAGCTTCTATGACAGTGCCCTATATTTTCAGATCAAGCAGATCGCTTTTGTCTAGCGACTTAACTTATGAAAGGAAGCAAATAAGAAAGAAAGGATATCTTGAGGATGTTATTTCTACTCTGTTGCATGCTTGTAAGACTTCTACTTCCTTGGCATATGTCAGGGATTGGAGAGTTTTTGAGGCTTGGTGTATGGAGCAGGTGAGTTTTGGTGGCGCAGATTCTGGCCTTTTTTCAGAGAGGCCTAAAGAAAGATTTGTCCTTTAGCTCCCTGAGAGTGCAAGTGTCGGCCCTGGGTTGCTTGCGAGGCAAGGTTCATGGAACAGCCCTAGCTGTGCATCTGGATGTGGTATGTTTCCTCCGAGGTGCGAAGCATCTGCGCCCCCCTATTTGTCAGCTGTGCCCCTCTTGGAGCCCTAATTTGGTCCTCAAGGGCATGTCTGAGGTGCCATTTGAGCCTCTAAATAGGGCCACCATAAAAGATCTGACTTTGAAGGTGGGTTGTTTTTTTTTGTGGCAAATTGTTCAGCCAGAAGGGTGTCTGAGCTTAAAGCCCTGTCATGCAGGGAGCCCTTTTTGTGTATTTCGGATTCCGGGATCTCTCTGAGGACGGTTCCGTCTTTTCTGCCGAAGGTAGTTTCAGCATTCCACTTAAGTCAGTTAGTGGAACTTCCCACCTTTACAAATTTGGAGGTTGTTGTGCCTCACGCAAAAGAATTAAGATGGTTGGATGTCAGAAGGGCCTTGTTGCAGTATCTGAAGGTCACTAACAGTTTCGCACCACTCCATAGCACAGACTTCGCACCACTCCATAGCACAAGATTGTCAGATCACCTTTTTGTGCTATGGAGTGGTGCGAAAAAGGGTCAGAAAGCACTGAAGGCCACGATTGCGCGGTGGTTGAAGAAGGCTATTGGGTCCGCATATACCTGTCATGGTCATCTTATCCCGGGCTCATTCTACCCATTCCCAGGTGGCCGCCTGGGCAGAATGCCAACTGGTGTCACCACAAGAGATTTGCAGGGTGGCTACTTGGAAGTCTTTACATACTTTTGCCAGGCACTACCGATTGGACATCCAGGCTCCGGACGTTGACACCTTTGGTGAAAGTGTTCTTCGAGAGGAGCTCTTGCAGTCCCACCCTGGTTAGGGAAGCTTTGGTACATCCCAGGAGTCTGGTCTGATCTGGGTACAACAGGGAAAGGAAAATTGGTTCTTACCTGCTAATTTTTGTTCCTATAGTACCACAGAGCAATCCAGAATCCCGTCCAGTGGTGGAGAGAAGTTTTAGAGAATCCGCTCGATCTGTTTTTTGTTCTTGAATAACTGTGAAGAATGGCACAGGTTTCTTGTTAATCCTTTCAATAGAATTTTTGAATTGCATTACAAATTTTACCCTTTCCTCTGCTCATTCCAGGGAAATTGATAGTGTTGAATACTGGAAACCTTTTTGACCTTTTTGACTTCTTATGCTTGGGTACTTGGTAATACTGAGGAGATGCAGGTAGCACACCGGGTTAAGAGGCAGTGTCTGAAACTTTCTCTGTCCCCATCTGCTGGAAGGGAGACACAGGAGTCTGAACTGATCTGTGGTACTACAGGAACGAAAATTAGCAGGTAAGAACCAATTTTCCTTTGTATATCAGCAGTTCAGAGAGTCAGACAGCTGCCTTTCATCTTACGAGCTCGTTTCCTTTGCCTAAAAGATCCCATCTGTTGATACCTCAGGAAAAATGCTGAAAATCATCAGTGTTTTATTTTTGCATTTGATCAAAATGAGAGGTGACCCACACAAATAGGAAAGCAACAAGAGTGGTACACAAAAATAAAAAGGTGATAACTATATAAAAGTAAATATTCAAAAGCATGTAAGGTAAAATAAAATAATTTAAATGTTAATATCAATTATAAAAGCATTAATCCAAAAGGTAAAATTAACAGTGATGGATCCAATATACCAGACAGGGCCATTTCTGCTGCCATACAATGCGTGTAAAATAGATCTGTTATCTGTTAAATGCAGCAGAAGTTTTGCAAAGAAGCAGGTTTGAGAATTATGTGAATGTCCAAAGTGGCTCAGAACATGCTAGGGATTAACTTGAAAGAAGTGAACTTGCCTGTTTCAAAGGTTCAGTTCTTTGCTTATTACATATCTTTATTTACCTTTCTTTCTATTTTTCTACCTCTGAGCAGTTCAGGAAGACAGGCTGCGCGACTGTTCTCCATGCCTCACCTAGTGCAGCAGGAAACTACCATGGCATACCTAGAGAACCAGATAGCTGCAGCTCTTATGTTACAGTCCAGCCAGGAATACCGGCACTGGCTCCTGATTTATGCACGCTACCTGGTGAACGAAGGTAAGGGCTGGCCACCAGCGACCTGTGTCCCTGCCTTAAGGAGGAATTCAGGGTGGCTGGTTATACAGTCTGCTGCGTGATTGCTAGACTCCTACGGATGGTGAATTGGCTGATCCTGGAGAGTTCTCTGCAGTGCTGCCCGGGGGGGGGGGGGGGGATCCTTTCTCTATGGGGGTGGGTGGGAGTGATTACTGATGGCTCTGCTGCTAGAAGGTTGGTAGTGGAAAGCTTTCTGAAAGTCCTGTAGAATCTTAAACTTCTTCAGCCAGCAGGGGTACCTTGAATAGTTAATCTTTTACATCTCCCCAAGATTTTACTCTTTCCTTAGCTAGGTTTCCTATTTTGGTGGAGGCTTAAACTATTCTTTGAAGGAAGAGAGGGGGTTTTTTTTGTTTTTGGTTTTTTTTAAGAGAAAACCAAAAAGCATCTAGAATGACATTTGAGAGCCCCAAGCAGATGTAACAGTTGTGTGATGTACACAGACATATGACTGTCTCTCCCATCCCATTCAGGTTTGGAGTATCGGCTTCGGGAGGTGTGCAGGGATTTACTGGGCCCGGTGCACCGCTCTTCGGAAAGTCAGTGGGACTCGAGAATACTGGTAAGCAGAGCGGCAGCACTCGCTACAAGCCAGGCCCTACATGTTAGTAGGAAAATTTCAAGGGCCTGGCGTTCCTGCTCAGCCTTTTGGGGGAGAGGGAAAAGCCCGCACATCAATGGCATTTTCAAATCTTTGCTTATACTTTTCCAACAAAAATGCACCTGCAGAAAAAAAACGCAGGTGACCCGAGGCACATTCCAAAGTGAACGTTCACACTTACTTTCACTTTCAAAACTGGCGCAGTGCCCAGGGGTAAAATGAACGCACAGTCTTCGTCCCAATGCAGGCAGCTCTGGCCTGGTACTGACTCAGGAAGACAGCCCCATGCATTACTCCCAGTCCTCCTGGCCATCCTGCCTAAGTGCCATCGCAGAGAACTATGTATGTCTGTGAGCCGCATTTTTAAATTTCAAATAATGGATCTGTGTATTCTGTTCCTTTCACTCCTAATTGTGCGCTTTTTTGCCTGCAACAGGGCTTACGGAAGCGGGAGCTGCTAAAAGAGCTGCTACCAGTCATTGGGCAGAACCTTCGTTTCCAGCGCCTCTTCACGGAGTATCAGGAGCAGCTGGACATCCTGCAGGACAAGTAGCCTTATGGACTATGTTTTGGCCATCACGGAAGAGACTGCTGAGCAGCGCTGATCTCGGAGAGCCTCATCGCAGCACGAGACTGCTGGAGGGACCCGAAGAGCCTTGGCTCAGTTCAGTTGATTTGCTTTCGTTTTTAAAAAAAAAAAAAAAAAGCTCACGGAAGTAAAACGTAAACGTGATTCAATGGAACAGGGATGGTGGAAAGCCAGTCCCTTTTTCTAGATGAGCTCTGAAATCCGCGGTCTGACGCCGTTGCTAGAGGAGGCTGCGGAAGTGCCTCCGTGGAGGTCTGATCCGGTTTGCGAGGTCACCGTGCTATCGAGGAGAGACTTGAAGGGGGTGGGCTGGGGGAGGGTCAGGGTTAACGTCTTGTGAAAGAAAAGCACAGTACTTCAAGAGTACAGCATTTAACCTCGTTAAAGGGCGCCTGCCACTTGTTAAGGAAGCGTCTGCACAAAATTGAACCAGACATGCGAGTCGCATTCAAGACTCCTCTAACATTAACAAGGATTTCCAGAGCCAGCAGATTGTGACCTGTGAACACGATCTTAAGAATAGGAGGCTGTCCTAACACATGGACTATTTTTGTACTAGAATTTGCTAACTTGTAAAACGGCGATTTTCTTTGGCCAATAATTGGGGATTTACCTACAGGTCTATTTAATGTAGGAAGCTACTGACCTCTAATTATGACAGCTGTTGTTTGCTAAATAATTGTAATAAAACTGAATCTGTCCACATTCTGTTTTTAATTTTTAAATGTTTGTAAAAGAGACCCCATTCTTTTTCTAAATATCGAATAAAGACACATGACATTGGTAAAGAGGAGTGCCAGATTCTGCTTATCCATGTTTGGTGCTTTGGACCAGTCTGCTAAAGGCTGCATGTAAGTGCTGGTAAATTTAAAAGTAATGGAAGTCTCAGTAAAATGACAAATGAGGAATTCAGACACACACACTTTAGCAAGAGGGGTTATGGTACTCAAAGTACTTTGTCCTTTTACATATTTTTAAAATTCAAAATCTGATTACTGTACTGGAAGAATTGCTTAGGGCAGCAGCTGGTGATAATGTGATTTGCACTGAGTGTTGACTGTATTTCTTGCACTGTGCAAGGTACACGTTAATAGATTAAAACAATATTTTGGCAATGGTGAAATGCTTTGGTGCAGCACTATAATGCTTTCTGTACAGTAATGATATACATCTATTGGAGGTGAAAATAACTTGGAATTTCCCTGTACGTACCCGGATCAGTCCAGACACCTGGGTTGTGACCCCGCACCAGCAGATGGAGACAGAGCAAGACCTGTCTGACTCAGCCATATATAGCAAAGTGCCTCCCACAGCCCCTCAGCCTTACTCTGTCTCCAGCAGATGGGGCAGGTGCAGCCACAGCCTCTGGGATCCCTGGGTGTATTGTAGTGGTATAGTTAGTCAGGGTTTGCCTTTGCTCTTGGTGTTTAGCAAAAAAAAAAAGAAGACAGAAGAAAGTGAAAGGCAAAAGAGGTCCCCATCCGAGGTGCCTCCCAGGGGGGTTGGAAGGTTCTGAGGGGACCATCCCCCCCTGGTTGAGGCCGCTGCTAAGGGTCGAGGACCCGGCCTTTCCAGGTAGCAGCATCGGGGGTGACACCGGGGAACCCGGTTCACTCACCCCCGCTGGGGCAGGAGTGTCAGGACCGGGGACAGCGGCAAGTTTACAAAAAAAAAAAAAACCAGACTTTTGTTTTTGTTGCGCCGACTCTCCGTTTCTTCGGCCGGGGGGCTAGTTTAACTAGTTTTAATTAGTTTTAATAAGTTTTCATTTTATTTTGCTTTACGGGCGCTCCGGCTGAGGGAAGGATGCCGAGGGGGTCGGCCTGCCACACGATGGTATTTGTTCCAACTGTGTTTTGGGCGGCGAGGGACCATCCGGGACCGGTCGGCGCGATCACAAGTTGTCTTAGTGAATAGCCATTGTTATTACTGGCATCAGTAGCATGGGATTGACTTAGTGTTTGGGTGTTTGCCAGGTACTTGCAACCTGAATTGGCCACAGTTGGAAATAGGATGTTGGACTTGATGGACCCCATGGTCTGACCCAGAATTGCAATTTCTTATGTTCTTAAATTCTAGCTGGCTAATAAGATAGGCAGCTAGAATTTAGTCAGATAATTTAGGGGCTTTCCAGAGGTATAAGTGGGAAGAGTTGAGTTAGCTGGCTAAGTTAACCTGCTAACTCCAATTTTCCTAATGTGTAGACAGATGGACTCAGGACCAGTGGGTTTATGCTCTCCTTCCAGCAGATGGAGATGGAACAAGCTGATGTCACAGTATACATAACCCTGCAGTGACCACAGCTAGCCAGTATTCTCCGTCTCCAGCAGATGATGGATGTGCATCTCTCTATGGGGATTGCTTTGAGCTTTTTGAAAGGAGAAATCTGAAATTCTAAAGTCAGGAAAAGAAAACCCTGCTCTCCTGCGGTGATACGTAAAGGTCTCTCCCCTAGCTGAGAATTCCTGAGATGATTTCCATGGTCCCTCAGAGGTGTGCCTTGGTCCGGTAGTTGGTTTTCGCGGCGTGGACTTAGCTGCTAGTTCAGCTGAAAGGCAACGGATGTAGAAGGCCAAGTGCGGCAGTGATGGCAGATGTCCTCACCCCCCACAGCCGGAGACCATCTCTGTACTCAGCCGGTAAGCACTGAGTTCAAGTAAGGTTTTAAAAAAAAAAGAGAGAAAATTTTACCTGAATCAGAGACAGAAGGGTTTTAGGACTTCCTCCAGTCTCCGTTCTCGGCACGCCGTGCTGACGTTCGTTCCCACTCCCGTTGGGGTTGGGGAACTGGATAGCCTGGCGGGTTGAGCAGCCCCCGGTGGGCTAGGCCCCGCACTTAGGCTTTTTTTCTTGCACCCCGTGTGGTAGGTCACAGCATTCATTTTCGCATGCTCTTGTGCATGTTCTGCTGCCCTCTATGAGCCGTCGGCTCTGTGCATGCATAGTGTGTTCAGTTTTTGAGTGCACCCTTTACGCGCACAAACGTTTTTACATGTTTAACTTGGTGCACAGGTTGTGCGTGCACTTTGCCTCGCTTTCGTCTCGGCGCTTATTTTTTGGGCACATTTCATTTCTGAGCGCAAGCTGTTCCTATGCACATTTACCACCGTGATGGCGCTGGTAAGCAAGAAGCCTAAGCGTCTTCCTATTTGTGTTGCCTGAAATATTAGGGATTCTCAGCCTGGCCTGGCTTCAAATCTGTGTCAGCGCTGCTCAGACGCTCAGGGAGAGTTCTCTTCCTTGGATTTTGCTAAGCCTGGCTCTTCCCATTCTGACGATGGGTTGGTCATGGCCTTGACTAAGGGGTCACCAGATCTTGGTTCTCCCTTGACTGTCTCCTCTGCTGGCAAGGGTAGTTCTGTGGGTCCAGCTCCAGTTCCTTCTGATCTTCGTCTGGACCTGGCTGCTTTTTCTTGGGTGGAATTTTTTCAAGGCTTACAAGCCTTAGTTTAGGCACAGTCCTCAGCTTCCCCTCAGCTGGTGGCTCTCCCTCTTCCAGTCCTATGCTAAAGCACCAGGACTCGCTTCAGCTCCCTGTGGGTGTTTCTGACAGGAATCTGGATTGCACTGTTGATGGCATTGATCCTGATTCCCTAGAAGATGGGGAAATTCCTCCAGGGCTGGAACCATATCAAACCATGTTGCGATTCTTTCATAGAGATGAACTGCCGGCCCTGATGTCCCAGACTTTGAAACAGCTGGATGTTCCTAGTTCAGATGCTATGTTAGAGCTGAGGAAGAATCCCATTTTGGTTTCTTTACACGTAAAGCCTTTTGTTTTTTTCCCGGTGATGGATGCCATCCAGGAATTGATTGATCTGGAATGGGGGATGCTCCAGAGGCAAATTTTAAAGGGGATTGGACATTGGAAGGCCTGTAACCCCAGGATCCAGCTGTGAGAGAGCATTTGCCTTTTCACAAAGTGGATGCTCTGGTATGTGCCTTGTCTAAGCAGATGACTATCCCCGTAGAGGGAGGAGCGGCCTTGAAGGATATACATGATAGAAGGATTGAGTCTATTCTTAAGCAAGCCTTTGAGGTAGTGGTGATGAATTTACAGATTGCCTCCTGTTTTGCCCTAGTGGTGAGATCTTGTCTGCTTCTCTCTCAGGAGGTTGATGAGTCTGGAGGGAATTCCAGAGCAGTTATAGAGCCTGCTGATGCAGGCTGTGATTTGGTCCTGAACTCGGCCAGAGGAGTGGCTTCAGTGATAGTGGCCAGGCGTAAACTCTGGTTGTGAAATTGGCTTTGGAAGCTGAGTCAGCTGATCAATCTTATCAAGATGCTCTTTAAAGGCTCGCTCTTGTTTGGGAGCGAGTTGGAGAAACTGGCCAGTAAGTGGGGCAAGTCTCCAGTGCCTCAGTGCCAGAGGATAAGAAACAGTTACAGCGCCCCTTTGGGATGAGGGGTCGTTTCCGGGTTCCAGGTGTTTTTGTCCCTACAGAGGGATGACCTTTCATCGGACTCTGCCTTTTGATAGGTCTCAGTCCTTTCATTCCCAGTAGCCCAAGAGCAGGCTCGGGTGATGGACTTTCCTGAGCTTCCCCATGAAGGTTTGCCAACCCATCTTCCAGAACAGGAAATAGGGGGACGTCTCTCTCTCTCTTTTATTGGAGATGGGTCGAGATCACGTCGGCCCAGTGAGTCTTGGAGGTGATATGCAAAGGGTATGTACTGGAATTTCACAGTATTCCTCGGGACGTGTGCATGGTGTCTTCTTGCCACTCCCCGCAGAAGAAGCAGGCAGTGGAGTTCATGCTTCAAAGGCTCCTTAGACTGAAAGTCTTGCTGTTTTCTGCCACCAACAGCTGGTCTCATTACCCACCTTCCTGCATCCTCTGCTCAGCACAAACCTATTTTCCTCACATTGCTCTCATCATAGAAATGATGCCAGAAAAGGACCAAATTTACCTTTTTTTTAAATTGCTGTCCCTATATCTGGAACTCATTTCAGCCGGACCTTCTTTTCACCTTACAGCCCCACCTTTAGCTCTTTGTCTACAGAAAGGCATTTGACAAGTCTGTAGAAATCACCCTCTTCCTTTGTCTACTTCAAAATCCTTCATGTAACTACTTTATCCTCTGCCTTTGTCTCCATTTCTTCAGGCCAGAACTCCCTTATATGTACTAATTGTGCTAACCATGCATTGTATCCATTGTGCATGTATTTCTCTTTTACAATGCTGCATGCACTAGCAGCAGCTCCATAGAACCTATTTAGAAAGATAGAAACTCATGTTAAGAGTGTTTGAAGTCATGAATGCTAGAGCTGCCAGCGCAACCCCGGCGTTCTTGCATATGGCACTGGAGGCTTCACTTTTGCTAGATGTTGAAGAGGACTGGAACCTACCTGTTCTTTTCTCAGTTTCAAATTAATTAAAGAGGAGCTGTATATTTCCTAAGAAAAAAGATAGTGGTTCTTCATCATTACTAGAGAGAGAGAGAGTGGTGGCACCTTATTGATTCACAGGTGGGGACTTCTGTCCTCCATCTGTTTAGGTGGCACCTGCTTCTGGATCACTTTTGCAACTTTTCTAACCTCTGGGAGTGTTATTATTATACGAAGGGCTGCCCTGCTACTGACAGTGGGAGTAGTGCGGGGGTTAACCTGCACTTTCTGCTTCGGAGGGAAAAAAGTGGCACCGTGGTCTGCTGTGGTTCCTTTCGGCGGAGGATGTGCTTCGAGACAGCTGGAGCAGCGGTCCCGTCCCCCCCTTCTTAAGGTCTTCTTTGACTGGCTGCAGAACCTTTCAACCCTAACTGAAGTTACTGGACTCGCGTTTTATTTGTTTAATCATCAGCCAGCCAGCCAGTCGACCGACCGATGTGACTGTGACTAGGAACCTTGTTTCCGTGCCCGTGTTTCCGGGAGGGGGAAAACTTTTGCAGGTCGGATGCCGGAAGTGGCTGAGTGGGCTGTTGCTTGCTCTGTAGCTGGTCGATCACGGAGCGGATTTTTTCTATTTATTTATTTTCCACTCGTCCCGTTCCGAGAAGGTGTTGGAGCCGCCGCCATGGGGAAGAGGCAGCACCAGAAGGATAAGATGTAAGTTACCCGAATATGGCCGAGGTTGTGGGACCGCACAGAGGGGAGAGCTATGCTCCTGACCGCCTCGTCCTCCAGAGGAAGCCCCGCAAACCGGGACCCAGAAGCTCGTACCGGACCTGCTTCCAGCTTTCTAAGCTGTGCTGCACCTCCCGGGCCCCAAAGAAATAAGGCTTTGACTCCCTGCGCTGGGCAGGATGGGACCCGGAAAAGGCAAAGGACTGGGAGTTTAGTGAGCTGTGATGGTAACTAGAAGACTGATCCTGGGAGCTGGACTCTTTCTCTCTTGTTTTGGGGGGAATGTCTTCGTAGTGGGTGGAGCCTATTTCTGGAGCCAGCCTCCAATTACAAAACTATATGAGAGTATGGGAATTGCAAGCTGATTGTATCTTATGTGCTGTTAAAGCGCAGAATAAGATACAGTTTCAGTTTCCCATTTGGAGGAATTCTTACTTGACTATAGCAGGAATAGCTTCTCTAAGAAGTTGGGCATCTCTTTAAAGAAAGAGATTCTTGCCTTTCCTAGGTCTAAAGAGAGATTATCACTTAATCAAAATTTCCTAGGTGTAGCCAGATGGCCTCAGGACCAATGGGTTATATGCTCTCCTGCTAGCAGATGGAGACTGAGTCAGGTTTCAAAGCTGAAATCATCTTAGATACACCCCTGCAGTGACCTCAGCCCTTCAGTATCTCTCTGTCTCCTAGCAGATGTGGACATGCTTTCCCTATCAGGATCGCCATACTCTTTAGAAGAATAAATTGTACCTTTAAATTGGAGAAAGATTGAGCCCTGCTCTCCTGCGGTGATAGCTAAAGGTCCCTCCCCCAGTTGAGAAATCCTGAGGCGATTTCCGAGATCCCTTAGAGGTGTGCCTTGGTCCGGTAGCTGGTTCCTGGCGTGGACTTTGCTGCTGAAGCAGCTGAAAGGCAGCGGGTGCAGGAAGCCAAGTGCAGTGGTGACAGCCAAAGCCCTCTCCTCCCGCAGCTGGAGACCATCTCTGTACTCAGCCGGTAAACACTGAGCCCAGGTAAGTGTAGAAAAAGAAAGAGGATTTCCCTTTCAGAGACGTTGGACGGGTTTTGGTAAGACTTCCTCCGGGCTCCTTGCTTGGCATGCCTTACAGATATCATTCCCAATCTGTTGTGGTAAAAGGGAAGTGGGCATCCGAGAGGGTTGAGTAGCCCCCCAGTGAGCTAGGCCCCGCTTTAGGCTTAGTTGGCACACCATGTGGTAGGCTGCATCGGCACCATTTTGCTCGCAGTATTGTGCGCCTTGCATTGCCCTTGATACAGCGTTGGTACGCATGGTGCGAGAGAATGCCTGCACTTCTCTAAAGTGGATTCACTGGTCTGCGCCATTTCGAAACAAACGACTATCCCAGTGGAGGGAGGAGCGGCCTTAAAGGATGAGCATGATAGGCGGATGGAGTCCATCCTTAAACAGGTCTTTGACACGACAGCAATGACCTTACAGATTGTTTCCTGCTGTGCCCTGGTGGCTCGCTCATGCCTGCTCCTCTCTAGAGAGGTGCATGACTCAGGGACGTATTCCAGAGAAGCTATGGAGCCTGCTGCTGGCTCTGACCTAGTCCGTACCACGTCCAAAGGAGTGGCCTCAGTGATAGTAGCCAGAGGACAGCTGTGGCTGCAAAATTAGTCAGCAGATGCGACCTCTAAGGCACACCTCACAAAGATGCCCTTTAAGGGATCACTCCTCTTCGGAAGCGAATTGGAAAAGCTGGCCAGTAAGTGGGGTGACTCTCCAGTGCCCTAGTTACCGGAAGAGAAAAGAGAGCAATCACAGCGCCCCTCACCTATGAGGGGTAGATCCAGGGACACACCGCTTTTAGCCCTACAGAAACTCGACATTTCAGAGACCTCTGTCCTTGAGGAGGTCTCAGTCCTTTCGGAATCGACAGCCCGAGAGAGGGGCAAGTTTGGATTCAGGTTCGGCCCGAACTCCCCAATGAAGTTTTGCCGGCCCATCCACAGAACGAGGAGATAGGGGGTTGACTATCCCTCTTGTACCTGCGATGGGTAGAGATCACGTCAGACAAATGGTACTGGTTGTCATACGAGAGGGATAGGCACTGGAGTTTCGCAGCACTCCTCGGGACATGTTCATGATGTCTCCTTGCCACACCCAGCACAAGAAGCAGGCAGTGGAGTCTACCTTGATAAGGCTCCTCAAATTGAGGTCTATAATTCCAGTGCCTGTGCCCCAGGAAAATACAAGGCGTTATTCCATCTGTTTCATTGTACCCAAGAAGGAGAGTTCCTTTTGCCCCATCCTAGACCAGAACAGTGTCAACCGTCATATATGGGTAATTAATTTCCGCATGGAAACTCTGTGCTCAGTGATAATGGCCATATAACTGGGAAAGTTCCTAACCTCCCTGGAACTCTCTGAAGCCTACCTTCATATTCCAATCCAGCAAGAGCATCAGCGTTTCCTACGCTTTGTGGCACTGGGCCGCCATTATCAGTTCTGGGTGCTGCCCTTCAGCCTGGCCACCGCCCCCAGAACATTTTCCAAGATTATCATGGTCGTTGCGGCGGCACTGAGGAAAGAGGGAATCCTGGTGCACCCGTACTTAGACGATTGGTTGATCCAGGCAAAGTCATGGGAAGAGAGTCTCCGGGTGATCAGCAGGATGACGTCCCTGCTTCAGGATCTTGGTTGGGTCATAAATTTGGACAAAAGCAGCCTCAAGCCCTCCCAGTCCTTGGAATATCTGGGAGTCCGGTTCAACACCAAGCAGGGCAAGATCTTCCTCCCGCCTTCCCGGATAAGGAAGTTGATATCCCGAGTTTGTCGGTTGATGAACACGATATGCCCCAAGGTGTGAAGCTCTCTTCAGGTCCTCTGTTTGATGGCATCAACCCTGTAGGTAGTACCGTGGGCGAGGGCACACATGCGGCCACTTCAGTGCTCCCTGCTGTAACGTTGAAACCTGCTGTCTCAAGACTATTCGATTCGCCTTCACCTACCGATGGAAGTATGTTCTCGGCTCCAGTGGTGGCTTCAGGAAGCTCACCTGGGCAAGGGTGTAAACCTGTCCCCGCCGAACTGGCTGGTCCTCATGACAGAAGCGAGCCTCTGGGTTTGGGGAGCTCGCTGTCAGGAACTGATAGCCCAGGAACGTTGGACCAAGGAAGAGGCACTCTGGAATATAAACCGCCTGGAAGCCCAGGCGGTCAGATTGGCATGTCTACAATTCAGCCACTTACTCCAGGGTCAGGTGGTCCACGTGATGTCGGACAATGCAACAACGGTAGCCTACATCAACTACCAGGGAGGAACCAAGAGCCAGCAATTGTCTCTGGAGACATATCTCCTTATGGAATGGGCGGAATTGAATCTGCCTCCCCATCACAGGAAAAGACAATGTCTGAGCAGACTTTCTAAGCAGGGAGAGTCTGGATCCAGGAGAATGGACATTGTCAGCCAAAGCCTTTCAGTTGCTGGTAGATTATAGAGATTATCATTTAATAAAAAATATTTTTTGAAGATACCTCAATTCCAGAACTGTTGGTGAAGAACACAAGAAGTGCCATGCTGGATCAGTCCAAGGTCTATTGTGTCCAGTATCCTGTCTCTGACAGTGGTCAGTCTGAGTCACACTTGCTTGGCAGATCCCCAGTAGTTGATCTTTTTCTTGTATCTCATTCCCTGGTTTTTCCAAGTCTACCTGGCTGATAACTGATTATGGGTTTTCCCTTTAGGAACTTGTCCAATCCTCTTTTGAACTCCACTATGTTAGTGTCCTTGACCACGTTCTCCAGCAACAGATTCCATAGTTTGATTGTGCATGGAGTGAAAAAATGCTTACTTTTGTTTTGTTTTAAATCTGCCAATTACTAGTTTCATGGAGTGTCCCCTAGCCTAGTATTGTTTGAAAGGGTAAATAACCATTCCCTATTTACCCATTCCTCCCAATTCACGATTATATAAATCTCTATCATATCCCCTTTCAGTCCTCACTTTTTCAAGTTAAAGAGCCTTTCTCCATAAGGGAGTTTTTCATCCCTTTTTCATTTTTGTTGCCTTTCTTTGCACCTTTTCCAGTTCCTCTATTTATTTATTTTTTTGGAGATGGCACAATCAGAACTACACAAGTACTCAAGGTGCAGTCACACCATGAATCCTGATTTTTTGCGTGGGTCCAAGGTTAAAATGGGTGGGCTATAGTTTAGCCCTACTATTTGTAGTCTTATTGATAAATAATACCTACAAAGGGTTTCTAAGCAGTCACAACAGCCGTTATGCATCATTAGTGAAAGTTTTAAAAATATTTTAACTCAATTATTTCAAGCACTTATCAACATTAAAAATTCCTTATTAATCAGTATTAATTTATATTTATTGCAGTTTATAAATATAGAAGAATATCATGTAAAAAGCAAAGAATACATAAATATCAAATCAATCATGTCATAAAACAAATATCAATGCATTCTTTTATGAATCCTCTTTCCAGAAAGGCAGAGATCATCATAGCTACAATAAAATAGTAATAAGAATAGGTGCAGAGCAGAACTACAACAGTTAACATTACAACTCAACATGAAAAAAAAATAAATTAAAAATCTGGTGTCGCCTCAATAAAGAGACTCCCTCCATTGCTAAACATTTTGTGAAGTAACACAAACTCCTGCAAAAAAAATTAAAATGCCTAGAACCTTGCCATACTATACAATCCCAGGACTCAAATAACAGCAATCTTATGAAAAAGCAGCAATGCAAATACTACACCACACCCTAGAACATTAATAAGGCACTTACAGGGTTACCTGAACAAGATGGACTGTTACAAATCCCTACAGAGAAACTACATGCTAGGAGAAATATTGCATTTCAGTCAAACACAGGCAGAACACAGACCGACCCTTACCTAATACCGAAATAAGGGACTACAAATTAGAAATAGAAACGTAAACAAAACTGAAATAGCCTGAGAAACCAGACTCTGAACAGTGGAACTCTAAAGAGCAAAATACAAAAATATAAGAAATGCACGTAACCAAAGATGGCATATTCCAATTGTTAAAAATTCAAAATAATTTTTTTAAATCTTTGTTGTCTGATCACTTTATTTTTCCAGTCAGTTGGACCCAGTCTATTTTTCCACTTTCCCTTGTCAGTCTTTTCCTAATTCTTTCTCCAGGGTCACTCTTCTATCTGTTTCGTACACTCTCTTCCTATCTTCCCTTCCTCCTTTGTACACACACAAAGATTCATGCTCCCTCTCAAAGACTTCCTTACTCATACAAGCTCTCATTCTCACATGCTCTACCACACACACAAGCTTTAACATTCACACACACACACACAACGCTCAGGCTCCCATTCTCACACACACACATACACACACCGTCCAGGCTCCCATTCTCACACACATACACACACACACACCCCCACACCGTCCAGGCTCCCATTCTCACACACACACACACACACACACCTTCCAGGCTCCCATTCTCACACACACACACACACACACCGTCCAGGCTCCCATTCTCTCACACACACACACACCCCCCGTCCAGGCTCCCATTCTCTCACACACACACACACACCCCCCGTCCAGGCTCCCATTCTCACACACCCCCCGTCCAGGCTCCCATTCTCACACACACACACACACACCGTTCAGGCTCCCATTCTCACACACATACACACACCGTCCAGGCTCCCATTCTCACACACACACACAGGCTCCCATTTTCATACACACACCCAGCTATGCTCAGGCTCCCATTTTCATACACACACACACACCCACTCAGGCTCCCATTTTCTCACATGCACACACCGGGCCTCAGCATCAAACCCATTCTTTCGTCGCCACAGGGTTGGGCTCTTGTGGCAGCCTTACTTTGTTGCCCTCTCTTTTTGTTCAGCCACTTCAGAGATGGGATCTGCGATGGCCATTCTTCAGGCCTCGTCTGGTTTCGGATAGTCCTGATTGGGTGGGCCTGAGTCCAAAGTGGATGGGCCACTGCCTACCTGTGGCTACACCACTTCTTTGGAGCAAGCTCAGTGGTAAAACAGTAATAGACTAATGGGTGCTTTTGGGAATTCCATTAAGTGGAGAGCTTCAAAACGTGTGTGTTTTGTGGAGTGGCATGAACCAGTACTCTGACACACAAGTAATTACATACAAGCTTTTTCAGAGAATATATTGATGTCCTAAGCAATTGAATGAGATAAGAGTCTCTCAGGCATGCTGGCAAGTAGGAGCATTTATTCACATGAACTGCTCATGCCCTAAGGTGCAAAAATAGTGTTTTATTTCGTGGAAAGGACTGCGAGATCCCCAGAGAAGCAAGCTGGACTGTTTTGGGTAACAGAAGCACATAAGCAGTTAATTGATTGTGGTGCAGGATAGTTTTACCGTTGGCACAGAGAATAATGGTTAGGGTTGAATCTGATTAAGGAACTTATATTTGGAAGGCAAATCCACTTCTTTTCATAAAGTTAGGATTAAGAGTTTTTGGATACTGGGACAGTGGCTGAGTCCTTAATGAGGAAACAACTCACCAACCTGGTCCTGGTGACTTAACCAGAAAGGTAAAGATGTAGGATCACTGGTTAAGAGTGTGATGTCCGTGGGAAGGGGGACGTGAGAGAGATCCAGTCTGTTGCTATTTCAGCTCTGCTTTATGGAGATATTGATGGATGTTTGTAAAAAGGTGCAGTACTGAATCGGGTTAAGCAAAGTAATGTAAAGGGCAGTTTTTAAAGGGGATTTTGCCATGAGTAAACTCCCATTTACCCTTGGAAAGAAATTCTGTAGAACCCACCCCGCTGCTTATGTGGGGAAAAGTCTGCATACTGTCTTTGTATTTTCTTTGCTACATATTGGTGATTATATAAACAAGGATAATGGGATTTGGTTTGTGAGCCAGGGCACTGACTCCTCCTCTCTTTCTGTAGGTACATAACATGTGCAGAATATACTCATTTCTACGGTGGCAAGAAAGCAGGTGAGAATTTCCACATGTTTTTAATGGCACTCGTATCTGTGTCCAACCTCTCAAATGAGCAGCAGTGAGTGACTGAGCTGTTTTTGTTTCAGACGGTTTGTGCAGAAAAATTGTCTTCATCTCGCAGTGGATCTCTCTCACCCTGTCCATCACTCATATCTCAGTCCTCCTGCCATAGTTCAGCTGAGGCTCCCAGTGCTGGATGCTTTGTCCTTAGCCTGCTGTGAGATATTAATCTACATCGTGCAAAAGCTGAGAAAGAGATTGCACAATTTACTCTCTTGCTCTGTTGGCAACTGTAAAATAGAAAAGAAATGTTAGAGAATATTTAGTGCAGATTTTCCTGGGAGTAATGTACTGAAATGTGTGTTTTCAAAAACAGATGAGCTGACACATGGAACAACTGCAATGTCTAATTTACTAATTTTACTGTTTTAAATTGTTTCTAGTCAGCAGTACTTTTGATGTGTGTTTTGTTTCTTAAACAGACATCCCACAAACAAACTTCAGGCGGTTGCCTTTTGATCACTGCAGGTGAGACCATGAATGAAACAACATTGCTCATACTGTAGAAGGCCAAATGAAGCTTGTTCTGATAAGCAGAAATATTGTCCCAGGAAAGCAGCAGTAAATCCATGTACCCTCTAAATGGGTATCTCAAAAAGGGTAAGGTGCAGAGCAGTCAGGTCCTGTGGTGGATTTTGTGTAGGGGCGGACTGTGGCAATGAGTTGCACTGCATCTGAACCCTAAGTGGGCTTTGCCCTTTCCTCCTCCCTGGGAGTTAGCAATGCTCAGTATCGTCTGTATAAAATACATACAAGTTGTTAATGAGAGCTTACGACAATTTTCTCTTTCTTGCTTGACTAGGAGAGATGTCTTTTTAAAGTGCACTAAGAACTATTGATGTAAAATAAACCTCTCCTTTTCAGTCTGTCTCTACAGCCATTTGAATACCCAGTCTGCACGTCAGATGGCATAGTCTTTGATTTGTTGTAAGTGCTTTTCTTTTACTTTTTAATAGTTAGCTTTGGGGTAATTGTTGAAGCCGTATTGCTAGTGGGACATCTGTTATGTTGACACCCCCCACAGTGGGTGTGGTCTTATTGCATAGCAAAGTGTGTCAGTGGGGTACCTTGTAAAGAATAACATTATTTCTATAAAATGTGGTTCTGTTCCGTAAGTGTATGGTTGCTAAGACTCCTGCTGCAGCTGCTTGAAGTCACACCAGAGACATGAGTCTCAGTAAAAACAATTTGGATTTAGGGTAGTGCTGTGCCACTATTACATCCAGTGTGCCTTTCTGACAGCTGCTACAAATCGCTAACAAGGCTAGTTTGTGTGCTTTCAATATTGAGTTTTATTTTGCCTTCTCCACAGGAGCATCATTCCCTGGATCAAGAAGTATGGAACCAATCCCATCACAGGAGAGGTGTGCAGGATTTGGGTTGTAGGCACATAGTGTGTTTTACTTTCTGTCCTAGCCCTCTGTCCATGGCTGAAAAGCATCAGTAACACAAAACCTAAAAACCACCTTCTGATAAATATAAATGATCTTAGTGTCTGATGTTAATGGGGACCTTAATGCATGGCCGCCACCTGCTTCAATTTGTCATATCCACGGTGCCGTCATATATTCACTGTTCATCCTCAGTCCATCTTTTCATCATTTCTGTTACAAAAAAATAGTCCAAAACATATCAGATATTTATAGAATCCTTGCCCATTGCTCTTGTACTCGTCCATTGCTTTACTGCTTCCCCATATTTCAGATCTAACCAGTCACATCTATAATTTCACATATTCTGACTGTGACACTCTATCTTCAGTGCATGGTTCTTCAGACCTACACAGTGGAAACAAACCTTGAGCTATTCAGAAGAACATGGCAAGCAGATGTAAAGACACGTATTTAAGGTCCCCATTAACATCAGAGACTAAAGCCATTTCTATTTAGATTTTTCTACCTGAGTGTGGTTTATTGTTAGTGTGAAAAGCATCAGTGTTGCTTAGGGTTGAGTATGAGTGGAATGTGCTATGATGGTATTCCAGTGTCAGAAGTGCTGTCGCTGACTTCAGCACATGAAGAAGAGAGCAGTCATGGCGCCCAGTCAGATCCCCTGCTTCAGTTTCACACTCTGAATCTCCTCCCTTTTGCTTTATTTCCTGTGGAAAGGGCTCCATGTAGGATGCACAAAACACCTCTTTCTAAAGACCATGCCAGCAACATAACCGCTACTCTTAATGATGTTAGAATTGTGCCCCTCTCTGCCTGGTCAACGTTACTAGTCTGATCCAGTCTTGATTCTCGTAACCACCATTTTGTTGCATTGTAAGATGTATAATCCTTTTCCTATTAGAGATGACTACACATCCCAGAATCCATTGGGATTTAAGAAACCCAGGATTGGATCTTCACCAGATGCATTATTGCTTTAAATCCACAAGAGCCAGCTCTTCAGTACATCCTCCTTGGAGGCCAGACCCCACTGAACTTGTTCTGTCCTTTTCCCTAAGCCCTGCAGAGTTGATGCAGTTTTTGCTTTTTGCACTCAATGGCTCTCATGAGTCGGAGGAAAGCAGGCTCCTAGAGGTCTTCAATTTGAACGTCAGAAGTTAATTTCCAGAGTTCCCCTTACTGATGAGATTGTTGCCATAGGTGGGTACATGCATGCAAGATGTAAAAACCCCAGTGGGGCTGGAGCATGAGCAGCCACAGCCCTCAAGAGTCAACATGAAATTGCCTTGCTGCATCCTCCCCTGCACTAGTTGTATCTTGAAATAGTAAGTTAAAGTCACCCTAAATTAAAGGGTGTGCCTTCATCTTATTACAGGGAAACAGTTACCAGCACCCAAGCTTCTCAAGGCTCAAAGTCAGTAGTAGAACAAAACACACTTTTATATAAATACAATAAAATATATCCGAGAACCACGGTGAGGTGAGGCATAGAGCACCTTTAATAAGCTTAGAGTTAGTTACTATTACAGGCTGAAGTCCAAGAAGTTTATATGTGAAGTCTGGTTTACATGGAGGAATTTTGATGTGGTGTTCAAACTGCAAATCTTTCCCAGAGGTTACTATTGCAGATTTCCAGGAAGTTGGTATTCTTGTAGGGAGGAAAAATACATGTGCAGTACATTCATTTGTGCCCAGTTAACTGTAGAATGTAAGCAGTTTCATTCTTTCTTCTCAGAGGAATTTCCCAGTGTGAGGCCAGATGGACTCAGGACCAATGGGTTGTGCTCCCCTGCAAGCAGATGGAGACGGAGTCAGTTTTCAAAGCTGATGTCACCCTAGATACATCCCCTGCAGTGACCTCAGCCATTCAGTATTTCTCCCTCTCCAGCAAATGTAGACATGCTTTCCCTATAGGGATCGCTGTACCTTTTGGAAGAAGAAATTCTACTTTTAAATTGGAGAAAGATTGAGCCCCGCTCTCCTGTGGTGATAACTAAAGGTCCCTCCTTCAGTTGAGAATTCCTGAAGTGATTTCCGAGATCCTTCAGAGGTTTGCCTTGGTCCGGTTGCCGGCATGGTCTTTGCTGCTCAAGCAGCTGAAAGGCAGCGGGTTCAGGAAGCCGAGCGCGGCGGTGACTGCCAAAGCCCTCTCCTCCCGCAGCCGGAGACTGTCTCTGTACTCAGCCGGTAAGCGCTGAGCCCAGGTAATTTTTTTTTTTTTTTTAAAAAGGAAGAAGATTTACCTTCAGAGAAGAGGGGTTTCAGTAAGACTTCCTCCAGTCTCCTTGCTCGGCGCGCCATACCGACAACATTTCCAATCCCGTTGGGGCATAGGGAAGTGGGCTTACGAGCGGGTTGAGCAGCCCCTGTGCTTTAATCTTGGCCCACAGTGTGGAAGGCTGCATTGGCACCATCTTGCTTCTCGTATTGCCCACCATAGGACGTAAGTATGCGCAGTGCATCTGCTCTGCGCAAGTGCCATGCGCATAACATGGTGAGTGTACTTATGCGCACAATAAAGTAAGCACATAATACAGGAAAAGCCGGGGGCATGGGCTGTGTGTGCGCCTCGCCCCCGCCTAGGCGCTCAAAATTTGTGCACATAAACTTTTAAGCACGAGCCGATCAAACGCATGGTTACCGCTGGCAATGGCGCTGGCAGCCAAGAAACATAAGTGCCTTGCTCTCTGCGCTGCTTGTCATATTAGGGCTTTCAGCCTGACTTGGATTCCAACTTGTGTCAGCACTGTGTGAGTAAGCCCAAGGGGATTTGGCCTCCCCGGACTTTGCTGAGCCCGGTTCCTCCCATTCAGATAATGGATAGTACTCCGGATCTGAGTAACCCCTTGACTGGGACTTCCATGGGAGAGGGAAACTCGGCTGGGCCCACCCAAGTTCCCCTTGGGCTAGGCATGGACCCGGCGGGCTTTTCTTGGGTGGAATTTTTCCAAGGACTACAGGCCTTTGTACAGGTGCAGTCTACTTCCTCGCTTGCCCCTGTCTGGACGGAATCCCAGCTGACCCCCTCTCCCCCTCCCATTCCTGTTGGCAGACCTCGAGGCATGCCCTGCCTGACCAAGGGTATCCTAGTAGGGACCTTGATTGCACAGATGAAGAGCAAGATCCCGTGGAAGAAGGGAAAATTCCCCCAGGATTAGAACCATATCGAACCATGTTATGGTTCTTTCGTAGAGATGAATTGCTGGCCTTGATTTCCCAGACCTTGAAAATGCTGGGAGTTCGTGGAGCAGACTCTATGACGTAATCAAAGAAGAATCCCATTCTGATTTCCTTGCGCAAAGCCTCTTCCCTCAGTCCAGTACTGGAAACCATCCAAGAGTTGATTGACCTGAAATGGGATGCCCCAAAAGCAAGTTTTAAAGGGGACGAGCGTTAGAAGCTGTATACCCACTAGATTTGACAGTGAGAGAGCGTTTGCATTTTCCTAAAGTGGATGCTCTGATCTGTGTCATCTCTAAGCGAACAACTATCCCAGTGGAGGGAGGAGCGGCCTTAAGGATGCGCACAATAGACGGATGGAGTCCATCCTTAAACATGTCTTTGACGCAGTAGCAATGACCTCACAAATTGCTTCTTGTTGTGCCCTGGTAGCGCGTTCGTACCTACTTCTCTCTCAGGAGGTGGATGACTTGGGGGTGACACCCAGAGCATATCTGGAACCCACTGCCACCTTTTTAGCAGACGCCGGCTCGGATTTAATCTGTCCTTCAGCCAGAGGAGTGGCCTCAGTGGTAGCGGCCAGAAAACAGCTATGGTTGCGGAATTGGTCAGCCGATGCAACCTCCAAGGCCATCCTTACACAGATGCTCTTTAAAGGATCACTCCTATTCAAAAACAGATTGAAAAAACTGGCCAGTAAATGGGGCAAATCTCTAGTCCTCCAGCTATCAGAAGATAAGAGGAAGCAGTTGCAGCACCCCTTGCCTGTGAGGGGCTGGTTCAGGGGCTCTCAACATTTCCGCCTCTACAGAAACTCAACATTTCAGAGATCTTGGCTCTTTGGAAGAATTCAGTCCTTTCATAACCAACATCCCATGAGAGGGGCAGGTTTAGGATCGTTCAGAACCTCCCAATGAAATTTTACCAACCCATCTTTGGAACGAGGAGATAGGGAGTCAGCTGTCTCTCTTTTACCAAAGGTGGGTCGAGATCACTTCAGACAAGTGGGAATTGGAAGTCATACTAGAAGGATATGCGCTGGAATTTTGTAGCATTGCTTGTCTCCTAGCCACGCCCAGCACAAAAAGCAGGCAGTGGAGATTACTCTTTTAAAACTCCTCAGGATGAGGACTGTAATCCCAGTACCTTCGCCCCAGGAAAATACGGGGTGTAATTCCATCTATTTCATTGTATCCAAGAAGGAAGGTTCCTTTTGCCCAATTCTGGACCTCAAGAGTGTCAACTGTCACCTGTGAGTGAGTCATTTCCGCATGGAAACCTTACGCTCCATGATAATGGCTGTACAACTGGGAGAGTTCCTAACCTCCCTGGACCTATCTGAGGCCTACCTACATATTTCAATCCATCAAGAACATCAACACTTCCTATGCTTTGATGTATTGGGTCACCATTATCAGTGCCGGGCATTGCCCTTTGGTCTAGCCACCGCCTCAAGTACATTTTCCAAGATTATGGTGATCGTGGTGGCAATGTTGAAAACAGAAGGAATCCCAGTACACCTATATTTGGACTGGTTGATCCGGGCCAAATCCGTGGAAGAAAGTTTCTGGGTGACTAACAGGGTTGACCTTCTTGCTTCAGGAACTTAGTTGGGTAGTAAGCCTGGACAAGAGCAGTCTCAAGCCTTCTCAGTCTTTGGAGAATCTGGGAGACCGGTTCAACACAAAGCAGGGCAAGGTCTTCCTCCCGACCACACAGATACGGAAGTTGATGTCCCAGGTGCGTCAGTTGATGAGCACAATATGCCCGACAGTGTGGCGTTATCTCCAAGTTCTCGATTTGATGGCAGGAACCTTGGAAGTAGTGCCATGGTCAAGAGCACACATGCGCCCACTTCAGTGCTTGCTGCTGTCATGTTGGAAGCCACAGTCTCAAGACTATTCAGTTCAGCTCCACTTACCAATGGGAGTCTGCTCTCACCTCAAGTGCTGGTTGCAGGAGGCTCATCTGAGCAAGGGGGTGTCCCTGTCCTCCCCGAACTGGCTGGTTCTTACAATGGACGCGAGTCTCCGGGGCTGGGGAGCTCACTGTCAGGAACTCACATCCAGGGGACATTGGAGGGAAAAAGAGGCCCTCTGGAACCATCAATCGCCTGGAATGCCACAGACTCCAGGGTGAAGCGGTCGACGAAATATCGGACAACGCAACAACTGTAGCTTACATCAACTACCAGGGAGGAACCAAGAGCCAGCAGGTATCGCAGGAGGTAGACCTCCTTATGGAATGGGTGGAAATACATCTATAGACAATTTCAGCCTCACACATCGTAGGAAAAGACAACATCAGAGCAGACTTTATAAGTAGGGAGAGTCTGGATCCAGGAGAGTGGGTGTTGTTGGCCGAAGCCTTTCAACTGATAGTAGATCTCTGGGGCCTCCTGTCAATCAACCTGCTGGCCGCATCTCACAATGCAAAAATTCCCTGATTCTTCATTCGCAGAAGAGATCAGTGGTCCCTGGGGATTGACGCTCTCGTTCAGACCTGGCTGGAAGGAGAATTGCTATACGCCTTCCCTCCATTCCCCCTGCTTGGCAGAATCGAGCACCACAGGGAATTAGTCCTACTATTAGATCCAGATTGGCCCAGGCATCCATGGTATGTGGACATGTGGAGACTCCTAGTGGAGACCCCTGTGTTCCTCCGACTGCACAGGGACCTGCTACAGCAGGGACAGGTCCTTCACGAAGATCTGACTCGATTCTGTCTTACGGTCTGGCCCTTGAGAGGGCTCGCCTGATGAAATGAGGATATTCTGCAACAGTAATTGCCACCTTACTCCATGCTCAGAAATTCTCTATACCCCTAGTCTGGGTCTGGAGAATATTTGAGGCCTGTTGTGAGGAATGCAGTGTCCACCCTCGGGCTGCCAAAATCGCACTTATTTGGGAATTTTTGCAGGACAGCTTGAATAAAGGTTTGGCCCTTAACTCCTTGAAGGTGCAGATAATGGTTCTCTCCTGTTTCAGGGGCGAGGTGAATGTATCCTCCCTGTCGGCTCATCCGGACCTGGCCCGTTTTCTGAAAGGGGTGAATCATTTCCGGCCACCCTTACAGTGGCCGGTTCCCTTGTGGAATCTTAATCTAGTATTGGAATTTTTGGCAGGGCCCTCCTTTTGGCCACTGCGTGGTCTTTCCTTGCATTTATTAATCTTGAAAATGGTATTCCTGGTGGCTATATGCTCGGCGCATCGCATCTCTGAACTCCAGGCATAGTTGTGTCGGGAACCATTCCTCTGGATGACTCCAGGAGCGTTACAACTTCATACCGATCCATCCTTCTTGCCCAAGATAATCTCAGAGTTTCATTTGAATCAGTCCATTTCATTGCCTTCCCTACATAAGCACAGGGACTTGGAGGAATACCGTCTCCTCTGTCATTTGAATGTCGGTAGACTTTTGGGGCATTATCTGGAAGTTTCAGAACCAGTCCGAAAGACGGTGGAAGGAAGCAGGGCGAACCAGCTTTGTGGGCTAACATAGCTCGCTAGATTAAAGAGCTTGTCATGGGAGCCTATGTGGAGGCAAGAAAGCCATTACTTTCTCAGGTTAAAGCTCATTCCACCAGGACTCAGGCAGTCTCATGGATGGAAGTTAGACTGCTGTCCCCCATCGATATCTGCCGAGTGGCGACGTGGTCCTCCTTGCACACCTTCTCCAGGTTCTATTGTTTGGACGTACAGGCCCAAGAAGATGCTGCCTTTGCAAGGGTGGCTTTAACCGGACCGTGGGCAGCCTTCCGCCCTGATCAGGAGTAGCTTTTGTACATCCCATTGGTCCTGGATCCATCTGGCTACACACCAGGAATGGAGAAATTACTTACCTGATAATTTCATTCTCCTTAGTGTAGACAGATGGACTCAGCATCCCGCCCCTGTCTGCCCAAGAACAGTGTCAAGGAATCACCCGTGGAGTGGATATTGATTCCAAGAGATTACGAGTAAACCATCATCCAGTCCCTAGATCAGGGCATCTATAATCTTACTGGGGTTCAGTGTTTATTTGGTTGAGTACAGTTACGGTTAGCTGTTTTTAATCATTTTTTCGATAGTATGTCCACAGTGACTTTTGAAGAGAATATTGAAGGGCTGAGGTCACTGCAGGGATGAATCTAGGGTGATGTCAGCTTTGAAACCTGACTCCTTCTCCATGTGCTGGCAGGGGAGCACAACTCTTTGGTCCTGAGTCCATTTGTCTACACTAAGGAAAACAAAATTATCAGGTAAGTAATTTCTCCATTATTTGACATCTGTAGCAAAGGTCCCAGGCTTGAAGCCCACTGGCAGGTACATATCTGGATCCAGCAGTGAGGAATTACTTAAAATCCCCATTCACCTTCACTTCTGTGCATTGAGAAGTTGTCCCTAATGGCTCCGCTCCTGCTCACTGTAGGCATGCAGGCCCATGGTGTTACAGCATTAAACAGGATGGGATTTCTCCTGTGCAGGGCCTAGAGAAGGCATGTTGCATTTTTACTGAACAATTTAGAAAATCTGTGACGAGCCGAGAGATCTGATTGGCCAGAAACTTTCCAGCGCATGCTTTTTTAGTTGAACTTGAATGGAAAAGACTTGTTGTAAAGAGAGATCTCTCAGCTCTTACCTTTACATATGTGTTTTTTTTTAAATTTGTTAAGCAAGTGTTGACTTGTTTTATAAATGCACTAACCTGCAGTGTGGCTGATGATATTGTGCATCAAATCCAGGGTTAGACCTGAAGCACAGAGGGCACTTTTAGCCACTTCTCTTACCCTATAAGCAGTGCTTCCTGCCAAATAATTAAGAAATCCAGGGAGCATATTCTGTAGTTTTATTTCAAATTTAAAAACATGTGCAAAATTCTCTTTGCTGTATTCACTGCCAGAATCCAGCTGGAGTCTCGTGCATGATGTGACACACTGCCAAATAAGAGGTAGCTGTCATACCAGCAGGTTTAACAATGGAAGTTCCTTCATCTCTGGAGTGATTTTTCCAATTTCAGACTCCAAACTTAAGTGTGTGGATTGTTAGGGTGGTGGAGACATCACCCCATTTGTGCATTCTTTTGAAATTGCCTCCTCAAGCAATTCTCTTTGTTCACAGGAATGTCTGTAACTATGTGTGAGGACATTTCTTTAGGAGCCCTCTGTACATCGTATGCCCACATAATGCAGAAAAGCAAGGTTCCTAGACCTTTCTGCATTTGTTCAACTTACATAGATCCAATAGGAAGCTGAAATCGCATTCTCATTAGGTGTCTAAAATGCTGTCAGAGGGCAGAGATTGGAGAGAGTTTAGGCACACATACTAGTAGTTAGGATGACTGCTGTCTGCCCTAATACAATATCCAGTGGGGCCGGTGGCACTCCAGCAGACTCTGCCCCACAGATGTGCCTCAGGAGACTGGGAAAATACTTCCTGTACCTGAATGTAACTTGCATTGATCTACCAGTGAAAAGGCCTGATCTAATACATAGTAAACAAATAACAACCTCTTTCCTGCCAGCCATATTTAATAGCCAGAAATAGCCTGACAGATTTAGGAAATGTTTGAAAGCAAATGAGACAAGTTAAGGAATGAAGGTGGCAGTTCGTTTCACACTGCAGAATGAGGCATTTTCAACAACATTTGCTCACTGCTTTTTAGTGCAGAATTGTTGCAGTAAATAACTAGAATTCTATTTCCCTAATTTTATATCTTCTTTTTGTGTTCCCATCTGTCTAGAAACTGGATGCAAAATCTCTTATTAAGCTGAACTTTGTTAAAAACCAAGAAGGTGAGCTGATTGGTTTTCTCTTCTAACCTTTCTGCAGAGGGAGTCTGGTTAGTGTTGACTTTCTGTCACTACTAACCTTTTGCATCTTCTCTTAAAGAGAAGCCCTGAGGTTTGCACCTCTACCATTTGCTGGAGACAAAGAAATACTGAGGGACAGCAGATGGCACTCTCGGTTATGCAGCAGTGCCTCAAAGCTTTTAGTTCTCTGCCTCCATCTGCTGGTAGGGATGCAAAACCCACTTGTCTGGACTGATCTGTGGTACTTCAGGAATAAAAATTAGCAAGTAAGAACCAATTTTCCTACACACCCCCGTGCCTCTTATTTTGAACGCAGTCTTTGTTATAACATTCAGTTTGTGAAGAACCTGTGAGTGATGTGGAGCTGTGTGAAGATCACTGGTACTTGTGGAAGATACCTCTTGTCTATGCAAGCAATATTGCTCTTGAGTTATGGTTTGCCACGGATTGTTTTGTCTGCCACGGGAAGCATGTTACACCCTGCTCAGTAGCTGATACAGTGGCAAGAAGGGTCACCAGCCAGAAACTTTGGATTGTTCTCAGCATGTATGTACCTGGATCAGTCCAGACTCCTGGGTTTTGCCTCCCCTCCAGCAGATAGAGACAGAGAAGTTTTCACAAACTCTGCCCTATACCCTGAGGTGCCACCCACAGTCCTTCAGTATTTCTCTGTCTCCAGCAGATGGTGGAGGTGCAAAACCCACAGTCTGTTCTGATTATCTAGTGAAAAAAGAGAAAGAGGTGGTAGGAAGTTAGACAGACATGTTTTGTTTCTTTACCATTAAAGTTAGATTAAAAAAAAAAAACAAAAAAACCAAAGTGGAAGCAAAAGGATGATTTCTTCAGCCACCCAGAAGGTTGTGAGGTCCTGAGGGGACCATCCCCTCTGGTGTTGTAGGCAGCTGCTGGTAGGGGTCGTGGGCCCTTTTACCAAGTGAGAGCAGCTCTGGGGGTGATATTGGGGAGCCCGGCTCACTCACCCCAGAAGGAGCAGGACCGAAGGATGTCTGCCATGCCAGTTCTGTGGTATAAAAAAAAAAAAGGTAGGTTTTTGTTTTTGCCATGCCGACTCTCCCTTCCCTCCTTGCTGCAGCCGGTTGGCTTTGTTATTTTCGCCGCATTTCTTTACCTTTTTTGGCTGTCCACGATGCCCTGGAGCTCGGCTTGCTGCGTGTGCCTGTCTCACAACAGACTTTGCTCGGGTTGTATCCCCAGGGGTGAGGGACCCTCCATTTTGGTCCGGGATGGTCTGCACGGTGCACGTAAGGCCTCTTTGGAGCCTGCTGCATCACGATCTGCTGCAGCTGATCCGTTCCTGCTGAGCGCAGGAACGTCAGCCATTTTGGGCACATTTAAAGAAGCCACGAGGGCCGTGATGGGGGAGGGGATTTTACCTCCCGCCCTATCCCCACAACAAATGGCTCCCAGGGAAGGAGAACCGGTAGACCCAGGCTCTTCAGACATGGAGGATAGCCCTGAGGGGGCTTTGGACTCCTTCATCTTCCTTCTCAGAATTTGTTTTTCTCCTGCATAAGGCCTTTAAGGCCAAGAAATCTGGGAAGAAGCAGACTGAGGAGAAATTTACCAAGTTAGATCCCCGCAAATCTGCTCAAAAGACATCCAGGTCCACGGGGGGGGGCTTGGGCAGGGCCAAAGGTGGCTCTGGTCCTGCAAAGGTTAAACAACAGTTAAGGTCTTTTGTGCATCAAACTGATTCGGATTCCTCGGAGGACCAGGACTTGCAGTCCAAGCCCCCGACAGGGGTGGATGGAGATGCGGATCAGCAACCGGACGCAGTCTGCGGTTCTCAGATTGTAGAAGGGGACAACCTGAATGTGGTCCATCTCTTCAGGAAGGAGGAACTGGGGCCGCTTATCCCTGCAATTTTGGGGGAGTTAGGTCTCGAGGTGCCGCCAGAGGAAGCTAAGCTAGGGGCTATGGATCCAGTTTTGTTGGGCCTGACGGGCCCCACCACTTCTTTTCCGTTTCATTTCTCAGTAACGGATTTACTCTTCCGGGAATGGGATACCCCAGACCTAGGCTTGAATGTGAGTAAGGCTATGGATAAGCTATATCCTCTGCCAGAGGAAGCTTTAGAGCTGCTCTGAGTTCCCAAGGTGGATGCAGCAGTGTTGGCGGTCACCAAAAAGACCACCATTCCGGAGACTGGGGCGACGGCCCTTAAAGACCTGCAGGATAGGAAGTTGGAACTTCAGCTCAAGAAGATATTTGAAGTTTCCGCTCTGGAAGTGCGTGCAGCTATGTGCAGCAGTTTTTCCTTACGTGCGGGCTTCGCTAGGTGCAGCAACTACAGGCCATTGAAGGTCTTTTGGAGGATGAAGCTCTCCGGGCAGGTCGGCTGGAAACGGTGATCGCTTATAGTGCGGATGCGCTTTATGATCTGTTACAAACTTCGGCCAGGTCCATGGTGTCAGCCATATCTGCACTCAGACTTCTGTGGTTGAGGAATTGGTCTGCGGACGTGTCGTCAAAAGCTCAGCTCAGCTCGTTGCATTTTAAGGGCAAGTTACGTTTTAGAAAGCACTTGGAGGACACGATATAGTCCCTGGCGAGAATAAGGTACACAAGTTGCCGGAGGATTGTCCCAGGTCAAGGGGCTCCTTTGCTGCTCGGTCTTGTTTCCGGGGAAATCAAAGGTTTCGCCCGTCCAGGTCTTCAGGTCCTTCCTTTCGGCAAGGTTCAAACAGACAGCAGACATGGTCTCAGTCCTTTCGAGGTCACCGATTCGGTAGACCCGGTAATTCCCAGTCTGCCCCTGGAGTCAAATCCTCACAATGAAATGTGGCTGGTCCATTCCTCGGGGCCAGTCGTGGGGGGCAGACTATCCCTTTTTTACGAGGAATGGACCAGTTACATGTTAGATTTTGTATGCTATCCTCGGGACAGGTTTCTAGTTTCTCCATGCACGTACGAGGAAAAACGAAAGGCAGTACACGAGACGTTACAGTGCCTTTTCGAGCTGGGCACCATTACGCCAGTTCCGACTGCAGAACAGAGGAAAGGCCTCTATTCCATCTACTTTGTGGTTCCCAAAAAGGAGGGGACCTTCCGGCCCATTCTGGATTTAAAAAGAGTCAACAGATGCTTCGGGTGCCTCGTTTTTGCATGGAGACTCTGAGGTCAGTTATTGCCTCAGTAAGAAAGGGAGAATTTCTGGCATCGCTGGATTTGATGGAGTCATATTTATATATCGGCATCCGAAAAGACCACCAGAGGTTCCTACGGTTCTTCATCCTGGGTCATCATTATCAGTTTCGGGCTCTTCCTTTTGGACTTGCCATCGCTCCCAGGACTTTCACCAAGGTAATGGTGGTGGTGGCAGAGCAGCTTCGGAGGGAACGATTATTGGTACATCCTTACCTAGACGACTGGCTGATTCGAGCCAAATCAGAAGTGCTTTGCCAGTCGGCGGTTCACAGAGTGCTGCAGCTTTTGAGGTCACTTGGTTGGGTGATCAAAGTGTCCAAGAGTCGCCTGATTCCCTCTCAATCCTTGAAATTTCTGGGAGTGCTGTTCGACACGCAGCAGGGGAGAGTTTTCCTTACCGCATACCGTATTTGCAAGCTGCAGGGTCAGGTTCGGGACCTATTGGCTCAACATCCTCCCAGAGTACGGGATTACTTGAGGGTCCTGGGATCCTTGACTTCCATCTGGAGTTGGTGCCGTGGACCTTTGCTCATATGCGTCCGTTACAATCAGCATTGCTTTCCTGGTTGAATCCAGTCTCCAAGCAATTTCATCTGCCCCTTCCTCTTCCGGAGTCGGCAAGATCCAGTCTCAAGTGGTTGCTCCTCTCAGGCAACTTGGAACATGGGATTTCCTTGGTAATGCCCGAGTGGACAGTGGTGACTACAGATGCCAGCTTGTCCGGCTGGGGAGTGGTTTGTTTGGAGAAATCCGAACAGGGACAATGGTCTCAGCAGGAGTCTCTGTGGTCGATCGATCAGCTGGATACCAGAGCAGTATTTTTGGCCTTACAAGCTCTCCTTCCACTTCTCCAGGGGAAGTCAGTCAGGTGCTGTCCGACAACTTGACCACGGTGGTGTATATTAATCACCAAGGAGGGACCAAAAATCGTCCAGTGGCGGAAGAAGCTCAGCAGTTGATAGGCTGGGCGGAACAGCATCTGGTCAGCATTGCAGCGTCCCACATAGCGGGCGCTGACAACGTTCAGGCAGACTTTCTCTGTTGGAATCGTCTCGACCCCAGAGAATGGGAGTTAGCGGACGAGGCCTTTCAACTCATATGCGACAAGTGGGGCATTCCCAGCCTGGATCTAATGGCGACATTCAAGAATGCCAAGGCCCCACACTTCTTCAGTTGGTGCAGGGAGACAAGAGCCGAAGGAGTGGATGCTCTGGTGCTTCCCTGGCCGATCAACATTTAAGAAGTGCTTAATATTTATGTGGGTTCTCTTATGGAAATTTGCAGCTCCATATAAGAAGACACTGGTTCTTTACTGTAAACTACATCCTTGGATTTAATGAGTGCATCTTCCCCTTCAACCCTCTCTGAGAGGTTGTGTGAATGGCAGACCTCTGAGCACTCGTTTACCTTTTGCCTTTGAAGGGCTGTTAAGGTCTGGCTAAAGTCCCAGGTCAAATGAGTTGGGGGGGGGGGGGGTTGGTTTTGTCCCGGCAGTTTCCTCCTCCTCCTCTAGGTCGCCAGCTCAATCAGAACCAGCCTCTGTGGTGGGATCTGGTTCTAGGAGCTAGCTGGGAATTTTTCACCTATTGGGGTATTTTCATTTCCTGTTCATACCCTAGATCATTCCATACAAGTGGGTTTTGCATCCCTACCAGCAGATGGAGGCAGAGAATAAAAACTTTTCAGATGGTAGAGGTACAAACCTGCAATGTGGAGTTTATTACAAAAAAAAAAAAATAAAATAAGAGGAAGAAGAATTTAATCAATTAGTGAAGAATGGTGCTCCTTGAAGTGTTAGAATCCTTTGTGGGCCAGCCCTCAGGTTGAGCAGGGCGAGCAGGAGGGTTGGAAATTCCTGATTTGGCTCAGCCCTCGACTTCCAGAGGGAGGGAAAGCCAGGGGTCCTGGTTTCCTCGCTCCCTCTGAGGCCTTCTCACCCACCATCGACAGCCAGGAGCAGGAAAGTATATCTTTCTTTTTTTATCTGGGCTTCTTGGTTGCTGTTGCTTTTTAAAAAAAAAAAAAGAAATGTTTTGAGTGCAGGGCTGATGATTGGTTGTCTGTGTCGGAGCGGTAAGGTGGATAAAGAAGGTGAGAGAGGACACGCTCGGCTGCAGCACCGAGGATCTGTGACCAGCGCCCGGGGCAGTGTTGCGACAATCGCAGCTGAGGTTATTTTTGGCTGCTGCAGAATCATGGGACCTCCCATGGAGCACAGGAAAGTGTGAGACCTGTGATATGAGGCGATCGTGCCTCAATGTGTCCTCTTTGTGTGCTGGCTGTGCTCCGGTGAGGAAGGGACCTCAGTGGAGGTTTCTCAAGGCAGTCACACTTGCTTGAGGCCTGAGGGGGGGGGGGGTTTCAGAGGAGACTGGCCATGTTGCCTCCACGTGCCAGGAGGAATGCTGTTGCTTGGGAGCCCAGAGACTCCCCCACTATCTCTGGTGGATCAATGCTCTGTAGAAGGGGCAGGAGGGCCAGCTGAGGACATGAGAAGGTATCTAATGGATCTGAGGAATTTTCCATGGATTATATTTTGCTGTTACATAAGGCCTATCTGACTAAGAAAGAAGCAGCAAGTAAGAATCCGGCCACCCAGAAGTCTCAGCACTCGGCTAAGAAGCTTAGAGCAGATACACAGGCCAGGTCAATCCTTCTGCTCCTGGGACTGGGACGCCCTTCAGGGGAAGATGAAGAGACCTCTGAGGACTTGGAGGGTGATGATCTACAGGAAGGCCCGCGAGATGACTCATGCATTGATCCTATGAGTGCTTCAGCGGGTAATGGGCCTGATGTGGAGGAAGTTCCTTAGGGTGGTGAGACATTCCGTAATGGGGAACTGTAACCCCTTGTTCCCCATATTTTGGAGGAACTGGGGATCGAGTTCATGCAGGAAGATTTGGACAATGAAGGGGTGCGCCCTGTACTGGATAGGCTGCATGGACTGCCAAAGGCTTTCTCTTTGCCAAAGAAGGTGAAGAAGTTGGTTGACCAGGAGTGGGATTCACCTGAGGCAGGTCTGAAGGTGACCAGGGCTATGGCTAAGTTGTATCCCTTGCTGGAGGAGACCTTGAAGCTTTGGAAGCTTCCAAAGGTAGATGCGGTGGTATCTGCAGTAACCAACAAGATGACCATTCCCATGGCAGGGTTGGTTAAGCTGAAGGATATCCAGGATCAAAAGTTGGAGATCCTGTTGAAGAGGCTGTTTTAGATCATGGCGTTGAGCGTTCGAATTGCAATCCATTCTAGTCTGATACAGAGAGCTTGTTTGTGCTGGGTGCAGGAGATGTCAGGGCCCCCTGCTGATTCTAACCAGGCGGGTGAGGCCTATGTGACAGATGCTCTGTACAACATGGTCCGGATGTCGGCCAGGAATATGGTGTCCATGGTGGCAGCCCGGAGATTCCTGTGGTTGCGCAATTGGATGGTGGATGTGTGGTCTAAAGCACAGCTGTGTAATCTCCCTTGTATTTATTTTTATTTATTTAAAACCTTTTCTATACCGTCGCTAAGTTTTATACCATTGCAAAGGCAAGTTGTTGTTCAGAGAAGATCTGAAACAGCCGATGAAGCATTTGGGGAAGTCAAAAGGGAACAAGTTGCCCGAAGATAAGCCTGGCAAAAATAGCTTTCTGCTGTGTTCTCGCTTTTGAGAGATAAAGTTTCGCTCCAACAATAGTTCTGCTGTGTTGATGCAGAAACAAGGTTTAGGAAGGCAACAGTCCTTTCGGGGGTCACGTAGACCTGCCAGAGAGAATTCCAGCCAGGGGACCAGAGGAGTTAAGACCCCACAAGCTGGTTCACTCTTCCCTGGAAGCTGTTGGGGGGAGATTAGCCCTCTTTTATGAGGAGTGGACCAAGATCACGGCCGATCAGTGAGTTCTGGAAGTGATAAGAGATGGCTACGCCTTAGAATTTTCACGCTCGATCAGAGAAGTCTGTGTGGTGTCCTGTTGCACTTTTCAGGCCAAGTGGGTGGTGGTACAGGATACATTGCTATGGCTGCAGCGCCTAGAAGCCATCATCCCAGTTCCCCTAAGGGAGCAAGGACTAGGAAGATACTGAGTTTACTTTGTGGTTCCCAAGAAGGAGGGCACCTTTCGGCCCATTCTTGATCTGCAGAAGGTCAGTGTAGCACTGCAGGTGCTGCGCGTTTGTATGGAGACACTGAGGATGGTGATAGCGGTTTGCAAAGGAAAGTTTCTCACATTGTTAGAAACATAGAAATTGACGGCAGAAAAAGACCAATCGGCCCATCTAGTCTGCCCAGCAAGCTTCCACACTTATTTTCCCATGGAGGCATACCTTCATATTCCCATACATTCAGACTATAAAAAAATTTCTGCGATTCACAAGTGCTAAGGGAACATTTTCAGTTTCAGGCACTTCCCTCCGAGTTGGTAACCGCCCCGAGGACTCTCATGAAGGTGATGGTGGCCATAGTCCTCAGAAGGGAAGGGATCCTGGTACATCTATACCTGGATGATTGGCTCATCCGGGCAAAGTCAGAGATGGAGTGCTGCTGTTCAGTTCAATGTGTCATGGAATGCTTGAGGTCCCTGAAGTGGGTGATAAACCTAATAAAGAGCCACTTGTAGCCATCCCAGTCATTGGAGTATCTGGGGGCAAAATTTGATACCCACTTAGGCAAGGTGTTTCTAACCTCCGAGAGGGTGGTCAATTTGCAGGCTCAAGTGCTTGATCTGCTGTGTCTTTCAGTACCTAGAGTCTGGAATTATTTGCAGGTTCTGGGTTCTATGTCATCTACGCTGGAGTTGATCCCATGGGTGTTTGCTCACATGCCGCCTCTCCAAACAGTACTTCTGTCCCGTTGGAATCCATTGTTGGAAGAATTTCAGCTTCCCTTATCACTTTAGAGGCACTCCAGATCCAGTCTCTCGTGGTGGCTGTCTCGTCCCAATTTGGAGAAAGGAGTGTTCCTGGCGGTCCCAGATTGGGTGGTAGTGACCACAGATGCCAGCCTTAGTGATGGGGGGGGGCAGTGTGTCAAGGTCAGATGGTTTAAGGTCAGTGGTCACCAGGGGAAGCATCCTGGTCAATCAACCGTTTGGAAACAAGGATGGTTCACAGAGCGTTACTGGCCTTTCTTCCATGGATCCGGGGGGCATGCGGTGCAAGCATTCTCAGACAATGTGACAATGGTAGCGTACATCAATGGTTAAGGCGGGATGAAGAGTCGACTAGTGGCCCAGGAGCTCTTTGTCTGGGCTGAGAAAATCTAGCAGTGCTAGCAGCGTCTTAATTGGCCGGAGTGGACAGTGTGCAAGCAGATTATCCCAGCAGGCAGCAGCTGGATCCGGGGAAATGGGAGTTGCCAGCGGAGGCCTTTACCCTCATGCGGGGTAAGTGGGGCAAGCCCCAGTTCGATCTAATTGAGTCTCGAAGAAATGCCAAGGTGGACAGGTTTTTCAGCCACAGGAGAGAGTTTGGTTCCGAAGGAATCGATGCTCTGTTTCAACCTTGGCCGACGAGTCTTTTGCAGTACCTATTTTCCCCATGGACTCTTGTAGGCCGAGTGTTATGTTGCATCAAGCAAAATCCAGGAAGAGTGATTCTCGTGGCGCCATCTGTGGTTTGCGGATCTGGTTCTGCTGGTATTAGATGGTCCCATCCAATTAGAGCATCTGCAGAGGTTGCTGTGCCAGGGACCCATCTTTTCGGAGCAAGCATATCGCTTTTGCCTAGCGGCCTGGCTTTTGAAAAGTGATGTTTTCACTTGAAAGGGTATTCAGAGCCAGTGATTGCTACTTTGCTTCAGGCTAGGAGGCCATCCAGTTCTCTGGCGTATATCCAAGTGTGGAAAGTGTTTGTCATGGTGTGGGATCTATGCCCTTGATCCTTTGCAGGTGGACATTTTCCAGGTCTTGTCATTTTTGCAGGATGGCCTAGCAAAGGGCCTATAATTTGCTCCAAGTACAGGTAGCAGCCTTGGGCTGTTTTCAAGGGAAGCTTCAGGGGAGGATGTTGGTGACCCATCCAGACATTGTGCATTTTGTTAAAGGGGTGAAACATTTGCATCCTCCGGTTCATAGAATGTGTCCCTTGTGGAACCTTAATCTGGTTCTTCGAGTGCTTTGTGGACTTCTTTTTGAAGCGTTGAGAAAGGCATCTTTGAAGGACCTCATTTTGAAGACCGTCTTTTTGGTGGCAATTTGTTCAGCTAGGTGGATTTCGGAGCTTCAAGCCTTGTCATGCAGGGAGCCTTTTCTATGGATTTCAGGCGACAGGATTTCGCTGCATATGATTTCTTCCTTTTTGCCCAAGGTTGTGTCCTCATTTCATCTCAACCAGACTGAGTCGCCGGCCTTTACAAACCTTATGTCAGATATGCCACATGCGAAGGAACTTCACTTATGGGACGTTCGTCAAGCTCTGTTACGATATCTTAAGATCACTAATGACTTTCAGAGGTTGGATCATCTTTGTTTATTCAGTGGAGCAAAGAAGGGATGTAAAACTGCAAAGAGCATGATTGCACGATGGTTGAAGGAAGCGATTATTTCAGCCTATCTCTGTAAGGGTCGAACAGTTGCAGAGGGGCTGTAAGCGCATTCTACTAGGGCATAGGCAGCTTACTGGACAGAGTGTCAGCTGGGGTCTCCACAGGAGTTTGTTGGGTAGCGACATGGTCTTCTCTGCACACTTTTACCAAGCATTACTGCCAAGATGTTCGGGCACCAGATGAAGTGACATTTGGAGAAAGTGTGTCGCATGCAGGTCTTTCGGGTTCCTGCCCAGTGTAGAGGGGCTTAGGTACATCCCACTTGTCTGGACTGATCTGGGGTATAAACAGGAAAGGAAAATTTGGTTCTTAACTGCTAAATTTTGTTCCTGGAACACCACAGATCAGTCCCGAAGCCCGTCACTCTTATATTTTGAAAGATCTTTCCCGCTTTTGGATGCTGATAATGCAGTTTTTTTTGCAAAGATTGTATATATAAGCAGTTGGGTTTGGAATGCTTTCATTACCCTGGCGGTTGGGGTCCCAGGTTTGTAGAGGGGCTTCAGCTTTGATTCTCTGCTCACCCCAGATGTAAAATCATTTGGGTTTTAGGAGTAGTCATTTTGGCTTGGATACAGATTTCAGGCACACTCAGTTAAGTAGTAGTGCCTGAAAGATTTTTATTCTCTGTGTCCATCTGCTGGGAGGGATGCAAAACCCACTTGTCTGATCTGAGGAATTCCAGGAGCAAAAATTAGGTAAGAAGCAATTTTCCTATTGCCTGCATTAGTACAAAGTCTGCCCTTATTTTGTTTTTTACCTAAGTTCTCTCCGCACCAGTTTCAAAGGAAAAATATGTGAGGACTTTCATTCTGGAGATTACTGTGGGTGCAGTCACTTGCACTGGATTTTTATGGTGGTGGAATTTTGCTTGTATCAATTTGAAAATGTGCAGTGCGCAACTTTCCTCCCCTGCCCTAAAATCGTGCCTGGGAGTGTCGCCTCTTCCGCACATTGTCCCGCCGTGCACGGACTGTCGGCCATGGTTAGGGCGGCCGCATCTCAGACTGTTCACTTACTTGTGCCAGTCTCATTATATTATTTTTATTATTTTTACTTTTAATTTCAGGCCTGCTCTTACCTCTCCCAACTCCACCCAGCCAGCACAGCAACAGTTCTGGCCAGAGGCCAGAAACCACGGCTCCTTCTGGAACCCGAAGAGTTAGACCCTAGGTGTTGTCATTGAGGAGTGACTGGGAATACCCCCTCCCACTCCAAACTGTGATTGCTGCCGCCACAGCATCCCCTGCCCCAGCCAGGCCCAGGAATGGAACCCATCTTTGCTGATTGGCAGTATGCGGCATTTGTCACTGAGCTGCCACCCTTCCCCCTCTTATAACTCTTGGCCTTAATGGATGAGTGTTCACATTGCAAAAGAAAATATAGCAGTTTTCACCAGTAGATGTCTTGACTGAAATACCAGAGGTATGCTGCAGGGCAAGGCAGTGGGATGGAGATGCTTTGGTAGAGGAGTATGCTAGGATTTAACCTCTATATGCTGTCGATGGCTGAAAGTCAGATAATTCACCCATTCTAACAAGTCTTGTTTCTTATTTTCCTATTGAAGGTAAATACCATTGTCCAGTGTTGTTCACAGTCTTTACCAATAACTCACATATCGTGGCCATAAAGACAACAGGAAACGTGTATGCTAATGAGGTAGGTTCTACCCACTTTATTTTATTTATTTATTTATTTATTTATTTATTTATTTAAAAGTTCTTTACCTCATCCTCCAAGGTTCGAAGCGGTTTACAAAGAAACATACATAAAATTATTAAAAATAAACAATGAAATAATCCAATAAGAAACATATACAAATAGTAATAAAATAAAAGTAAACAAAACTAAAAACAATACTGGCTAAATAAAATGGGGCAGGGAGTCGACAGAGAAAAAGAGTATGAGAGATAATTCTATACTTGGGCCGAGCGAGGAAAGCTGCTACCCAGTGCTACAGCTGGGAGTCACCCCACTACCAGCAGTGTCCTATGCTGTCTCCTCCCTCCTACACCACTTTAATTTATAAACTGCCTTTCCATCCTAAAAGGCTGTCTCTCAACTTTCTAGTGAGCCAGGGGTCACATGAAATTAAAGCAGCATATCTTCCTCCTGAGGCTGGCACTTTATGTTAGCCAAAATGAATGAACCACTCCGTTCCAGTGAATAACGTGACTTACTGCTGGGCGGAGGGAGCAACAGGACAATAAATAAGATGAATTTAAACTGCTTATATTCACCTTATTCATTGACTCCCCCTTGAATGTTTATCAAGAAATCTGTCTGAAGTGAGAAAGTAGGAACATGTGAGTACTAACAACTCCTCCAATGACTTTCCTTGTTCTACCTTTCATATTTTATTATGTCCGATCCTTTGCAATTCACTTTTTATTTCCACTTTTCTCTTTCGGTATTTAGGCAATTGAACAATTAAACATCAAACCAAAAAACTACAAGGACCTACTGACAGATGAGCCTTTTACACGGCAGGACATAATCACTCTTCAGGTAAACCCCGTTCTGCTCCACAGGTGTAAACCTTGCCCTGCCCATCACCAGCCTTTCAAAAAAAAAAAAAGGGTACCAGACTGTTTCATGGTGATGACATAATATTGTGATGTCATCAACAAGCCAACATCTTGTTTTGCCCTGATAGCTCACCTCTGAAAGCGTTTGCTATTTTAAATGTGGCCTGGTGTCTGAGAGGGCATGTTGGTAACTCAGCCAGTCCTGTAAAGCACAGAAAAATCACCCTGAACTGGTGTTGGCTCAGCACTAGGAATGAGGCTGACATCATCAATGATAGCACACGAGGCAGCACATATTACTCTTAGCTGAACAGGAGGCGAATCTGGAGATTCTGATCATCAGTGATCTATAGGTAGCGAGACACTCAGGGGCCTGTGCACTAAAAGCATTCTCCCATTTTGTATTCATGTGAAAAATGTTTAGTACATGGAACTCAAAAGTGTCTTAATATGTGAAAAACATCTGTAAATCACCTTAACCCTTAGGCAAGTGACCTTTACGTTTGATAGTCTGCATTTCACCAAGAATGGCCTCAAGGCAAATTACAAGAAATTTAAATTGAACATTAGCATTTGAACTTTCTGCGAGCTTGTCTGTGTTTTTTCCGTCACTCAGTTTCTACGTATAATCAGTGTTGAGTTTGGCAAAAGCTGTACGCTCAGCTCTACGTGTCTGTCCTTCTCTTGTTCTCAGTTTGCCAGGGACTAACCAGCCGTTCTGTACTGCTTCCTCTAATCTTACACAGTTACTAGTCCCAGGCTATAGAAGGACAGAGTCATTGTTGTGATTGCCGGATGCACTGCGGTTTTGCACAGATTACACTGAGTGTCCCGGCATTTAGAATTGAATTCCCTGCAGGTGGGGCCTTCTTCCTTCAGCTTCTGAGCAGCTTAGTTTTGTTTCTGATAATTTTTTTATTGAACAATTGTTTTTAGCAAAAGAATGTACTTGTCAGTTAATTTTCTGTAATCCAAATTCTGCTGAAAAATGTTCAGCTCACATGCAAAAGAAGGATGTCTCTTCTAAGGAATTCCTAATCTGTTGGCTATAAAAGTCTTTTGTTTGTCATGCACTTTTGCTATCAACTGTCCTTTAACTCTTTAGCAAAGGCATTCACTAGTCAGGTGACTTACTTTCCACAGGGGCAGCATATAAATACTAATTTTGTTAAATGCTCATCTCTTGGGATTATTGTAAAAAATGGTTTATTTTATGTAATGAAACGAATAATGCTGTCCTTACCACCAAAGGTGAAAAGTTGACTTTAGCCAATGTGATTTTGGTGCTGAGCTGTAATTCACAATTTCTAGTGCATAAGAAAATGGCACATACTGTGCTACTGTGCAGAAGGCCACCTGGGTAGTACTGGCACATTCACTGCTGTAACAAAGCGAAAAGGGAGCATGAGGAGAGGGTGAGGAAAGCGAGGGATGCTTTGTGCTGTGCTGCAGCAGAGCATCGAGGATGTCTTTTGTTTTACTATCAGAGGGGAAAGGGAAGATTTACGGTGAGAGGGAAGCATACAATTTCAGGGATGAATGAGAGGCGTAATTACATCATTGAAATGAGCTAGAGGTGCATTAAATAGCAAGCCATTTCATTTAACCGTTTGGAACCCTGGTATGTCTGAATAATCCATAGCGCTTCCTGTGCAGTTTTCGTAGAGGTACACTGCGGGTTCCTAGAGTACAGGGCACACTGAGATCATGCTAACATATAATATAGTAGATGATGGCGGCAAAAGACAAATTGACCCATCTGGTCCATACTGCAAAATATATATTCCAGCTGCCATCCATGGATCGTGACCACGTGTTACGTGCCTCTCCTTATCCGAGATAGTTTTTGTCATCTTCCTCCATTGTAGCCCTCTGTGCTTGGATAATGATACGTCCCATGTTTTATATCAATTCATTTGATAGCTATGGCAGGTAAGATGTGGCTGTTTGATTTCTAATTCTGAAAGCTACTGCTAGTTGGAGATTTCCATCATCCTGAGATTGATGTGTTGCTGGGCTGTTCATTACCCTTAACTTGCCTTAGCACCATCTTAATACATCTAAAATTTTCTGAAGCATGGCCTAAGGGGAGAGAATAGTCTTAATCCAAGAGATCTTTTGTTCTAAAAAAAAAAAAGTAAATATAGAGGCAGTAACAAGCTTTTAGTAATATATTAGTCTGTTTATATTACTGTTTTGACCAGAGCGCTGTACAACTTTTTTAAACAACTGTCATTCCTTGTATGTACCCAGATCAGTCCAGACTCTGGGTTTTGCCTCCCTGCCAGCAGATGGAGACAGAGAAAGTTTCACCAACACTGTACATAACCCAGTGTGCCACCTGAAGGCCCTCAGTATTTCTCTATCTCCAGCAGATTGTAGATGGTGTAAAATTGGCAGTCTGGAGAGATAGGTAAAAAAAAAAAAAAAAAGATTAAAAGACAAAATTTCTAGATCTGCCCAGGGGAGTTGTGTGGTCCTGGTGGGGCCATCTCCCTTGGTTTGAGGTGGACGAGCAGCAGGTAGGTGACCCTTCTGATAGCTCGGTCTGGAAGACATGGAGTGGACATCTGGTGGACCAGATCCTTCATTCTCCACGAGACAGCGGTGGGACCTGCTGGCAGTTGTGCATTGCAAGCCCAGTGGAGCAAGGAATTATCTCTTTTATACAGTTTGTCCTGGACTGGGTCGCTAAAGTTTGGTGACCCGTAGCCTCTGGTGGACAAGGGATTACAGTGGATAGTGAACATCTGGCAGCATGATCCTGATAGCTACAGATTAGCCACATCTACCATGCTTCCCAGATCTGATCAACATGGCCATAGACGGGCCCCTGAGGTTCAGATATCAGTAGACTCTTTTTTCCACCAGGGCCTAATATTTTTGGGTCAGGCAACTCACTTCTGTCTCGCAGCTTTGCTTCTGAGAGGAGATGACTGAGATGGAGGTGATATTCCGAAGCAGTTATTTCCACCTTATTGCAGGCTAGGCGACCTTCTACATCTTTGACATATGTGCGAATTTGGAGGATCTTTAGTTCCTGGTCTGCTGTTGATGGCATGTAGCCTCAATCTGTTCAGGCTATGGTGTCGCACATTTTGGCTTTTCTACAGAAAGGTTCTGGTCAAAGGACTGGCCTTTAATTCTCTGAGAGTCCAGGTAGTGACATTGGGTTGTCTCCAGGATAAGGTGCAAGGATATCCTCTGTCTGCACATCCAGATGTTATACAGTTTCTTCGGGGAGCTAAGAACTTGCGTCCTCAGGTGCAGAACATTTGTCCATCTTGGAATCTGAATCTAGTCCTTAGAAGATTGTGTGAGGCTAGGTTTGAACCACTAAAGAGAGCTTACAGTTAAGGACCTGACTCTTACAGGCCGATGTATTATCATGTGCGTAAAAAACATGCGTCCATAGTGGATGCACATTTTTTGAACGCTTGCACATCCACCTCTCCTGGGCACTCGATGCAATACAAAAATGAGCTGCTGCACTAAAAGGGACATGAAATGGATAATTTGTACATCCCTAGTGCTCTGCATCAAGTGCCCAGGAGAAGTGGCTGTGCGTCCACAACAGCATGGCCAGAGCTCCCTCCCACCCCCCCCCCCCCCCGACAGGGCTGTTCCCAATTGGTCCTTTTCACTGACAAGTGTCAGTGAAAGGACCAAGTCCGTTTTAGGACAGCCTTCTAAAAGGGGATTGGTCCTTTTCACTGACATGTGATAGTGAATGAACCAATCCGGCGGTAAGTGAAGCAGTGAATAAATTAATATTAAGTGCCCTATGTAAGCAGGTTACCAAAAACAGATGCTCAATTTATCCTGCAGCAGCTAATTTACTGGCCCAATACGCATGCACAGTGTACACGGCCCTGTGTGTGTATATTGTGCACCCCGAAATTTCTTTTTTTTTTTACATCAAGACTTTTATTTATTTTTATTTTTTGCATGGTGCTGCTTTCTGTGGTTCTTCCTACTTAGTAGCTCTGATACAAAGTAGGAGGACCACAGAAACACATTTTTTTGTTTTTAAATTGAGCCCTTGACATGTGGGAAGACTTTATGTGTAAAATTTGCAGGTTAAAAAGTGCACCTCTGGCACACAGGGATTTTTTGCATTGCAGGGTAATAGCTAATAGCTTCATCTACGTGGAGTTTACATGTGATGAGCGCTATTAGCTACATGTGTTTTGGGTGCGCTGATCCTCTTATTGCATCGGGGTAATGGATGCACGACCAAAACACACTTCCAAGCGCTCATTAACCTGTGCACTAGGTTCAGCGCATGATGTTACATCGGCCTGTTAAAGTGGTTTTCTTGGAGGCTATTTGTTCAGCCAGGAGAATTTCGGAGCACCAGGCACTGTCGTGTCGAGATCCCTTCCTACAGATGTCTGATTCAGTGGCATCTTTATGCATGGTGCCGCCTTTTCTGCCTGATTAGTCTCAGCCTTCCATCTTAGACAGACAGTGGAGCTTCCAGCTTTTCCAGATTTGGATTCCTCTACGCCTCATGCAGGGTGCTTAGACTCTTAGATTGAAGGCATGCATTATTGAGGTATCTAAAGTTCACTTATGATTTCCAAAGATTGGATCATCTTTTTGTAGATCAGATCACCTCTTTGTACTGTGGAGTGGTCCAAAGAAGGGAAGTAAGGCGTCTAATGCTACAATTGTGCCCGCTGCTGGTGGGTTTAGGGGCATACGCAATGCATTCTCAGGTGACTTCCTGACTGAGTCGCAACATGAAATTTGCATGAAATTTGCTGGGCGGCTACTGGGAAATCGTTGCACACTTTTGCTAGGCATTATCGCTTGGATGTCGGGGCTCCAGCTTCCATGTGCTTTGGTGAGGGTGTTCTACGAGCAGAACTCTCCAGGTCCCACCCCAGTTAAGGGGAACTTAGGTACATCCCAGGAGTCTGGACTGATCTGGGTACGTACAGGGAAAGGAAAATTGGTTCTTACCTGCTAATTTTCGCTCCTGTAGTACCACAGATCAGTCCAGAGACCCGCCCATTTACAGGTGGGGGAGAGTCCACCACTCGTACTGTTGCTTTATATAATAGTGTGGAATTGTTTGAGGTTTTCAATGTTGATCACTTATGTTAAATTTAGAAAATGAGTTTTCCATTGTGTGTTTGGGCAATTTCACCTTCTTCTGGCTTGTTGAGGGAGTTTGCTTAGACATTTTCTTAGAAATTTATGGTTGTTGCTATCATCTTGGTTTAGGTACAGGTCAATACTGAGGGACTGCAGGTGGCACACTGGGTTATGTACAGTATCAGTGAAACTCTCTCTGTCTCCATCTGCTGGCAGGGAGGCAAAGCCCACATATCTGGACTGATTTGTGGTACTACAGGAATGAAAATTAGGTAAGAAACAATTTTCCTTTAACCAGTTAGAGCTGATTCTCATTTTTCCTGGCTGAGGGGGATGAATGACTGTGTTAGATAATCACAGAGCCGAGCATCCCAACCCTGGGTTTACACAGATGTTGTAGAAAGACCCATTTCTTAGGCAGATTATCTTGTGTGAGAAACTGGGAGGAACATGCTGGTAACCTGGGACAGTGTAACTTGCCTCTGTGATGCCTGTAGAGTCTCTGCTGTGGAATAGTAGGAAATAACAGGTGCCCGGCACTGTCTGCTGGAGTCCTTTCCTTCCTGTTCATACCCAGATCAGTCCAGAGTCCTGGATTTTGCCTCATTGCCAGCAGATGGAGACAGAAAAAAGTTTCACTGATGCTGCATAGAATTGAGTGTGCTACCTGCAGTCTGTCAGCAGATGATAGAGATGTAAAACCTGCATTCGACTGTTTTGCTGGATAATTTACTCCCAGGAGAGGGCAGGTCTCTGGTGCAGGCTATCTTCCTGGTCAAGTAAAGTGCTTTAGTCCTTTCCTGAGGAAGACCAAAAGCCGGTGGTGCTGGCTTTCTCATTTCTCTGACTCTCTTCTCCTCCTGGGCTGCTGCCAGCCTGTTACTCGATGCTCTGGATCAGTGAAGTGAATTTTCCTTGCTTATCACCCTATTTGTTGATGGAAAAAAAAAAAGAGTTCTGAGGGTCTGGAGCAGAGCAGTCAGCTCTGGTAGGGCTGTGCTAAGCTGATTCGGTAAGTTCCTGTGTCATGGGGACTGATGGAGATCAGCAGCCTGTATTGACAGCAGCTGGTAGATGAGTGGCGTTAGCCGTGCGGTGCCAGGTTTTAGGTCAGACCCCAGCGGGAAACAGTTTGCCGTGATTTAAATAAGTGAGACATGCAGCGGTTCCTGGTGGTAATGGCCTGTTTCACAGCTCATCACTGTGGCTCCCGCTGAGCACAGGAAGCAAAGTGAAACAGCTGGAGACGCAGGGCTCGTGGTAGTTCCCAGTCTGAGGGCTCATCACGGCGGCTCCTGCTGAGCACGGGAAATGCAGCACAACAGGGAGAGACGCACAGCACATCTTAACACCTCGGTGCTACATGGGACTCGTGTTGGCGTCGCTTGAAATAGTTCGGAGACTTAATCCTGCTGCAAGTATAAGGAAAACAGCTGGGAGAAGGCAAGCTCTATAGACTGCAGAGAGAGACAAGACTGGGCTTTCCCTGCAGTGTGGGAATGGTAGCCATTTTGGTTTTCATTCCCGCAATGCAGGGGTTCGTGAGGGAAGAAAGACTTCTCCTACAGCTAAGGACACTAATAGTGCTCAGGATATGGTCTGCTTAGGGCTAGGCTCAAATGATTTCCTGAGTTGGAGGACTAATCCCAAGGCCCCTTTTGGAGGTGGCAACTCCTATGGGGCAGTTTCTTGTCTTCCTCTTGCGCCTTCCTGTTCCCAGAAGAAGAAAAAAAGATGGCATAGCCTATTTTTTGCATTGGATTTTGGCTCAGAGAACAGCTTTTACTGAAGGGCATTGAGATTTTTTGATGGGGTTGTGACTCCTATGTTTGATTGGCATCATCCCTAACTGGTTCAGCTGATCAGGAGGGGCGAACTGCCTTTAGCACCTAGCACACTGAGGTGTATGGCAAAGGAACTGGGGCCGGTAAAGGATTGAGAGAGCCCTATTTTGAACATAAGAACTTAAGAAATGCCATACTGGGTTAGACCAAGGGTCTATCAAGCCCAGTATCCTGTTTCCAACAGTAGACAATCCAAGTCACAGGTACCTGGCAAGTACCCAAACATTAGATAGATCATAAGTTACTATTGCATATTAATTACCGTAATAGTACTTTATGGATTTATCCTCTAGGAACTTATCCAAATCTTTTTTAAACCCAAGTACACTAACTGCTGTAACCACATCCTCTGGCAATGAATTCCTGAGTTTAACTATATGCTGCGTGAAAAAGAATTTTCTTCAATTTGTTTTCAATGAGCTACTTGCTAACTTCATGGAACACCCGCTGGTCCTTCTGTTATATCTGAGAGAGTAGATAACCTATTTACATTAACTTATTCAAGTCCTTTCATGATTTTGTAGGCTTCTATCATATCCCCCTCAGTCGTCTCTTCTTCAAACTGAACAGCCTAACTTCTTAGCCTTTCCCTCATAGGGCAGCCATTCCCTTATCATTTTGGTCACATTTCTCTGCACTTTCTCCAGTGTAGCTATATCCTATTTGAGATGCGGTGACCAGAATTGTACACAGTATTCAGGGTGCGGTCTTCATGGAGCTATATAGAGGCATTATGACATCCTCCGTTTTATTTTCCATTCCCTTCCTAATAATTCCTAACATTCTGTTTGCTTTTTTGATCACCAGAGCACACTGGGCTGACTATTTCAATGTATTATCCACTATGACGCCTAGATCTCTTTCCTTGGTGGTAACTCCTAAGATAGAACCCAAATCGTGTAACTACAGCATGGGTTATTTTTAACTACTCTGCATAATTTTGTGTCATCCGCAAATTTGATCACCTCACTCGTCGTACCCCTTTCCAGATCATTTATAAATATACTTAAAAGCACCGATCCAAGTACAGATCCCTAAGGCACTCCACTGTATAGCTTTTTCCACCTTGAAAACTGACCATTTAATCCTACTCTCTGTTTCCTGTCTTTTATCCAATTTGCAGTCCACAAAAGGACATTGCCTCCTATCCCATGACTTTTTAGTTTTCTTATAAGCCTCTCATGCGGGACTTTGTCGAACACCTTCTGAAAATCCAAATACACTACATCTACTGGTTCAGTTTTGTCCACATGGTTTATTCACCCCTTCAGAAAAATGTAGGAGATTTGTGAGGCAAGATTCCCTTGGGTAAATTCATGTTGGCTGTGTCCCATCAAACCATGTCTATCTAAATGTATTATGATTGTATTCTTTATAACAGTTTCCATGATTTTTCCCGGCACTGAAGTCAGGCTCACTGGTCGATAATTTCCCTGATCACCCCTGGATCCCTTTTTAAATATAGGGGTTACATTGGCCATCTTCCAATCTTCAGGTACATTGGATGATTTTTACTATTAGGTCTGAAATTTAATTTTTAAGTTCTTTCAGAACCCTGGGGTTTATACCATCCGGACCAGGTGATTTACTATTCTTCAGTTTGTCAGTCAAGTCTACCACATCTTCCAGGTTCACTGTGATTTGGTTCACTTGATCTGAATCATCACCCATGAAAATCTTCTCCAGAACGGGTATCTCTCCAACATACTCTTTAGTAAATACTGAAGTAAAGAAATTGTTTAATCTTTCTGCGATGGCCTTATCTTCTCCAAGTGCCCCTTTAACCCCTTGATCATCCAGCAGTCCAACTGACTCCCTTGCAGGCTTTCTGCTTCGCATATATTTTAAAAAGTTTTTATTGTGAGTTTTTGCCTCTATGGCCAACTCTTTTCAAATAGTGGAACCTCTCTGTTTGGATGCCCTAACTCTAATGCTTCATTAGTATCCTTTGAAAATACCTCCCTTCAAACCATATGCTGCTGAGTGACTGTTGGCTTTCCCCTTTGTTCAAGTTTAAAAGCTGCTCTATTTCCATTTTAAAGGTTAGGGCCAGCAGCCTGGTTGCACCCTGGAACCAGGAGGAGCCTATGGTCCATTAAGTTTCCCATCCCATAGGTCTTGTTTGAAATGGTCTTCATGGAAAGAGATGGTGTCACAGCCTTTTTCAAAGGGTTATATGGAGAGCTCTTGGTGTTGGGTTCAATATGAAGAGAGCACGGCTCTCAAGGATATCAGAGGCAAAGTTTGGGGCTCTTCTCCAAGGGGTTTTTGGAGTAGTGGCCTGGCACTTCCTAGTGTTATGGTACATGGGATGATGGGATACATCTGCAAAATAGTTTTGTGCATCTTGGTCTTGGGTGCACAGGTCTCTGTGGCAACTGTCTCTTGCCACGGCCTGTTTGTGCTGGAGTTTCAGCAGCCTCAGGTATAGGGGGGAGGTATCCTCTCTTTCCTCCAAGCAAGCAGAGCATTTGGAGGCTGCTGTTCCCTATATTATGGATGCTTGTAAGATTTGCTGCGCTCTTCCAGCCCCGATGTGGAGATCCACTGTTTCAGCCAGAGGTAGTTTATGGTTGAAGTCTCAGCTTGGCAGTTTAACTTCAAAGTCACACCTTTGTGTGACAAAGTCCTGGAGAAGTATTTGAATGAGTCCCTTACCCAAAGTTGAGCCTAAGAAGAACTCACATGGGAGTATCGTCTAAGTAGAAGTTTCTCCTCTCGGAAGTAGGCATCTGCCCAAGCCTCTGTCCTTTCCAGAATCACATTCGCCCATCCATGGCAGTTTCAGTACTGGTGCCAGAGAGAATAAAAGAGTGCAAGGCAGCAATTCTGGTCTACTCTTCCCCAGAGGTCATAGGGGGACGGTTAGCTCTCTTGTGCAAGGAGTGGACCAAGATAACGACGAACCAGTGGGTCCTCTCAGTCTTAAGAGATGGCTATGCCTTGGAATTTATTCATCCGGTCAGTGAGGTCTACATGAGCTCCTCATGTGCTTCCCACACCTAACGAGAGGTGGTTTGCTTCACACTAGATCATCTATGATACCTGGAGGCAATTGTCCAGGTACCTCTGGAGGAGTTGGACAAAGGATGGTTTTCCATCTGTTTCATGGTTCTGAAGAAGGAAGGGGTCTTTCGGCCCATTCCGGTTCTGAAGAAGGTGCATGTGGGTCTGAGAGCGCCCCATGTCTGATGGAAATCAGCTGTCCGCAAATGAGAGCTCCTGACTTCTTGAATTTCACAGAAACATAGCTACATTTTCCCATCAGGGAAGAGCATTTTTAGGGTCCCACACTCCTGCTTGGGTTGGCAACCATTCCTTGGACATTCACCCAGATGGTGGTGGCAGCAGCGCTCAGAAGGGAAGGAATAGTGGTATACCCATATCTAGATGACTGGCTCATTCGAGTAAAGTCAGCAGATCTCTGTTGGAAGTTGGAACAGTAGGTCCTCATGAGGTTGAGGTCTCTGGACTGGGTGGAGAATGGCAAAGAGCTATCTCACATCATCTCAATCCCTAGAATACCTGGGAGCTTACTTCGACACTCAAGTGGGGAAGGTGTTTCTCATGAAGGACCGGATGCTGAAGCTTCAGTCTCAAGTTCTTTACCTTTTGGGATTTTTGCTGCTCAAAGTCTGGGACTATTTACAAGTCCTGGGTTCGGTGGGGTCAACACTGGAACTGGTTCCTTGGGTATTGGCTCAAATGCAACTTCTTCAGAAATCTCTTCTCTCCCATTGGAATCCATTATCAGAGGAGTTTTATCTTCCACTTCCACTCAGGATGGATGCCAGGTCCAGTCTTTCATGGTGGCTTGGTCGGGCCAATCTGAATTGAGGAATGGAGCTAGAAGTCCTGAATTGTGTGATAGTAATCACCAATGCCAGCCTCACTGGTTGGGGAGCGGTATGCCAAAGTCAGTCGGCACAAGGCCAGTGGTAGAAGACAAAGGCATCGTGGTCTGTCAATCTGGTAGAGATGCAGGTGGTACGTTTTGCATTGCTTGCCTTTCTGTCACAGTTATGAAATCAGCCAGTGTAGGCTCTTTCAGACAGTGCCACAATGGTGGCTTATATCAATAGGCAGGACAGAACCAAAAGTCAGGCGAAGGCACAGAAGTTGGTTTGTTGGGCGGAGTTGGTTTCTTGGGCGTAACAGCATCTGTCACTCCTGGCAGCATCTCACATTGCTGGGGTAGACAACATCCAGGCGGATTTTCTCAGATGAAGGCAGCTAGACTCTAGAGAGTAAGAACTATCAGAGGAGGCAATGAGTCTCATTCAGATCAAATAGGGAATGCCCCACATGGAATTAATGGCATGCCAAGGCGGCACGTTTTTACAGTCGCAGGCAGGAGCACGGAGCAGAAGGCATTCATGCTGTAGTGTTGCCGTGGTTTCCAGGGATTCTGCTTTGTGTTTCCTCCATGGCCGCTAGTAGACAAAGTGCTTGGATGGATAGAACAGCATCCAGGACAGGTAATTTTAATGGCCCTGGAGAGGCTGTGTCAGCTTTGGTTTGCAGTTCTGTTCAGAATGGCGGTGGATGGGCCTCTAAGATTCGGCCACCTATTAAGGCCTCTTCACCAGTGTCCAATATTTTCAGATATGGCAATTCACTTCTGTTTTGCAGCTTGGCTTTTGAGAGGAAGCTTTTGAGATGGAAGGGTTATTCTGAGGAGACTATCTCCACCTTACTACAGGCTACAAGATCATTCACATCCTTGGCTTAAGTGAGGATTTGGAGGGTTTTCAAGTCCTGGTGTACTGGGCAGGGAGAGTGGCCGACTCATGCTTTGGTTTCACATATTTTAGCTTTTCTACAGAAGGGATTTGGTAAAAGGACTAGCCTTTAACTCCCTTCAAGAGCAGGTGGCAGCTTTGGGCTGTGTTCAGGGTAAAATGCAGGGTATGCCCCTGGCAGCATATCCGGATGTAATTTACTTTCTTCTAGGGGCAAAACATTTGCGTCCCCTGGTGCAGTGGATGTGCCCATCTTGGAATCTTAATTTGGTTCTGAGAGGCATGTGTGAGGCTCCATTTGAACCATTGAACAGGGTGACTATTTAACCCTGAAGGTGGTTTTTCTGGTGGCAATCTGTTCAGCCAGAAGGATTTCCGAGCTTCAGGTGTAATCATGTAGGGATCCTTTTCTGTGGATTTCGGACCCCAGGATCTCGTTACACACAGTACCCTCCTTTCTCCCAAAGGTCTTTTCTGTTTGCAGTCTTAAATGGTAGAGCTTCCAGACTTTCTGGATTTGGATTCATCCACGCTTTACGCAAAGGAACTTCGGGTGCTGGATATACAGTGGGTGGTGTTGTGGTACCTCAAAGTTACTAATAGTTTTCATTTGTCAGATCACCTCTTTGTGCTTTGGAATGGTACGAGGAAAGGTGTAAAGTGTGTAAAGCTACAATTGCCAGTTGGCTAAAGGAAGCTATTGCCCCAGCTTACATTTGTAAGGGTTGCCGCATACCAGAAGGTTTGAAGGCTCACTCGACTCGCTCTTAGGCGACCTCCAGGGCCGAGTTTCAACAGGTGTCCCCGCAAGAGATTTGTCAGGCAGCTACTTAGAAATGGTCGCATGCTTTCACCAGACATGTCGTTTGGACGTCTGGGCTCTGGATTCCATGGTATCTGGGGAGTGTTCTACGAGTGGGACTGTCTTGGTCCCACGCTGTGTAAGAAAGCTTAGATACATCCCAGGAGTCTGAACTGATCTGGATATGAACAGAAAAGGAAAATTGGTTCTAACCCTCTAATTTTCGATCCTGTAATACCACAGATCAGTTCAGAGCCCCACCCATTGAAGGAGTCCTCTTGTACGGATATTTAGTGTGTAATGCAGAGTTGTTGAGGGATTCAATGATGTTCTTCTTGATTATTGTTGGAAGGGATTTCTGCCTTTGAGGCTTCACCTTTTCCCCTCCTAGTTGAAGGGTTTTTTTTAGAGACTTAGCTGTTAGTGTTTATTTTTAATCATTTTGGCTTGGGTACAGGTCAATACTGAGAGACTGCAGGTGGCACACTAGGTTATATTCAGTGTCAGTGAAACTTTTTTCTCTGTCTCCATCTGCTGGCAGGGAGGCAAAACCCAGGAGCCTGGACTATTCTGTGGAATTACACGAAAGAAAATGAGTAGGTAAGAATCGATTATCCTTTTGCTCTCACACAGCAATGTCTTCTCTTTGTGTCTTTCTCAGGATCCTACTCACCTGGACAAATTTAACGTCTCCAACTTCTTCCATGTTAAAAACAACATGAAGATGACAGACCCAGGTGAATAGTATTTGTACCTCTGTTATACTCTATGTATTCCTGTTTAAATACAGAGTTTAAAAAAAAAAACCACACACAAAGGCATTGAATTAACACCTTAACTAAGACTGAAGCCTTGACAGTTGGTACTGCTTACAAGTTTCAGACTTGTGCTACTTCATCCCCTCTGTGTGACTGGTACCCTATGTCCAGTGTGCACATGCATAAAATTTTGTGTGTGTTACGTCTTTTGGGTTTGTTTTTTAATGTAAATAATTTAAGACTAAATGTTTCTTCAGCTATATGTGCTGGGCATGTGACATCAAGATTAACACTGCATGCTTTGGAAGAAGAAAGTCTCTTGTAAAATATGAAAGAAAGGAACCAAATTAATATTTTCCTAGCATGTAGCCAGATGGACTCAGGACCAGTGGCTTATGTGCTCACCTGCTAGCAGAAGGAGTTGGAGTCAGGTTTCAAAGCTGACGTCACCTTAGATATTCCCCTGCAGTGACCTCAGCCCTCCAGTATCTCTCCGTCTCCTAGCAGATGTGGACATGCTTTTCCTACACCAGCATTGGTGGTATAGTGGGATTGCAGTACGCATTAGAAGAGGAAAATTTACCTTTAAATTGAAGATTGATTGAGCCCCACTCTCCTGTGGTGATACCTAAAGGTCCCTCCCCCGTTGAGAGTTCCTGAGGCAATTTCCGAGATCCCTCAGAGGTGTGCCTTGGTCCAGTAGCCGACTCCCAGCTTGGACTTTGCTGTTGAAGCAGCTCAAAGGCAGTGGGTGCAGAAGCCAAGCGTGGCGGTGACGGCCTATGCCCTCTCCCCCTGCAGCCGGAAACAGTCTCTGCACTCAGTCGGTAATCGCTGAGCCCAGGTAAGTTAAAACGAGGTCTCCTCCGATTCAGAGATGGGGAAGGGCTTCAGTAAGTCTTTCTTCCGGTCTCCTTGCTCAGCGCACTTACAGACGATGTTCCCGATCCCGTCTGGGCAAGGGAAGGGGGCTTCCGAGTGGGTTGAGCAGCCCCCCCCCCCCCCCCGATGGGCTAGGCCCCACTTCAGATTCTGTGGGCTCACCACATGGCAGGCCATAGCAGCGCCATCTTGCGCACATTTTTGTTTGTCGATGCCATTGCCCCTCACAGACCGACGGTACACGCGGTGCAGGTTGGCTCTGCGCACATACGTTCATGCACAGACCCGCGCATACGTTCACGCTTAGAGGTGCTTATACTTACACGCATTGGGTCGGATCTGTTCGCACTCGAATCAAGCACTAGCCGGCTGAACACACAAGTTATTGCTGATTATGGCCCTGGCACCAAAGAAGCACAATCGACACTCTTTGTGCTGCCTGCCATATTAGGGCTGCACAGTCTGATCTGGAGTCCTTGTGGCAGCATTGTGAGGAGGCCCAGAGAGGTTTGCACTCCCAGAACTTTTCCAAGCCCGGCTTCTCCCATTCGGAAGATGGGTCAGCTATGATCTTATCCGGTAGCACCCTGGATCTGAGAAATCCTGGGACTGCGTCTGCCTCACCAGAGAGCAATTTAACAGCACCTACTCCAGTTCCTCCTGGGCTAGGTATGGACACGGTGGCCTTTTCTTGGGTAGAATTTTTCCAAGGTCTTCAAGCCTTCGTACAGGTGCAGTTGGTCTCTCCGACCCCTGTCTGAACCGATCCCCAGCCCTATCAGCAAGCCTCAAGACATGCCTCGTCTCACCAAGGGTATCCCTGACAGGGACCCAGACTCCTCAGATGACGAAGGGAATGCAGACTCACTGGAGGATGGGGCAATACTTCCAGGCTTGGAGCCCTACCAACCGTGTTATGTTTTTTCCTCAGAGAGGAATTGCTGGCCCTGGTTTCCCAGACCCTGAATTCTCTGGGAGTTCCTGGCATGGATCCTATGATGGGACCAAAGAAGAATCCCATCCTGGTGTCGCTATGGAAAGCCTCTTGCTATTTTCCAATGCTGGAAGCCATACAAGAGTTGATTGACCTGGAGTGGGATGCCCCAGAAGCCAGCTTTAAAGGAGGTTGGACATTGGAGGCCTTGTACCCCCTGGACTCAACGACCAGAGAACTCCTGCATATCCCCAAAGTGGACACCCTGGTCTGTGCTGTTTCAAAGCAAACGACTATCCCAGTGGTGGGAGGAGCTGCCTTAAAGGGTACACATGATAGACCGCTGGAGTCCATCCTTAAGCAAGCCTTTAATGCGACAGCAAATGACACTACAGATTGCTTCCTGTTGGGCCCTGGTGGCTCACTCGTTCCTGCTTCTCTCAAGAGAGGCAGATAGCTCAGGGGCACATTCCAGAGAGGCAATGGAGCCCGCCGCAGCCTTCCTAGTGGACGCGAGCTCTGACCTAGTTTGTACCTTGGCAAGAGGAGAGGCTTCAGTGGTGAGGGCCAGAAGACAACTATGACTGCGAAACTGGTCAGTGGTCGCGACTTCTAAGGCAAACCTCACGAAGATGCCCTTTAAGGGATCCCTCCTTTTTGGAAGTGAATTGGAAAAGCTGGCCAGTAAGTGGGGTGAATCTCCAGTGCCTCGGCTACCGGAAGATAAAAGAAAAGAGGTCACAGCGCCCCTCACCAATGAAATCGGACCAGGGGCTCCGAGCGCTTTCGGCACTACAGGAACTTGTCATTTCAGGTGTCTAGGTCCTCGAGAAGGTCTCAGTCCTTTTGGAGCAGACAACCAAAATGAGGGGCTGGTTCGGGTTCAGGTTCAGCCCGAACTTCCCAATGAAGTTTTGCCGAGCCATCCACGGGACGTGGAGATAGAGGGTCGACTATCCCTCTTCTACCAGCGATGGGTCGAGATCATGTCAGATAAATGAGTATTAGATGATATATGAGAAGGATCCGCTCTGGAATTTCACAGCATCCCTCGGGCCATATTCATGATGTCTCCTTGCCACTCCCAGCACAAGAAGCTGGCAGTGGAATCTACCTTGATAAGGCTTCTCAATTTGAGGGCTATAATTCCAGTATCTACACCCCAGCAAAAAATACGGGCATTTTTCCATCTATTTTATCGTACCCAAGAAGGAGGGTTCCTTTCGCCCCATCCTGGACCTCAAGAGCATCAACCGTCATTTGCAGGTAATTCATTTTCGCATGGAGTCGCTATGCTCTGTCATAATGGCCGTACAACCGGGAGAGTTCTTTTTTTTTTAAATTCATGTTTTATTGCTTTTTTCACAAAGAATTATTTACATACTTCACCAGGAAAATGAAGACATGTATCATACAAACAGAATAAAGGAAAATAGTACATTCAAACAACCAATATGAACATACATGTACTTATATTCGAAGAAAACATGTGTGGGACTCCTAGCCTGGAATACAAAGGAGTACAAAATTATACTAATTACTCAAGAACAACTGGCCTAGTGTGCAATGTCAGTATTTCTACAGACTGACTTATTGGCCTACTGCGATGGAATTAGTCACACTTCTGGCATACAAAAAGGACTTAAGTTGTTCTACAGCTGAAAACACAAATTTCTCGTCCTTACAACTTATTAAATAACGACATGGGTATTTTAGGACAATGTATATCCTAATGCCAAAACTTAAGGTCTAAAGCACAGAAACTCCTTTCTTCTAACCTGGGTTGGCCTTCATAAGTCTGGAAAGATCTTTTCTGCCTGGCCATGGAATTCTAAACCCAAATTTAGGAAATAGTTACACATTACCTTTCTAACATCCCCTTCAGAAATGAAGGAGACTAATAAGGTACATCAGAGCTTTCAATAAATTGGGTCAGATTTTCCAAGACTTCCAAACGATTTTCTCCAGTTTTTCTTATTAACAAGTGGCATTTGACCTTCATCAAACTTTAAACATTCACTAAAATACTTTTTCAACGTGCTTTGGGTATTCTTCCCCAAAGTTCTAGGAAAATTAGTGAACCTCAAATTCAAATGTTTAGAATAGTTCTCAAGGTATTCCAGTCTTTTGGACTGAGTCCCAACATCCTTAATGAGATTCACATTTACCATTTGAACTTGTATGACTTTAGAATCCAGCTCAATTAGCTTTTTTCCCATCTCATTTATTTGTCCATCCAGGTTTTGCTTAGTATTCAAAATTTCATTGTCCGGCTTATTATACTTTGACTCGCAAACATTTACCAGTTTCCCAATTGCAACCATCAAGTCCCATAGAGTTTCCAGGGTGACTACTGCTGGTTTAGGGGGTAGTATGAATAACTCAACCCTTGCCAGCGCAGTTTAAATTCCTCCGGGTTCCAGCGCTTGGATTTCTCGTAGCCTTTTTTCTTCCTCTGCATAACAACTGGGGATATAGATGTAATTAATCCCTTCAGTCTTTCAGGCCTCGATGTTTCAGCTGGACTAGAGGAAAGCTGTTCTGCCGGCACATTCTCGCTCCCTCGGCATCCCCCTCCCTTCAGGGAAATGAGGTCATCTCCCTGCGTCACTTCAGGAGATGTCACCATTGTCACTGGCACCGGAGGAGGCCTGCAGTCAGTGGGGCTGGGAGTAATATCCCCAGGCAGCGAAATGGCTCCTTCTCCGCTCGCTGCAGCGGGGCATTTGCTCCCCTTCTCCATCGACATCGAGGTAGCATAGGAATCGATCCTCTTTTGTCTGGAAGGTAAATCGGGTGCAGGGGGGCATATCCAAACCTTTCCTTTACGTTTTGCAGGGATATTGTCAAGGAAATTAGAATCAACGAGGAGCGGTTTCTCAACGCGTCCTCTCACACCGCCATCTTGACTAAGAGTCCCGATCCCGCAAGAGAGTTCTTAACTTCCCTGGACCTCTCCGAGGCTTACCGTCATATTCCAATCCGACAAGACCACCGACGTTTCCTACACGTTGCGGTGCTGAGCCGCTATTATCAGTTCTGCGCATTGCCCTTCAGCCTGGCCACCGCCCCCAGAACATTTTCCAGAAAATATTTGAGGCCTGGTGCGAGGAACATAGGGAGGCCCCTCGGACGACCAAAATCTCTATGGTTCTGGAATTTTTAAAGTATGGCCTGAGTACAGGATTGTCCCTTAACTCCTTGAAGGTCCAGGTAGCGGCTCTCTCCTGTTTCAAAGGCGAGGTGAATGGAGCTCGACTGTCAGTGCATCCGAACTTGGCCCGTTTCCTAAAAGGGGTTAAACACCTTCGACCACCCTTGTGGTGGCCGGTTCACTTGTGGAGTCTTAGTCTAGTATTGGATTTTTTAGCAGGGCCCTACTTTTGACTGCTGTGCAGTCTGTCCCTGCGCCTGTTAACGCTGAAGATTGTGTTCTTGGTAGCAATATGCTCGGCTTGTTGCATCTCGGAACTACAGGCATTGTCGTGTCTGCAGCCATTCCTCCAGATGACTCCAGGAGCATTACAGCTTTGCACCATTCCTTCCTTCTTACCCAAGGTAGTCTCGGAGTTTCACTTGAATCAATCTATTTCCTTACCTTCCCTGAATAGACACAAGGACATGGAGGACTACCACCTCCGCCATTTGAGCATCAGTAGGCTTTTAGTGCGGTATCTGGAAATCTCAGAACTGGTGTGCAAGATGGGACCTCTTGTTTGTTCTTCACGCACGATGGAAGGAAACAAGGCAAAGCAGCTTTGCGAGCTACCATAGCTCGCTGGATTAAAGAGGTGATAACGAGAGCTTATGTTGAGGCAGGGAAGCCATTACCCTTTCAGGATAAAGCTCATTCCACTAGGCCCCAGGCAGTATCCTGGACGGAAGCTAAGCTACTGTCTCCCATCGACATCTGCCGAGCTGCGATGTGGTCTTCCTTGCACACCTTTTTCAGGTTCTATCGCCTAGACATTCGGGCCCGAGAGGATGCAGTCTTTGCAAGGGTGGTGCTAACCGGACCACAGGCAGCCTCCCACCCCGTTCAGGAGTAGCTTTTGTACATCTCATTGGTCCTGAGTCCATCTGGCTACACACTAGAAAATGGAGGAATTAGTTACCTGATAATTTTGTTTTCCTTAGTGTAGACACATGGACTCAGCATCCCACTCATGGCTGCTCAAGAATGGTGCTAAGGAATCTCCCATGAGGTGAACCTCTATTCCAGCAGGTTATGGGTAAGCCGTCACCCAATCCCTAGATCAGGGCATCTATAATCTTGCTGGGATTCAGCACTTATGGTTGGTGGAGAACAGTTGCAGTTGTCTGTTCTCATTCAAGTTTTAATCAAGTTTTTAATCAAGTTTTAATCAAATTTGTAATCAAGTTTTTCAATAGTATATCCACAATGTCTTTTGAAGAGAGCACTGGAGGGCTGAGAGCACTGCAGGGGTATATCTAGGGTGTCGTCAGCTTTGAAATCTGACTTCTGCTGGCAGGGGAGCACATAACCCACTGGTCCTGAGTCCATCTGTCTACACTAAGGAAAATGAAATTATCAGGTAAGTAATTTCTCTGTTCTTCATAATAGACTGTTGGTCTGCCCTGTAGCTCCCATATCACTAATCGGAGAGTGTGCACCAAACTGCTCTGCCTGGAATTAGGCAAAATGAGAAAGCAGTCTGTCCCAGAGGAGTAAAGCTTCCAAAGATTTTCTGTAGAGATGGGGCATGCTGCCTGCTGGCATTATACAGCTACCACAGCTAGATACAAATTCTGCTAATGCAGGACAACTGCTTTGAAGCCCTGAGAAGTGACAGCCTTCAGGGATCCATTGGAAGAATTTAGTCTTCATTTCTAAAACTTTGTTTTGTAGAAGGCTTGTGGTGTTTGTGTATGAAACAGAAAAATTGGTGCTTTTTGGCCAGTGAACCGACTGATATGTGTCAGGATGTCAGAAAAGCAAACCCAAAAGTTAAATTTTTTAGGTGAATTTGCTTTTTGGAGTGACCCTTCAGATTAGGGGAAATTGATTCACTTGATCCCCTCAAATTACTGTGCTTATCATTTCTATCCTGAAAAGAGAAACAGAATTTGTCTGAACTCTCAGAAAAGATGAATTGAATTACACTGTTGTTGGTTGCTTGGAGTTTATTTAACAAGACTTTGGTGTAATGTAATGTTTTCTAGATGAAGAAAAAGCAAAATTGGACCCCTCCTACCATCTAAAGAATACAAATCTAGAGACCCAGGAGACCCTGATGGAGCTGTATAAAGAATACAAAGGAGATGAGCTCTTGGCAGCTACCATGAAAGGTCCTGACAAGAAAAAAGTGGATAAGATCAATGCAGTGAGTTCACATCTTTGGTCCCCAGGTGCCGCTAGTGTGATTGGCCACTGGGGCAGCACAACTGTAATTAGTCCAATTTTGCCTGTATATCACCTGACCAGCTAGTGAAAGCAGATTTCAAAGGGATTTTGGAGGATAAATGGCAGTTTACCCTGGTGAAATAACTTGAAAACTGCCTCCCCCATCTCTGGGGAAGAGGTGCGCTGCTGGAGGCGGGGTTAGGATGGGCCTGGTAACGTGTACATGGGGTAAAGAATCCCACCTTGGGAGTTCCTCTTTGACAATTGGCTTGTAGACCTAAAAGCACTGTGGGGAGCAGGAACTTTTCTCTTTGGCGGGGAAGCTGTCAGAGCCAGTGCTTGAAAATGGGTTTTACAAAATCTCCTGCCCTGTATTTGTATTTGGCCTTGCTCTGACACATTTAACCTTTTAGATCCTGCTCATTGAAAGAATTATTTCCTGATGCCCCTTTTTACATATCTTAGTTAACTAGACCCAAATATGGTATAAATATGGTATAAAAAATTTGCTAGTAATTAAAAGTATATGAAAAAAGTTCCTCTTGTGGAACGTTGGTACCTAAAAAGTTAAGCAAGCATATAACTTTAATTCACTACTGACCAAACATTTTTTGATTTTACATTTTGGTTTCCCTCTTTAATTTATGCTTTCCATTCTCTGGGTTACCTTTCACTCTTTTTGTTTTTGAATGATTGAATCAAACCCAGTATCTGCTGACTGGTGTTAGGATCCTGCGAATCACTGCAAAATTCCAGTTAGTTTTGGTGCAACCGGGGGTCAACACGTTTTTCCTATTCATACCTGGATCAGCCCAAACTCCTGGGATTATGCCTCCCTTCGCAGATGGAGACAAAGTTTCACTGGAACTGGCATATAACCCAGTGTGCCACCTGCAGTCCCTCAGAATTTCTCTGTCTCCAGCAGGTGGATAGAGGTGCAATCCCTGCTGTCTGAAAAAAAAAAAAAAAAGAGATTTTAAATTCTGTTCAGTTATCTTCCAGGAATTTGTGAGGCCCTGTTGGGGCTATCCCTCCTGGTGTTAAGACGAGCAGGGGGTTGGGGACCCTGGGCTGGCTTGTTTGGTCGCTGCCGGTGGGGGGTATAACTGGTGGGGCAAGTTCCCTCCTCCCCTAGCAGAACAATCGCTTTGCAACAGCTCTTCTTTTGGGGAAGTCTTGCTAGGCTTCCTCAGTTGTAAGTCTTGCTAGGCTTCCTCAGAGGTCTAGTTAACTATCCACCTTAGTTAACTAGACCATATTTGGTTCTAGTTAACTAAGCCTAGCAAGACAACTGAGGATTTAAAAAAAAAAAAAATCTGGTTTTCCTAGTGTGTAGCCATATGGACTCAGGACCAATAGGTTATGCTCCCCTGCCAGCAGATGCAGGTGGAGTCAGATTTCAAAGCTGACGTCACCCTAGATACACCCCTGCAGTGACATTAAGCTCTTTAGTATTTCTCTGTCTCCAGCATTTGGTGGACATACCTCTCCCTTTGGAGATTGCTGTACTTTTTGGAAGGAGAAATTCTGCATTTAAATTGGAGAAAAAATTGAGCCCCACTCTCCTGCAATGATACCTAAAGGTCCCTCCCCCAGTTGAGAATTCCTGAGGTGATTTCCGACATCCCTCAGAAGTGTGCCTTGGTCCAGTAGCCGCTTTCTAGCGTGGACTTAGCTGCTGAAGCAGCTCAAAGGCAGTGGGTGCAGTAGCCAAGCGTGGCGGTAATGGTCAAAGCCCTCTCCTCCTGCAGCTGGAAACAGTCTCTGTACTCAGTAAGCACTGAGCCCAGGAAAAGGAGGGGTTTTCGGTAAGACTTCCTCCAGTCTCCTTGTTCAGCGCACCATACCAACATCATTCTCGATCATGTTGGGGTAAGGGGAAGTGAGATTCCAAGCGGGTTGAGTGGCCCCCTGGTGGGCTAGGCCCTGCTTTAGACTTGGTCGGCACACCACATGGTAGGCTGCGGTGGCGCCATCTTGTGCGCGTCTTTGTGCATGCCGTGTTGCCCTCCATAGAATGTGTGTGTGCGGAGGGCGTCAGCTCTGTGCACGTGCTGCACCCATAACATCACGTGCGTATATAGACGCACAACCTACTATTTATTTATTTATTTATTTATTAACTTTTATTTACCGACATTCGTGAAACACATCATGCCGGTTTACATAGAACTCAATTGGGAAAATACAGTATAACAATATAACAATATAACAGTATGACATTGAAACAATAGGATGTTACTAAAACGAGAAGCAACAAACAGAAAAACCAAAAGCAAAATACAACAAAATAAATAATGTTAAAGGAAAACGAGGAGTGTAGGTTTGAAAGAAGGGTAGGCAGGGGGGTAGGGCGAGGGGGGGGAGAGGGTAAGGGGTAGAAGGTAGGAAAGGTAGGAAAAGGGGGATAAGTAAGGGAAAAGAAAGGTATAGATTGAGGAAAGAAAGGGGAGAGAAAGTGGGAAAAGGAAGGGAGGGGGAGAAAGGCTTGTTTGAAGAAATGAGGGGAGAGAAAGGCAGAAAAGAGGGATACCATGTACAGATGGCTAATGTACATGGAATCGCTTAACTAGGTAGGATTATGGAAAAGTTGAAGTAGGTGGTGGGTGGTAAAAGGTTTTCTTCAGAGGAAGGACCTGGGAAAGGGGGGGAGCAAGGAGTATAAGGTAGAGCAAGGGGGCTAAAGGGGATATTAAATTTGGTTTGTGTCGGGGTAGGCCTGTCGGAAAAGCCATGTCTTGACTCCTTTCTTAAATTTGTGAAAGGATGTCTCTTGGCGTAGGAGGGTGGGGAGGGAGTTCCAGAGGGTGGGGCCAGCGACAGAGAAGGCTCTCCCTCTGGTATGAGTTGAGTGTGCTGTTTTGAGGGATGGGATGTGGAGAGTACCTGTATGGGTTGTTCTTGTGGGGCGGTTGGAGGAGCGGTAATGAGGCATTTCATCGAGCCAGGTGTGATTGTGTTTATGTAGGGTGTTGTGAAGGATGGTGAGGGTTTTGTATTGTGAGCGGAAGGAGATGGGCAACCAATGTAGGTCCTTTAGTATGGGGGTGATGTGGTCTCTTTTGCGCGTACCGGTTATGACTCTGGCCATGGAGTTTTGTAGAATCTGAAGGGGTTTGATGGTGGTGGCGGGGAGTCCTAGTAGCAGGGAGTTGCAATAGTCTAATTTTGTGAGCATGGTGGTCTGTATGACTGTGCGGAAATCATTGGTGTGGAGGAGGGGTTTGAGTTTTTTTAGGATGTTAAGTTTATAGAAACCCCCCTTAAGTAGAGTTTTGATGTGGGGTTTAAAACTTAGGTGCTGATCTATGAAGACGCCCAGGTCTCTTACAGACTGGGTCTGAGAGAGGGTTGTGGTAGTATTTTGAGGAGTGTTCTGTTGCATGGGGAGGGTGAAACGTTCAGGTTGGTTGGAGATGATAAGTAATTCTGTTTTAGAAGTGTTTAAAGCTAGATGGAGTTCAGATAACAAGGCGCTTATGGTGGTGAGGCAGGATTCCCAGCGTTGCAAGGATTCGCTTATGGATTCTTGAAACGGTATGAGAATCTGCACATCATCTGCATATAGGAAGAAATTCAAGCCTAGGTCGGAGAGGAGGTGGCATAGGGGTAGGAGGTAAATATTAAAGAGGGTGGAGGATAGGGATGAGCCTTGGGGTACACCCTGAGTGATAGGTATGCGTGAGGATTCGTGCTTGTCGATTTTTACTACGTATTCTCTGTTTGTGAGGTAGGAGGAGAGCCATGATAGAGCTGTACCTGCGATGCCTATTTCTGCTAGGCGGGCCATTAGTATTTGATGGTTGACTGTATCATAGGCAGCTGAGATGTCTAATAGGACGAGGAGGTACGAGTTTCCGTGATCCATACCTTTGAGTGTGGTATCTGTCATGGCCAGTAGTAGGGTTTCGGTGCTTCGGGCTTTACGAAAACCGAACTGTTTAGTGTGGAGGACATTGTGGTCTTCTAAAAAGTCCGTCAGTTGTTTGTTAATAACCCTCTCTAGGACTTTGGATAAGAAAGGAAGATTGGAAATCGGACGGTAATTGGCCGGGTCTGTGGGGTCAAGGGTGGATTTCTTCAGGAGGGGTTTAACTATGGCCAGTTTGAGTGGGTTTGGGACACTACCTGCGGTAATGGAGCAGTTGATTAGGTCCTTAATAGGTTTGGTGATGGCGGGGGTAATAGAGAGAAGGGTTTTTGAGGGAATGGTGTCTGAGGGGTGTGTGGCAGGTTTCATCTTTTTTAGGATAGCTTCTACTTCTATGTTGGTGGTGAGGTCAAATTCTCTAAGGGTGATCTTTTTGTCATTAGGGATGGGGGTGAGGGGGGGTGACGGCTGGGAAGCGAAGTAGGATATTGTCGACTTTGTTTTTGAAGTAGAGAGCTAGTTCTTCGCATCTTTTGTTGGAGATGGTTTCGTTGAGGGTAGGTGTGTTTTGGTCTGTGAGTTCTGATACGTATGTGAATAAGGCAGTTGCATTAAATTGGTAGTCATGGATCTTAGCTGCGTGGAAATCACGCGCAGAATACAGGTAAAGCCGGGTGCACAAGCTGTGTGTGCACCTCGCCATGTCCCACCTATGTGCCCAAAATCTGTGCTCATAAAATTTTAAGTGTGAAACGACAGAACACACAGTCACTGCCGCCAATGGCTCCGGCAGCCAATAAACAAAAGCGCCTTTCTCTCTGCACTGTTTCTCATATTAGGCCTTCACAGTCTGATCTGGATTCCAACTTACATCAGCACTGTGAGGAAGCCCAGGGAGCGTGGGCCTGGACTTTGCTAAGTCAGAGGATGGGTTAGCCACAGCCTTAACTGGAAGTACCCAGGATTTGAGTACCTCCATGACTCTGTCATCCATGGGAGAGGGAAATTGAGCAGCGCCTACCCCAGTACCCCCTGGGCTAGGTATGGACCCAGCTGCCTTCTCTTGGGTGGAATTTTTCCAGGGCCTTCAAGCCTTCGTACAGGCACAGTCTGCTACCTCACTTGCCCCTCTCATTATGCCATCTATTTCATCGTACCCAAGAAGTAGGTTTCCTTTCACCCTATCCTGGACCTCAAGCGCGTCAACAAACATCTACGAGTGAATCATTTCCGCATAGAGACCCTACGCTCCGTGATAATGGCTGTACAAGCGGGAGAGTTCTTAACCTCCCTGAACCTATCTGAGGCCTACCTAGATATTCCAGTCCGTCAAGAACACCAACGTTTTCTACGCTTTGCGGTTCTGGATTGCCATTATCAGTTCTGGACATTCCCTTTGGCCTAGCCACAGCCCCCAGAACATTTTCCAAGATTATGGTGGTTGTAGCAGCAGCATTGAGAAAAGAGGGAATCCTGGTGCACCCGTACTTGGAGGACTGGGTGATCTGGGCCAGGTCCGTGGAAAAGAGTCTCTGGGTGACCAACAAAGTGACCTCCATGCTTCAGGAACTCGGCTGGGTCATAAATGTGGACATAAGCAGTCTCAACCCCTCCCAGTCCTTGGAACATCTCGGAGTTCGGTTCAACAACCTTCTCAGGTTAAAGCTCATTCCACTAGGGCTCAGGCAGTTTCTTGGGTGGAAGCTAGACTGCTGTCTCCCGTCAATATCTGCCAAGTGGCGATGTGGTCCTCCTTGCACATCTTTTCCAAGTTCTATCGCCTGGACGTACAGGCCCGAGAGGATGGAGCCTTTGCAAGGGCGGTGTTAACCAGACCACGGGCAGCATCCCGCCCCAGTCAGGAGTAGCTTTTGTATATCCCCATTGGTCCTGAGTCTGTCTGGCTTCACACTAGGAAATGGAGAAATTACTTACCTGATAATTTTGTTTTCCTTAGTGTAGACAGATGGACTCAGCATCCCACCCACGGCTGCCGAAGAATGGTGCTAAGGATTTGCCCATGGAGTGGATATTGATTCCAACAGATTATGGATAAGCTGTCATCCAGTTCCTAGATCAGGGCACCTATATTCTTACTGGAGTTCAGTGTTTATGATTGGTTGAGATTGGTACTCCCCACCTTGACTTGATGGCATCATGGAAAAACGCCAAAGCAACCCGGTTCCTCAGTCGCAAAAGAGAACACGGAGTGGAGGGAGTAGATGCTCTAGTGCTCCCTTGGCCCCGAAGGATTCTTCTTTGTGTTCCCTCCGTGGCCTCTGGTAGGAAAATTTAATAAGACAAATAGAAAATCACCCCAGCGAGGTGATTCTGGTAGCACCAGAGTGGTCACGGCACCCATGGTTCACAGACCTGGTCAACATAGCAGTGAACAGTCCACTAAGACTCGCGCATTTACCAAAACGTCTGCGGCATGGTCCAGTATTCTCAGAGAGGACAGATCGCTTTTGTCTCATGGCTTGGCTTTTGAGAGGAGACATTTGAGAGAGAGAAGATATCCGGAGGATGTCATTTCCACCCTGTTGCAGGCTAGAAAGACTTCCACTTCTTTAACATATGTAAGGGTCTGGAAGGTCTTTGAGTCCTGGTGCATGAGCCAAGGGATAGTCTCGACTCAGGCCTCGATAGCCTACATCTTTTCATTTTTGCAAAAAGGTTTTGTAAAAGGCTCTGCCTTTAGCTCTCCTAAGGTTCAGGTTGTAGCTTTGAGCTGCCTTTGAGGCAAAGTGCATGAATGGTTGTTGGCTATTCACCCAGATGTAGTTCGTTTCCTTCAGGGGAGGAAAGCATTTGCGTCGTCCTGTGCGGAAGATGTGTCCTTCTTGGAACCTCAATTTAGTCTTTAGAGGGTTGTGTTTGGCTCCTTTTGAACCTTTAAGAAGGGCAATGATAAAGGATCTTACTTTGAAAGTGGTGTATCTGGTAGCCATTTGTTCTGCCTGGAGAATCTCAAAGCTTCAAGCATTGTCATGCAGAGAACCTTTTCTGAGGATCTCTGATTCTGGGTTATCTTTGAGGACAGTGCCCTCTTTTCTCCCAAAGGTTGTGTCAGTGTTTAATTTGAACTAGACTGTGGAACTTCCAGCCTTTTCAGATTTGGATGCGTCAGCCCCGCAAGCTAAGGACCTACGATGTCTGGATGTGAAGCGGGCCTTGTTGCATTATCTCAAAGTCACCAATAACTTCAGGGTGTCTGACCATCTCTTTGGCTTTGGAGTGGTTCTAAGAGTCAAAAGGCTTCAAAGTCTATGATAGCAAAATGGTTGAAAGAGGAATTAAGCTCGACGTATATTTGTAAGGGGCATCTGGTTCCGGAGAACTTAAGAGCGCACTCAGTTCGGTCTCAGGCGACTTGGGCAGCATGTCAGTTGATGTCGCCACAAGAAATTTGTCGGGCGGCTTCTTGGAAGTCGTTGCACACTTTCGCCAGATGTTATCGGTTGGATGTCTAAGCCCCAGAAACCATGTGCTTTGATGAGAGTGTTCTTCAAGCGGGACTCTCACAGACCCACCCTAATTGGGGAAGCTTGGGTACATCCCAGGAGTCTGGACTGATCCTGGTAGGAACAGGAAAGGAAAATTGGTTCTTACCTGCTAATATTTGTTCCTGGAATACCACAGATCAGTCCAGAGTCCCGCCCTTTGTGGGAGAGAGTCTGCTCTTGTATTTCTGACTTGATTCTGGTTTCTTTAGGATGCAGAGCTGCTTAAGATTTCAAGTTTGTTATCCTGGTTTGGAGTTTTTTTTGAGTGTACAGTTTTTTTTGGTTGGGGTTTAACCTCTTCCCCCCCCCCCCCCTTGCTCGTTTATGTGGTTATAGGGATATTCTTGGCTTGGGTACAGGTCAATAATGAGGGACTGCAGGTGGCATATTGAGTTATATGCCAATGCCAGTGAAACTTTCTCTGTCTCCATCTGCTGGAAAGGAGGCATAATCCCAGGAGTCTGGACTGATCCATAGTATTCCAGGAACAAAAATTAGCAGGTAAGAACCAATTTTCCTTTTCCAGTTAAGTTTGAAATCTGTGTAATTATTGGTTTTGATTTCACCTTTATTGGGTGCTTTAATAATTCCCCCTCCCCCCACCCTTTTTTTTTGTGCTGATTCACTCGCTGATTACCTGGGCGAGAATGTCCCAGGTAATCAAGGTACCATTCTTCTCCTGGGTTTCACTCCAGAGAGAGATTTTTTTATTAGCATATTGCTGTTTTCTCCTTTCCAATATCTGGAGTCTTTGCAGGTTGTGATACCTTTAACTGGACCAACATGTGGCTCTAAATATCTGGCGATCTATCTTTGGGTAATAATTTCTATTCACCAAAATTAGAATTGCACAACTTGCAAGGAATCCATATTACAAAACTAGTATGGCCACTAGACTTCCAAACAGCACTAACTAAAGTTACTCTGTAGAAATGTGTGGATTTTGTGTCTCAAGATGAAGGGGAACTTTACTGACTTCTTTGCAGGCTCATTATTCCACAGGGACTGTGAGTGCTTCCTTCACATCCACAGCCATGACCCCAGAGACCATCCATGAAGCAGGTAAGAAGTCAGCAGTATTGCAGGTCACTCCCCAGCAAATGCAGGCAGTGAAATCCAGCCCTGGCTGCAGCTCTGCTTCTTGTCACTTCCTCAGCTCCTCACAGCCACTTCCGGTGCTTCCACAGTTTCTCCAAGCTATTTCAGCCTTTGACCCTCTTAACCTTTAATGGATGTCTGTTCACTTTCTGACTTGTTAAGAGTCTCTGCCCCCTTTCTACTCCTACTGGGTGGAAAGTGGCAGCTGTTTCCTCTAGGTATGGTTTTATGCCTTTTACCTAGAGCAGTAACATGTAGGACTGCTTGTGATAGCAGCTAATGCCTCTTCTTAATTGACAAGAAGTGACTCTGAGAAAGTGCACTCTCTCTGGCAGCTGCTATTGAAGACGATGCGGTGCGTTACCAGTACGTGAAGAAGAAAGGCTATGTGAGGCTTCACACAAGCAAAGGAGACCTAAATCTGGAACTGCACTGTGAGAAGGTATCTGTTCCTTGTACCTCTACCCCCAAACAGGATATTTGAGCTGTTAATAAGCATATGCCTTTACTCTAAGGCATCTGCATCAAAAGTTCCATTCCCAACATGGTAAGCTCAGTCAGGTAAACAGTGGAGTCCCTCAGGGATCTGTGCTTGGACCGGTGCTTTTTAATATATATTTATAAATTATTATTATTATTATTATTATTTTTAATTTTTATATACCGAAGTTCTTGTAGGGACTACAAATCACTCCGGTTTACATAAAACAATGAACTGCCCAACAGAGAGCGGAGCTTTACATAGAACAGTAGAACATAGCTTTACATAGAACAGTAGAACATAGCTTTACATAGAACAGTAGAACATATGGAACAATATAACTAGATGACAATTTAACATAGTGATAAATAAATATTATAGTTTAACTGGTAATACTAGATGACAATTTAACTAGATGACAATTTAACATAGTGATAAAATAAATTATAATTTAACTGGTAATACCTAAAAATTATATTATTTAATATAAGCAGTATAACTATTTAATGTAGAATAAAGGCGTATTAACAGTGCCAAATATATATATAAGAATGAATTTTTTGAACTCAAAGATAGTTGTTCAGTTGCAGAGTCTTAAAATAGGACTTGGTGTGGTGTCCATGATTAGGAGATACCTAATATATAGGATGTCTGTCCGTCAGAGTAGAATTAAGCGTCTGGGAAGGCTTGTTTGAAAAGAAAGGTCTTAAGTCTTTTTTTGAATTCTTGGTGACTAGTTTCTAATCTTAGATCTGGGGGAAGCGTGTTCCACTGGTGGGGGCCTGCTGAAGAAATCGCTCGTTTGCTCAATGAAGATTTTATTTGCGGAGCATGCAGTGTTCCTCTGTATGCGCTTCTGATTGGTCTGGAAGACGTGTGCGGTTGGAGTTGAGAGGTTAATGTGATGGGAGCTAGTTTGTTTGTCGCTTTGTGGATGATAGTGAGTACCTTATAGAGTATCCTTTGTTTAATGGGAAGCCAATGTAGATTACGAAGGATTGGGGTGATATGATCTTTTTTGTTAGTGCTTGTTAGTATTCTAGCCGCTGAATTCTGAACCATCTGTAGTGGTTTGATAGTGTTGGTGGGTATTCCTAGAAGTAGGGAATTGCAATAGTCGAGCTTAGAAAGAATGATGGATTGTAGTACTAGCCTGAAGTCGGAGAAGTAAAGGAGGGGTTTAAGTTTTTTGAGGACTTGCAGTTTGTAAAAGCAGTCCTTTGTGGTATTATTTACGAACTTTTTTAGGTTTAGATGGTTGTCTAGCCATGCTCCAAGGTCTCTGACGTCAGGTGAGAACGTGTTATTTGCGTTTGGTAGAGAGAGGCTGGAAGAGATTGTGAGTGGATCCTGGGAGACAATGAGCATTTCGGTTTTATTAGCATTCAATACTAAGTTGAGGCTTGAGAGTAAATTTTTAATAGGCTGAAGGCATTTGTTCCAGTAAGTGATCGTTTTTTGAAGGGATTCTGTAATCGGAAGAAGGATTTGTATGTCGTCTGCATAAAGGTAATGAGTAAGCTTGAGGTTTGAGAGTAGATGGCAGAGAGGGAGGAGGTAGATATTGAAGAGGGTGGGTGAAAGTGAGGATCCTTGCGGGACTCCTTGCTCAGTAAGGATTGGATGTGATTCTTTGTTGTTTATCCTTACTTTGTAGAATCTGTTGCTTAAGAAGGAATGAAACCATCTGAGCGCTGTGCCTTTGATCCCTATGTTGGCTAGTTGGTCTATTAGAGTAGAGTGTTTTACCGTATCAAACGCAGCAGAAAGATCTAGAAGAACCAGCAGGTAGGATTGTTTTTTCTCCAGATTAACTAGTATTGTGTCCGTGAGAGATAGTAGGAGCGATTCGGTGTTTAGGCGTTTTCGGAAGCCATATTGAGCCGGGGATAGAATATTATGATCTTCCAAATAATCTGACAGTTGCTTGTTGACAATTTTTTCCATCAGTTTGGCGATGAGTGGTAAGTTTGCGATGGGTCTGAAATTAGCTGGGTCTGATGGGGAAGCGTTTGGTTTCTTTAGTAGTGGTTTCAGGATTGCTAATTTTAACTGGTTAGGAACTAAACCTTGAGAAAGGGATGTGTTGATAATTTCTGCAATTGGTTTTGAGATGGTGTTTGGTATGGCGATGAGGAGATTTGTTGGTAATGGGTCTGATGGGTGGGAGGAAGGTTTGAGTTTTTTGAGTGTGTTTTCAATCTCCAGTGAAGAAGTGAGCTCGAATGAATCCAGGCTTGTGTTTAGTTGTGGCAAGGCTGTGAGATGGTGTGTTAGGGTGAGGCTGTTGGATGTGATTGATTGTGTAAGGTTGGTGATTTTTGTCTTGAAGTAGTTGGCTAGTTCGTTTGCTTTGTTGAGAGCTTGGTGGTCTGGGATAGTAGGAGGAGATGGTTTAGTTAAAGAGGAGACGTACGAGAAGAGAGCCTTTGAGTCGAAAATGAAGTGGTGTATTTTTTTTGCATAGAATTCTTTCTTTGTTCTAAGGATGGTAGTCCTGTAGGTGTTGAGGAGGGATTTGTAGATGGCATGTGTTGAAGCGGTTGGGTTTTTTCTCCAGCATTGTTCTTTTTTTCTAAGAGATTGTTTTAGGGATTTAAGTTCGGGTGTAAACCAAGGTTTTCTATTGTCTAATGTAGGTTGTATAGTTTTGGTTGTGGTTGGGCAGATTTGATCTGCAATGTTGTTGTTAATATTGATCCATGAGGTAGTTGCAGTTGTTGCGTCTGTGAGATCTAGTTGATTTAATGCTTCGGACATCTTTTCGCTGAGTAAGTCTGGGGAGCATGGTTTCCTGAAGTGGATGGTGGATTTGGTAGTGGTTTGAGGAGGTGGGATGTTGATCCTGAGGGTTGTGTGGATGACTCTGTGGTCTGACCATGGAACTGGTGAGCAAGTGGGGTTGGTATGAATGTTAAAGGGTTCGTTAATAAAGATGAGGTCCAGAGTGTGGCCAGCCTTGTGGGTAGGACTGTTGATAATTTGAGTAAAGCCCAAATGGTTGAGTGAGGAAAGGAGTGTTTGGCAGTTGATGGATTGTGGAGCAGCATCTACGTGTAAATTAAAGTCTCCGAGGATTATAGCAGGTTTGTCGGCGTTTATGTGTTTGGCTATAAGTTCAATCAGTAGAGAGGGATCTAATTCTAAGGTTCCTGGTGGTGCGTAGACTAAAGCTATTTGGATTTGTTCGGATTTAAAGAGGGAGAATTCTATTTTATTGGAGGAGTTGGTAAGTTGTAGGGTTATATTAAGTCCTTTTTTTGCTGCAAGGAGGAGTCCCCCACCTCTTTTTTTGGGTCTGGGGACAGAGAATAAGTCGTAAGATTGTATGGGCAGCTGATTTGTGAGTACTGTATCTGTGTGTTTTAGCCATGTCTCTGTAATTGCACAGATATCTGGATTGACTTCTATGAGGTAGTCACTGAGGATGTCCATTTTTTTGGAGAGAGACTGAGCGTTGAATAGTGTTAAGGTAAACAGAGAGAGTCCTAGGAATTGTGTTATCGGTGAGATCATTATTGGTAAAAGTCTTTGTTGTCGTGCGATGTGCTGAATTGCAGGTTTTGTGTGCTTTCTGATATTGTGCCAGATTTTAGGTATAGTGTAGAGGTGCATTATTGTGGCTCAATTGGTTGGGAATAATGATGCAATATTGAAAATGGTGCTCTAAGTTTTAGACAAGCTGGATGAATGCTGTCGAGGCTAGTTGAATGCTGGTGAGTTGAATGCTGGTGAATTGAATGCTGGTGAGGCAGGTTGAATGCTGGTGAGGTTAGAGGAATGCTGGTGAGGCTGGTTGAATGCTGGTGAGGCTGGAGGAATGCTGGTGAGGCTGGAGGAATGCTGGTGAGGCTGGTTGAATGCTGGTGAGGCTGGTTGAATGCTGGTGAGGCTGGAGGAATGCTGGTGAGGCAGGTTGAAAGCTGGTGAGGCTGGAGGAATGCTGGTGAGGCTGGAGGAATGCTGGTGAGGCTGGAGGAATGCTGGTGAGGCTAGTTGCATGCTGGAGTGGTTGAGTGAGTGTTGAGGAAGCAGGTATGTGTATGTGATCTGGAGAATGGGATCACTTGTCGCATGCTTGGGTGACGCTTATGTACCTTGCTCCGGTTGTAGGCAGAGATGCGTGACAGAGTCTTTTGGTGTGGGTGGATTCTGCTTGTGCTCCGGTTCACACGAAGGGGCACACAAAGGGGCAGGCCCCTTTGTCGTGCTCCTTCAGCGTGCGACGCCCGGCGTGCGACGCCTGGGAGCGCTCCGGGCCTTTTAAATCTAGTTTTGTCGCGTCGAAATGATCTGGAAAGGGGCATGACGAGTGAGGTGATCAAATTTGTGGATGACAGTGCTGTGATTTGCCCTGAGTATTAAGACAGGCGGCCCTGTGATCTGTGCCCTGGATATCAATAAATGCTGGGAACGCAGACAGAGCTGTGTTCTGTGCCCTGGGTATCAATAAATGCTGGGAACGCAGGCAGAGTTGTTTTTTCTGTGCCCTGGGTATCAATAAATGCTGGGAACGCAGGCAGCACTGTGTTCCATGCCCTGGGTATCAATAAATGCTGGGAACGCAGACAGCACTGTGTTCCGTGCCCTGGGTATCAATAAATGCTGGGAACGCAGGCAGCACTGTATTCCGTGCCCTGGGTATCAATAAATGCTGGGAATGCAGGCAGCACTGTGTTCTGTGCCCTGATTATCAATAAATGCTGGGAACGCAGGCAGCACTGTGTTCTGTGCCCTGGGTATCAATAAATGCTGGGAACGCAGGCAGCAGTGTGTTCTGTGCCCTAGTTACATGCTGTACCTACAGCATAAGAGTAGACACACTTAACTGTCTGCAATATTAATTTATTTATTTATTTCTCATTTCTTATATACCGCTCATGAGATACCAGATCTGGCCAGAGCGGTTTACAATAAAATCCAATAAGAATACAATCAATCTATAAAATTCCAAAACAGATAAAAACAAATAAAATACATAACATTAAAATGAAATAAACAGTATACTTTAACCTCAGCCATCTGTACGGTACTCAGTTTGTCTGCCCCAGGCTAAGATGGAAAGAGCCAGGTCTTTACCTTTTTTCTAAAGTTGAGAAAATTCTGCTCTACTCTCACCTCCAATGGAGAGGAATTCCACAACTCTGGACCACTGAGAACATCCTTTTCCTATTTGAGACTTTACAATAGCACTGCTGTTGCCCATGAGATGTTATGCATAACTTATTATTGTATGGAAAGAACTGGGTCATGAAGTAGGACTGTAGTATATAACTTGGGGGTGTGTGTGTGTGTGTATGTATGTGTGTATGTATATATATATATATATATATATATATATATATATATATATATATATATACACACACACACACACACATATACTTCAATTTTTCCAACTGGAACAAGGTAATAATGCTGTGATCACTGCTTAAACTGGACAGTGCTTTGAGAAACAATGAGGCAAAAAGACACGATGTGCCTCTTCTGCTTCAAATTAAAGTCTATATAATTATTCAGTATATATATATATATATACCTTGTGCCTCGTATATATATATACCTTGTGCCTCATTGTTTCTCAAAGCACTGTCCAGTTTAAGCAGTGATCACAGCGTTATTACCTTGTTCCAGTTGGAAAAATTGAAGTTTAGAAGAGTAAAGAGAGACAGAGGCGAGTGAGAATTTAACTCCAAAGTTCCTAAAATTTCCCCAGAATATGGCTGCACTTCCTCAGACTAATGGTGGAGTTTCTACACAGCAGAGGCATGCAGGAACTGGATCTGCAGGGAATGCCAGGCCAAGTCTCCAAGTGACAGTTGTGCATGACCAGACGTTTTGTAAAATTGATCTGGAATGTATACTGTAGGGTTTATAAATAGAAAGATGTGATTATGCTCCTTGAGGCTCAACTCACTGGGATCCTGTGCTTGTGTCCCACTTTTCTTAAACCTTCCTTCTGTTGATTCCAAGACTTTTCTTATTACAGACAGGGTGACATTTAAGAAAACCGGAGCTGGATCAGTTTGTGGGCTTTGTAGTACAAGAAGACAGATTTTCAGTTATCAATGTAAATACAAAACCTCAAACAAACATTCCAGGAAGAGCTTTAAAAAAAATAAACTGGAAAATGGATATTTTCATCTCAAAGCCTATAACAGAGGAATTTCCAAAGTTCTGTACATGGACCAGAGGAAGGAGTCTGTATTTCTTACCATGATACTGGAGAGCCTGTGTTTAGTTTATCCTTGTTTATATCCTGTCTTTTTGGTTACTGTGTTACATGGTGGTAATACTACAAAGTCAGATTTTATAATTAGAGGATCCTTTCCTTTTCCTGGAAAGACTTGTATCCTGACTAATTATCTCTGATTTGAACGAACAGATTAATTGGTTGCATATTTGGCAGCTGTGGAGCTGCAGAATCACTAGCACATCTGGTTCTACTATATATCCAACTCTGGAATACACCCAGCTGTGGAATTGGTGGGGGGATACAGAAGAGAGACTGCTGTGAGCTCGGCATCAGAATACATCCAGCTGTGGGAATGGTGGGGGATACAGAAGAGAGACTGCCGTGAGCTCGGCATCAGAATACATCCAGCTGTGGGAATGGTGGGGGATACAGAAGAGAGACTGCCGTAAGCTCGGTATCAGAATACATCCAGCTGTGGGAATGGTGGGGGATACAGAAGAGAGACTGCCGTGAGCTCGGTATCAGAATACATCCAGCTGTGGGAATGGTTGGGGATACAGAAGAGAGGCTGCCGTGAGCTCGGTATCAGAATACATCCAGCTGTGGGAATGGTGGGGGATACAGAAGAGAGATTGCTGTGCGCTCAGCAAGAGAATTTATCCAGCTGTGTTTTCTGGTATCTCAGAACTCCAGGCACCTCCTTCAGGGTTGTGGTGTGCTTCAGTCACTGAATAATGAAATCTGCCAGCTCTTGTCTCCTTCCCTGTTCTGCTTTCCCTCACTAACAGAATGCAGTCCAGTTTGGGTGGTGTTGGCTGCTTGCCTGTCCAGTAACAGAAAAGGAACCGTTCAGAGTTAAATTTGTAAAAGATCTATAAAAGGCAAAATTAAACAATAGCATATTTTTCAAATTAGATCCTAATGTACCAGATGGTTAGTGCCTACTATAATACACGCATCAGCAAGCCTGGCGGTGTGCCCCTATTGAAATCCTACATCATTTGTGTACTGTGAAAGTCTCTTTTTTTCAGAAACATTGTATATTTTTCAAAACAATTTTCTTGCACGTAAAAAAGAGTAATAATGATCACAGGCACTAACTATCTGGTACATTAGGATCAAAATTGAAAATTTGCTATTGTTTGATTTTGCCTTTTTTGGGGTTTGGTGTCATTGTTTTTGGCAATTTTCTTGGCTCTTTCTTTGTGTTTTAAAGATCTATAACCCATTTTACTTTGCATGGCAGTGAGGAGGCTAAAGAACACTTTGAAGGAAGGATGTAATATATTTGTTTTATTTACCAGCTCCCAGACAAGGAGAGAAACAGATTTTTTCTGGTTCCCCACCTTTTCTATCTTCTCAACAAGGAAGGCTGTATACATGCAGAGCCCCTGTTGCCAGGGTGTGTATTGATACTGGAATAATGAAACTTTCCAGAATGGAAAGGTCTTTCACTTGATACCATCGCATCTGTATTAATCCAATGGAAAAACACCTCACGGGGGTATTCATTGCATTTAGCATTCCAGGTCCGCTGGACACTGGATGAAATCTGTAATCAGCTCAGCCTGGCAGCCTGAGCAGAAACTTCAGCAAAAGAAGAGCCATCCTGTGCACATACCAGAGGTAGACAAGCCAGTTATCCTTCCTTAGAGCCAACAAGCCCTCAACATGTGTCTCTCTCCCACTGAAGATTTCCTCCAGAGCTGTGCATATCGGGAGGGGGTAGAGTATTAATTCCCCTCTAGTCAAGTTTGAGGCTGACCTGTACATGGAGAGCTTGCAGACCATGCCATGGCATTGTCTGGCTTTGCAAAAGATGTGTATGTGTGTGTTAATGTATTGGCATGCATTACCTATCTGCAATCTTCTCTTTCTTCTAGACCCCAAAAACCTGTGAGAACTTTATCAAACTCTGTAAGAAGAAGTACTACGATGGCACAGTATTTCACAGGTCCATCCGGAATTTTATGGTGAGACTTTGAATATTGATAGTGTAACATGCAGAACTCGTTTCAGCTTCTCGATAACAGACTGCGATGCTAACAAGCCGATATGGGAGAACTGGGCCATTGCTGGCTAGTAAGCATTGGGCATTAGAGCTTGGCACCAGTTTGCCAGCCAGAGAGTTCAGGAAGATTCCTAATTTTTGTTTTCTTGTCAAAAAGTAATGAAAAGTTCTACCCTCCCCCCCCCCCCTTTTTTTTTTTTCCTTTTATAGATTCAAGGAGGTGATCCTACGGGAACAGGAATGGGTGAGATACCAGCTAATTCTGTCATCTGAGTTTGCAACTGTGGTTTTGTTTTCAGTGGGGTAAATTGTAAGTGATTGCAAGATAGGGGCTGGTGTAGCCCAGCCAGTGCGCATTCCTGAACCATCCACTCCCTGGCCTGTGGTCTCAGATGTTCTCGCTAAGTGATGGGGAAATATGAATCAGGCTGGAATGTACAAGTCATGTACAGAGTAGAGTGCAGTGACACTTTGCTCATGCCATCAGGATTTCTGGTGTACTACAGGAATGAAAATTAGCAGGTAGGAACCAGTTTTCCTATCTGAGCCCTCCCTTACTTGTGATGTGTGCCACATGAGGGGATAACTCTATTTTCTGTATTTCAGTAAATTGTTGCGCTTCTTTTTGGCTTTGGTATTGTGTTTTGTAACAGATGGAATTCGTTCCATAGGAGATCAAAGCAAGGTAGAAACAAACATCTGTAGTTCTTTGGATTTAATCTTTTGCTTGAGAATGCTTCTCAGATGCAGATGAGCAGACCCATGTGGAGGGAGAACTGTCTAGCACATGTAAAAACGGTGAAAAGTATAATTAATTTTGATGTTTACCTGTCACAGGTGCTGTCCTTTCTGAACATCAGTGAATGTGTGTTAATAAATCCTGGGTTTATTAATCATTCTTGGGGAGAGGAGGGGGATTTAAGTGATTGATTTCTTAGTGTGTAACCAGATGGACTCAGGATCAATGGGTTATGCTCCCCTGCCAGCAGATGGAAACTGAGTCAGATTTCAAAGCTGACGTCACCGTACATACACCCCTGCAGTGACCTCAGCCTTCCAGTATTCTCTGATTCCAGCACATGGTGGACATGACTATCCCTATGGGATTGCTGTACTTTTTGGAAGGAGAAATTCTTCTTTTAAATTGAAGGAACATTGAGCCTGCTCTCCTGCGGTGATAGCTAAAGGTCCCTCCCCCACTTGAGAATTCCTGAGGTGATTTCCAAGATTCCTTGGAGGTGTGCTTTGGTCCAGTAGCCGGTTCCCGGCATGGACTTTGCAGCTGAAAGGCAGCGGGTGCAGGAAGCCGAGCACGGCGGTGACTGCCAAAGCCCTCTCCCCTCGCAGCTGGAGACCTTCTCGGTACTTAGCCAGTAAGCGCTAAGCCCAGGCAAGTAATAGGAAAAAAAGAAGAAGAGGATTTATCTCCCGATTCAGAGACTTTTGGAGAGGTTCAGTAAGCCTTCCTCCTGTCTCCTTGCTCGGCGCGCCATACTGACATTGTTCCCGATCCCGTTGGGGTAAGGGGAAGTGGGTTGAGTGGCCCCCAATGGGCTAGGCCCCACTTTAGGGTGGTCAGCATTCCAATTGTTAGGCCACGGTGGCGCCATCTTGCGCATGTCTTTGTGTGTGCCACATTGCCCTCCATTGCACACGCGTCACTCGCATACATATGTGCACAACCTCTAAGCGCAGAACCAGGAACAGCCAGGCGCATGGGCTGTGCATGTGCCTCGCCGCACCCCGCCTAGGTGCGCAGAATCTGTGCACATAGAAATTTTTAAGTGGGAGCCGATAGAACACACACTTACCACCACCAATGGCGCAGGCAGCCAAGAAACAGAAGTGCCTTTCTCTCTGTGCTGCTTGTCATATTAGGGCTGCACAGTCTGACCTGGATTCCAACTTAAGTCAGCATTGTGAGGAAGCCCAAGGAGAGTTGGCCTCTCTGGACTTTGCTAAGCTCGGCTCCTGCTCCCAATCAGAGGATGGTTTAGCCACAGCTTTAACTAGAAGTACCCAGGATCTGAGTAATTCCTTGACTGGGTCACCATGGAAGATGGAAATTCAGTGACTCCTACCCCAGCACTTCCTGGGCTAGGCATGGACCCAGCTGCCTTCGCTTGGGTGGAATTTTTCCAGGGTCTACAAGCCTTCATACAGGCACTGTCAACTACTTCGCTTGCCCCTGTGTAGACAGAACCTCAGCCGGTAAGCCCTCCCACTCCCAGTCCTATTGACAGTCCTCGAGGCATGCCTTGCCTTACCAAGGGCTCAGACGAAGAGGACGATCTGACCTCTTGGAAGAAGGGGAAATTCCCCCTGGGTTGGAACCGTATCGAACCATGTTGCGGTTTTTTCATAGAGAAGAATTGCCGGCCTGGTTTCCCAGACCCTGAAGACGCTGGGAGCCCCTGGGTCTGATTCTATGACTGAACCAAAGAAGAATCCCATTTGATCTCCCTACGGAAAGCCTCTTGCTACTTTCCAGTACTAGAAGCCATCCAGGAGTTGATTGGAATGGGATGCTCCGGAAGCAAGTTTTAAAGGGGAATGAGCATTAGAAGCTCAATACTACTGGATCCGGCAGTGAGAGAGTGTTTGCATTTCCCTAAAGTGGATGCACTAGTCTGTGCCGTCTCTAGGCAAACTATCCCAATGGAGGGAGGAGCAGCCTTAAAGGATGCACACAATATATGAATGGAGTCCATCCTTAAACAAGCCTTTGACGCAGTAGCAATGACCTTGCAGATTGCTTCTTGTTGTGCTCTGGTAGCTCGTTCGTGCCTGCTCCTCTCTCAGGAGGTGGATGACTCGCCTTTTTCGCAGACGCGGGCTCTGATCTAGTCCGTACTTCAGCCAGAGGAGTAGGCTCAGTGGTGGCGGCCAGAAGACAGCTATAGCTGCAGAATTGGTCAGCAGATGCAAACTCCAAGGTCAGTCTTACAAAGATGCCCTTTAAAGGATGTCTCCTTTTCGGAGCAAATTGGAAAAGCTGGCCAGTAAATGGGGTGAATCTCCAGTCCCACAGCTACAGGAATATAAGAGGAAGCAGTTACAGTACCCCCTCGCTTATGAAGGACCAATCCAGGGGCTCCCAACATTTTCACCCGTACAGAAACTCGACATTTCAGAGGTCTTGGCCCTTGGGAGATCGCAGTCCTTTCGTAGTTGACAGCCCGAGAGAAGGACAGGCTCAGATTCAGGTTCGTCCCAAACCCCCCAACGAAATTTTGTTGACCCACCCTCGGAAGGCGGCGAAAGGGGGTCGACTGTCCCTCTTCTACCAGCGGTGGGTCGAGATCACTTTGGACAAATGAGTACTGGAAGTCATACGAGAAGGATATGCATTGGAATTTCACAGCACTCCTTGCAACGTATTCATGATGTCTCTTTGCCACTCCCAGCACAAGCAGCAGGCAGTGGAGATAACTATTTTAAGGCTCCTCAGGATGAGGGCTATAATTCAGTACATGCGCCCCAGGAAAATATGGAGCGTTATTCCATCTATTTCATCGTACCCAAGAAGAAAGGTTCCTTTCGCCCCATCCTGGACCTCAAGAGTATCAACTGACGTCTACGAGTGAATCATTTCCACATGGAAACATTACGCTCTGTGATAATGGCCGTACAATCGGAAGAGTTCTTAACCTCCCTGGACCTATCCAAGGCCTACCTACATATTCCAATCTATCAAGAACATCGTTTCCTATGCTTTGCGGTACTGGGTCGTCATTATCAGTTCTGAGCACTACTCTTTGGCCTAGCCACTGCACCCAGAACATTTTCCAAGATTATGGTGGTCGTAGCAGCAGCGTTGAGAAAAGAGGGAATCCTGGTGTACCTATACTTGGACGACTAGTTGATCCGGGCCAAATCAGTGGAAGAGAGTCTCTGGGTAACCAACAGGGTAACCTCCTTGCTTCAGGATCTTTGTTGGGTAATAAACTTGGACAAGAGCTGTCTCAAGTCTTCCAAGTCCTTAGAATATCTGGGAGTCCAGTTCGACACCAAGCAGGGCAAGGTCTTCCTTCCAACCACATGGATAAGGAAATTGATGTCCTAGGTGTTTGTTGATAAGTGCCATACACCCAACGATGTGGAACTATCTCCAAGTTCTTGGTTTTATGGCGGCAACCCTGGAAGTGGTGCCATGGGCGAGGGCATACATACAACCACTTCAGCACAGTCTCAAGACTATTCGATTCGACTCCACTTGCTGATGGACGTGTGCTCTCGGCTCCAGTGGTGGCTGCAGGAATTTCATCTGAGCACAGGTGTGCCCCTGTCCTCACTGAACTGGCTGGTCCTCACAACAGACGCGAATCTCTGGGGCTGGGGAGCTCACTGTCAGGAACTGTCGGCCCAGGGACATTGGACTGAAGAAGAGGCCCTCTGGAACATCAACTGCCTGGAAGCCTGGGTAGTCAGATTGGCATGTCTACAATTCAGCCACAGACTCCAGCGTCAAGAGATCCGCGTGATATCGGACAATGCAATGACGGTAGCCTACATCAACCACCAGGGTGTTAACCAAGAGCCAGCAAATGTCACAGGAGATAGACCTCCTTATGGAATGGGTGGAAATACAAGAACAGATTATTTCAGCCTCCCACGTCACAGGAAAAGACAACATCAGAGCAGACTTCCTAAGCAGGGAGAGTCTGGATCCAGGAGAGTAGCCAATGTTGGCCAAAGCCTTTCAACTGATAGTATATATCACTGGGGCCTCCCATCCATCAACTTGCTGGCCACATCTCACAATGCAAAGGTTCCCCATTTCTTCAATCGCAGAAGAGATCCATTGACCCTGGGGATAGTCGCTCTCGTCCAGACTTGGCCGGAAGAAGAGCTGCTATACGCCTTTTCTCCATGGCCCCTGCTGGGCAGTGTCATTCACAGAATCATGCACCACAGGGGATTAGTCCTACCAGTAGCTCCAAATTGGCCCTGGCATCCGTGGTTTGCGGACATGCGGAGACTCCTGATGGAGACCCCCCTGTGCCTCCCACCGCACAAGGACCTGTTACAGCAGGGACCGGTTTTTCATGAGGATTTGGTTCGATTCTGTCTTACGGTCTTGCCCTTGATGAAAGCCGATCCAACGTAGCAAGAAAGCAACCAAAACCAGAGATAGATCGATGATAAAAATACTTTATTATTGTAAATTAAAGAACAAAATCGCCCGACTCAGGCCGAGTTTCGGAAGCGAATTGGAGTTTCGCCCACACAAAGTGGGCTGCTTTAGGGGCTATATTTGTGTGGCAAGTAAATCCAAAGCAACATTTGTTCAGACCTTATTTTTGCACAAAGGGTCCGTCCAGTAGACAGTATCACAACTTCAAATCTTTGCTGGATACAAACGTCTTATTTATGAAGAACAGGTGTTCCTCCGTCATTGGAATGTCGGTAGACTTTTGGTGCAGTATCTGGAAGTTTCATAACCAGTCCGAAAGATGGGACCGCCTGTTTGTACTTCATGGTGGAAGGAAGCAGGGCGAACCAGTTTCATGGGCTACCCTAGCTCGCTGGATTAGGGAGGTGATCACAGGGCCTGTGTGGAGGCAGGAAAGCCATTACCTTCTAAGGTTAAAGCTCATTCCACTATAGATCAGGCAGTTTCTTGGGCGAAAGTTAGACTGCTGTCTCTCATTGACATCTGCTGAGCAGTGACATTGTCCTCCTTGCACACCTCCAGGTTTTATTTCCTGGATGTACAGGCCCGAGAGGACATAGTCTTTGCAAGGGCAGTGTTAACCGGACCGCAAGCAGCCTCCCACCCCGATCTGAGTAGCTTTTATACATCCTATTGGTCCTGAGTCCATCTGGCTACATGCTAGGAAATGGAGAAATTACTTACCTGATAATTTTGTTTTCCTTAGTGTAGACAGATGGACTCAGCATCCCGCCCCTGGCTGCCCAAGAATGGTTCCAAAAACCACAACAATATTCCCCAGTATAATATTACATACTTTTTGTTAGATTCTTTTTATATATGTAGGACCTTCATGAATACAGCTTGAGAATATGGATAAGCTGTGTTCCCCTCAAGTCCACTTTTACTTTATTTATTCATTTATCATATTGCTTTTTCATTTTGTTTTCATTTTTCTTAAAAACAGTCCTAATACATGAAGGTCCCTTCCCGGGTCGCTTATAGGTACGCGTCTTTTTTGAACTATTCACCAAGAGAGCAAAAAACCTTTAAACATGGCGTCTATAGATGCCATGTTTAAAGGTCTTCTTAAGCGGTAGTCAAAAGAAGTGGAGAATTTCGGGAAGCAAATGGAGTGACTGAAGAGTGAGAGCGTGGATTAAATCTTAGTGTAACCCCCTGAAGCAGATACGCTATCGAAATAAGGTCATGTTGGGGTTGTGATTGAATTGGACACTGAAGATAAGTTTTGGGTTTTTTGCTCTCTTGGTGAATAGTTAAAATAAAACGCATACCTATAAGCGACCCGGGAAGGGACCTTCATGTATTAGGACTGTTTTTAAGAAAACAAAATGAAAAAGCAATATGATAAATGAAAAAATTAAGTAAAAGTGGACTTGAGGGGAACACAGCTTGTCCATATTCTCAAGCTATACTCATGAAGGTCCTACATATATAAAAAGAATCTAACAAAAAGTATGTAATATTATACTGGGGAATATTGTTGTGGTTTTTGGAATCTTTTGTGATTTCCTAAGATTTCTGAGATATAGGGGCTTTTTGTTATGGATCTTGTGCCAAGGATTCGCCCATGGAGTTGATATCGACTCCAAGAGATTACGGGTAAACCTTCATCCAGTCCCTAGATCAGGGCACCTATATTCTTACTGGAGTTCAGTGTTTGGTTGAGTACAGTTATGGTTATCCATTTTTAATTATATTTTTAATCAGTTTTTCACTAGTAGGTCCACAGTGGTTTTTGAAGAGAATACTGGAGGGCTGAGGTCATTGCAGGGGTGTATGTAGGGTGACGTCAGCTTTGAAATCTGGCTCCGTCTCCATCTGTTTAATCTACTCACGAACAATGGAACCTCCCTCCTCCCCTGAATACCTGATCTGCATTGATACTTCCTCTAATATGTGGACTAACACTAGACTGGAATTTGTTATGTCTCTCTTTAACTTAATCTAAGTTGATGCCCTCTTCGGGCCTTTTTCTTCCAGCTGCCTAAGCTTCCAAGTTCATGGTCCTCGTTAAATGTAACTTTTGTTTCTTTGGTTTTTCTTTGATTATGAAAAAAAAAGTTGTTCCTTCCGTTGTTTCAGTTATCTACCCCTGTTCGATGTAAACTGATCTGATATGGTATTTAACCATGAAGGTCGGTATAGAAAAATGTTAAATAAAATAAAAAAAAAAAAATCTGCTAGTAGGGGAGCACATAACCCATTGGTCCTGAGTCCATCTGTCTACACTAAGGAAAACAAAATTATCAGGTAAGTAATTTCTCCATAAGTCAAAGAGTGCTCATCTACCTTGATATTGAAATTACTCTGGTACAACTACCGATGTGGGCCAGAAGCAATAATAAGGGCTAAACCCAGCCTCGGATAAGAAAGATTTGGAGAAAGCATTCTTTGTTCTGTCAGCCTTCTGCCTGTTCCTCTAGTGAATTCAATAGGTATTTATCTATTCCATCTATAATAGAAATCCATGCTAGGTGAATTACAACAAAGATATACAATGTTACATAATATCGCATTAAAAACATTAGTTTAAAACAATCGGTAGCAATATTTAATGTTAAACACGTAGTCTTAAAAGACTATGAATTTTGTAGAAACAAAAATGTTTTCAGTTGCTTTCGAAATATTAAAACATTATCATTATTTCTTATTGCATCCGGAAGGGTATTCCACAATAGTGGACCGGCCACAAAAAAGGCTTGTTTTTGGGTTTCCATTAACCGTATCTGCTTAACTGTTGGAACTTGTAATAACTGCTTACCTTGGGATTGCAAGTTCTGGGTAGGTAAATATCGTTTTAAAAGTGCTGCCTAATATGATGAATCCTCCACCTTTAAAGCTTTAAAAACTAACTTTACCAATTTAAACTCCATGCGCTTGCTAATTAGTAGCCAGAGTAAATTAATTAACAGGGATCCATGGCCCCATCCATTTAGCCCTGAAATCAACTGAGCAGCAGAATTCTGCAGTAATTGAAGTGGGCAAATTGTAGAAACAGGACAACCAACAAACAAGACACTGCAGTAATCAATAACACCAATCACAAATAATTCTGTGAAAATGGTTCATAATGTTGCTGTCTTTTCTGTGGCAGTGAAATATTATTTAATATTTACAGGGCTGTTGGCCAAAACTCTCTTACAAAGGTACCTCACTTAGAATAACAAGCTTAATGGTTTAACGAAGCAAGAACAAGTTAATGAGGTAGACAGTACTGACAGGTTTCAAGTCTTGTTCTGAAATTTCTAACTGTGGAGGAAGCCTAATAACTGCCAGAGATGAGGTGTGAGCATGTTATTACAGTGTTAGACTCTGCAGAGATATCTTCAGTCCCAAAATAACCCCAATAGCCAGATTTCCATGATATGCCATATGAATATTTCTTTTACTGGACACGCAAGCAGACAACACAATCCAATCCGGATTGCATTCTGTTAGTGAGGGAATGCAAAACAGGGAAGGAGACGAGAGCTGGCAGACTTCACTATTCAGTGACTAAAGCACACCCCAACCCTGAAGGTTGTGCCTGGCATTCCTGTTCATACCCCAGATTAATCCAGACAGAGGTAGGTTTTGCATCCCTACCAGCAGATGGAGGCAGAGAACTAACAGCTTTTCAGGCACTGCTACTTAACCGAGAGTGCCATCTGCTGTCCCTCAGTATTTCTCTGTCTCCAGCAGATGGTAGAGGTTCAAACCTGAAGTCTAGCAAAAAAAAATAGATTAGAGAAAGAGAAAAAGTTAGGAAAAGAAGATTAGACAAGACGCTTCCTGAAGTGTTAGGATCCTTCAGGTTGAGCCAGGCGAGCGGGTGGTTGGCAATCCCTGTTCGGCTTTAGCCCGCAGCAACCAGGGGTAGGAAAGCCAGGGATTCTGGTTCCCTCCTTCCTCTGAGGTCTTCTTCCCCGAATCTTCAGTCAGCGACCAGCAGCAGGGAAGTAAATCCATTCTTCTGGGTTGTTTTTTTTTTGTCTATGTCTTTAAAAAAAAAAAAAAGGGAGTTTGCAGAGTAGGTCCTGCAGCCTAAGGCTTTGCAGACTGCTGCTCAGGATAGAAGAAATTGGTGAGCGGTGCCGCATTGATTTTGGGGTAGTTGCTGAGGTGACTTGCATCGCGGCTGTTTGGCGCAGCAGGCAGGCAGACCGCCATGTGTGCTCCCTATTGGTGCCGACTTCAGGGTGCGCCAAACTGTGTTGGGCCTGTGGTGGCAGTCACTCCCAGCTTAATTCAGCCGTGTTTTGTTCTGATTGTGCCGTGGGGGGGGGGGGACCCTCCTTGGGGCCGTCAGCCAATAGAAGAACTACCCGATCCCAGGGTCCTGTCACAGAGGCCTCCGAGGGAGAATTTTCCATGACAGGAAGGAGAGCTGCACATGGCAGGAAGCAGGCGCCTTGTCATGAACGTCTTGATTCCCCTACCCCTTTGTCTCTGGCAGCGCAGACCGGGTTTGAGGATCAGGGGAAGTCCTGGAGTTGCCAGATTGTGGGGGCAGAGAGGGGGAGGAATTCTCCTCAGATTTTGTTTTGCTCCTGCACAAGGCCTATTTGGCCTGGAAAGGTGCAGGGGGTAAACGGTCCCTGAGTCAAAAGTTGCAGTGAAACCCAAAGAGGTCTAAAGGGTCCCCAGCCAGGGGTTCAGGGGACCAACTCCATCGATTAGGTCTTAGCCATCTTGCTGGGAATGGGTTTTCGGATGATTCTGAAGATTTGCAGGATGATCCAGGTGATGATCTGGCAGGTGTTGATCCTGCATATGATCCTGGGGATGATCCAACTAATGGGTCTGGGAAGATCCGAGACTGTACTGGTGATTTGTTGGACCCAGAGGAGGTACCGATTGCGGAGGGGGGTGACCCGCGGGTGGTTCAGCTGTTTCTCAAGGAGGAGTTGAGAGACCCCTTATTTCCCACATCCTGGAGGAACTGGGTATTAAGGTGCTGCAGGAGGAATAGGATAATGGAGTAGATCCAGTTCTGGATGGCCTTCAAGGTCCCAGAAGGCTTTTCCACTTCCCAAGAAGCTTAAGAAGTTGGTGAACCTGGAGAGGGATGCTCCGGAAGCAGGTCTTAAGGTGGCTAGGGTAATGGCAAAGTTATATCCCTTTAACTGAGGATGTTTTACAACTTTTGGTGCTGCCCAAGGCAGATGCTTCAGTGTTCGCAGTCACCAAGAAAACAACCATGCCAGTTGCGGGGACGGCGGCACTAAAGGACGCTCAGGACCAGAAACTGGAAGTCCAGTTGAAGAGGATGTCTGAGGTCTCGGCCTTAAGCCTTCAAGTGGCAATCTCTGGTAGCCTGATGCAAAGAGCGGAGAAGGCTGGGGTTGATCTGGCGATTCTAAGCAGGTGGCCCAGTTAGAAGACCCATGCCCAGGATTCCCGAAAGGACTGTATTATTGGAGTTAGTTCCTTAGAGCAGAGATTAGTTTTGTATATAATTGGAACTTTTGAACCAAAAGGAGTTTTTCTGCGTCCTTGGATGTGAAGGCTCCAGCTCAGGGGGCTCCAACCTGAGTTTCTATGTTCGCCCTAGGCAGGATAATTGTTACTTGAGTTGACTGATGACTGAACAATGGCTTGGGTACAGGTCAATACTGCGGGTCTGCAAGTGGCACTCTCAGTTATGTAGCAGTACCTGAAAAGCTTTTAGGTCTCTGTCTCCATCTGCTAGTAAGGATGCAAAATCCACTTGTCTGGACTGATGTGGTATTCCAGGAACAAAAATTAGCAGGTAAAAACCAATTTTCCTTTCTAAGATACCAGAATACACAGCTTCTGTTACCTCCTCACCATTTCTCAAATGGGTGTATTCCACAGCTGTCACAATAACAGGGTCTGAGCTAGTCACCTTCATCCTAAACTTGTGTGAAGTACCTTGATTCTTCTCAGAACTAGCAACAGTAAATATCTGTTATGCAGGGGTGCAGGAGAAATAACCTCACGTCGGCTGAACCCCATTCTAGCACAGCCAGAAGCTGATTTCAACACTTAGAGGGAGATGTCTTTAAAATGTTGCTATTGGTCTCCAGGGACACAGGCAGGAGAGAATAAAACCTTCTTAAGGTCAAAAACTATTTCTGAAATATGCTCCTTGGATTTAGGGAGTATGGTAATAGACAAAGATCATTCCCAGTGTGATCTCCCTTTCCAGGAATGTCTCCTGAACTGTGGGGGACAGCTGTTGAAAATGCCATGTACATCAAATTAGTTATAAAACTTTCCCACCTACCTTTTTAGTAGACCTGCACTGAAATTGTTATAACATTGTTATAAACCCATTGAAATGATACAGATGGTCTTCCAAAATATTTTAAACTCTGTAAAATGTCTGTGACTGGAAACTTTAACCAGTTATATTTGAAAAAATATATCTGGTCAAGTGCTGAGCTGCAGGCTGAAAAAATAAGGATTGGGCATAGTTGCTCTTTCACAGCCCCCCTCCTTGAGCTAGAAATATATGGGCCTGCCAGGCCACACTTGCAGCACCCCCCCCCCCCCCTTCCATATCCCTCAAAGCATTCTTTAAAAGGTACATTTTAAGGGCCTAGTGCCGGCCTCCCCCTGCCTGCTTCCTGGTCCTGCCTTCTTTCTGCTCATCTTCAGTCCGGATTGTGGTAGCAGGTCTGGTGCTTCTGTGGTTGCTAGGGGAGCTACTCTGGAAGCAAACACAGCCATGGCATCGGGCCCTTAAAATGTACTTTTTAAAGTTGGCTTTGAGGGGCACAGGAGAAGCGGCCTGGGATGGGTGAGGGTCTGTGAAAGGGAAATTAAGTCCATGGTTCTTTTTTATATTTTTTAACCTTCAGCTCAGCACTGAACTGGCTACATTCTTTTGAATATGGCAGTTAAGGCTAAAGTTACCTGACCACATGGGGCTAGATAACTTTAGATCTGAAAGCAGGCACGTCGGGAGTTTAGCTGAATAACTTATTTGGCTAATTCCAAATGCCGGAGTTCCTGCTCATACCCCAGATCAGTCCAAACAAGTGGGTTTATGCATCCCTACCAGCAGATGGCGTCAGAGAACAAAACTTTGGGCACTGCTTACATAACAGAGAGTGCCACCTGCAGTCCCTCAGTATTTCTCTGAATCCAGCAGATGATAGAGGTGCAAACCTGCAGTCTGGAGTTTAAAAATAATAAGGAGATTTTGTTTCCTCGAGGTGTTAGGTTCCTTCCCTCGGGTAGAGCAGGGCGAGCAAGGGGTTGGAGATTCCTGTTCTGGCTCAGCCCTTGTCAGGGGGGGTGAAAGCAGGTGGTCCTGGTTCCTTCACCCCCTCTGGGTCCCTGGCACCCTCAGCGCTCAGCCTCCTTCAGAAGCAGGGAAGTATTTTAGTTTTCTTCCCTTCCCTGGCCCTGTATGTGTCTCTCTTTAAGTAAAAAAAAAAGAAAATACCGGAAGAAGAAACAGGAGCAGCAAGAGCAGGGCTGAGACAGTTTGAGTGGCTGAATTAAGTTCTCTGCCAGGAGGCAGGTAAGGGTACAAGGGCAAATTTGTTCCTCCGTCGGGCCGGGGGCCATTTCAACGCCAAACAGCACCTTTTTCTCTTTGCATCGGCAGGGGCTATTTTTAGGTCCGATTGTGCCGGCATGCCACGTCCCGCGCAGCGCTGCGGTTTAAGGCGGGCTCACCACGATTCAACTGCGTTTTGCCAGGAATTTGTCTCCGGGGGGGCTGGGACCTCTGCAGGACCCCCAGGGGACGGCAGGAACACGAGGTCAGCTGGGCTGGTTCTGGAGGCCCCAGGGGGTCGGAGTAGCCAGCAGCCATTTTGTTTGCACGTGCTGGGAGTCAGGCTGCTGTTTCAGAACCTCAGGACTCCCTCCCACGCTGGTAGCAGGGGAAGGGAAGAGGCGCAGGGGGATGCGGATCCGGACCTTTCTTCTTCAGATATGGAAGCTTTTCCAACTGATTTTGTCCTTCTGTTCCATAAGGCCTGTTTGGCCAGGAAGGGAGCAGGGACCAAGAGGCCTTTACCCAGTAAGTCACAGGCAGCTAAAAAGCCTGGGGATTGGAGCCATGCAGAGTCCGGAGGGATCCTGCGGTCCTTGAGTCTCAAGTGGTCCGCATGGAAGAAGACACATCAGAGGAGATCCTATGGTCTTTGAGGGATCCTGCGGTGCTTGAGTCTCAAGTGGTCTGCATGGGAAAAAACACATCAGAGGAGATGGATGATCCGGATCAGATTCAGGGAGGTCAGGTGGCTCTGGACATGCTGTCATGTTGGTGGATCCAATGCAGGATCCGGAAGGTGACAGTCCTCAGGTAGTCTGCCTGTTCCATAGGGATGAGCTGGGCCCGCTAATTCCCCAGGTGCTTGAGGAGCTAGGGATTAAGGTGTCTCAGGAAGATTCAGATAATGAGGGGGTAAACCCAGTGCTGGAGGGATCACGAAGGCCCCTTAAGGCCTTTCTATTGCCTAAGAAGTTGGTGGATCGGGAGTGGGAATCTCCTGAAGCGGATTTGAAGGTAGCTAGGGCTTTGACTAAGTTATATCCCTTGCCAGAACAGTAGACTCTCTCACCCTTTGTTTAGATACAATTAACCGTTGGTTGAAACATAACAAGTTACTTTTGAACATTAATAAGACTACAATGTTGCTAATTCATCGATCATTATCTATTCCTATTCAGAATTCTTTGTCTATTAACAATATTTCATACTCTCTTTCTTCTCCGATTAAGAGCTTGGGTTTTCTGTTGGACTCCAATTTATCCTTTAAACCTCAAATTAGAATGCTCATCAAAACTGATTTTTTTAAATTGCGTTTACTGGTTGGCTTACGCCATTTGCTTTATGAAAAAGATTTTCTGACGGTTGTTCATGCGCTTATTTTTCCACACATTGATTATTGTAATGGACTTTATATTGGGTTACCAAAATGTCAAATTCAGTCTATTCAGCTTTTACTGAATTCCGCCGCTAGGTTGGTTTCTAATTTAAAACGTTCTGACAGAATATCACCAGTGTTTTGTAGCCTTAATTGGTTACCTGTTTGTGATCGGATTTCTTTCAAAATAGGTCTTATTGTCTTCAAACTTTGCAAGTCCAACTCGTCACATTGGTTTAATGCTTTATTGAGAATATATAAACCAGTCAGATGTTTGAGATCTTCGCAGTTAAACAATCTTGAAGTTCCTTCTATTCGTCAAGCTCGTTTGTTTAGTACTAGAGAGACCTCGTTTTCAATTGCGGCACCCTCTCTATGGAATTCGATCCCTATAGATTTGAGATCTATGGATGATGTTAAGAAATTTAAATCTTCTTATAAAGAATTTCTTCTTGCCCGTGCGTTTAAGTTGTAACGCAATGTATTGAATGTCATTTGCTTCTGTATCGATGAGTATTGTATTGAAGTGAATACTTTTGACTCTATATTTAGATGTGACAGTATTTTATGTTTGTTTTCATATTATAGTGATTTATTTATAATGTTTGTTTGTTTTAGTTTCTGTGAAACTTTGTGATTTTATTATTATGTATGTAATTTTGTATATCGCTTAGGCCATTTGTGTTAAGCGATTAATACATTTTTTCAAATACAAATACCTTGGAGTCGTGGAAGATTCCCGAGGTGGATGCAACAGTTTCCACAGTTACCAAGAAGACCATCCCAGTGGCAGGTTCAGCCGCTTTGAAGGGATATTCAGGATTGGAAGCTGGAAAGGCTGTTTGAGGTTTTGGCTCTGAGCCTTCGTGCGGCAATCTGTGGAAGTCTGATGCAGAGAGCCTGCTTGTGCTGGGTGCAGAAGGTGCACGATAAGCGGTCGGGGACAACTGCTGAGGCGGCTTAGGCTGCCTGTTTGGAAGTGGGAGTGGCCTATGTGGTGGATGCCCTTTATGACATGATTCAGACTTCTGCCAGGAGTATGGTCTCTGTGGTTAGGGCACGACACATCTGTTGCTATACATGTTTCCATGTCCTCTCATAGGTCGAGTGCTGCGGCACATCGAACTTCATCTGGGCAGGTTGATTCTGGTGGCACCCAAGTGGCCATGTTGACCGTGGTTTGCGGACCTTCTTCATCAAGCATTAGATGGTCACATTCGCTTGACCCATCTGTCAGGGTTGTTGCGATAGGGACCTGCATTTTCAGACCAGGAGGATCACTTCTGTCTAGTGGCTTGGCTTTTGAGAGGCGACTGCTCCTCTTGAAAGGTTATTCGGAGCCTGTGATTGCAAATTTGCTTCAGGCAAGGAAACCTTCCACATCATTGGCTTATGTCCGAGTGTGGAGAATGTTCATAGCATGGTGTTTACAGAACAAGGCGCAACCTTTAAAGGTGAATGTTCCGCAGATTCTGGCTTTTTTGCAAAGTGGCTTGGCTAAGGATTTGGCCTATAATTCTCTTTGGGTTCAGGTGGTAGCCTTAGGGTCCCTCTGAGGTAGGATTCAGGGGAGACCATTGGCATCTCATCCGGATGTGGTTCATTTCCTCAAAGGGGCAAAACATCTTCATCCTCTGGTTCGGAAGATTTGTCTAACTTGGAAGCTGAATGTGGCTCTTCGAGTGTTGTGTGGTCCTCCCTTTGAACCGGTTACAAGATCTTCTTTAAATGATTTAACTCTGAAGGCTGTTTTCCTGGTAGCTATCTGTCAGCGGATGCTTATGGCAATGGAGCTTCACTTATTGTATGTGGGTTGGATTCTTTTGCAATATCTTAAAGTGAAGAATGCCTTTCGGAGATCTGATCATCTGTTTGTCCTGTTCAGTGATGCAAGAATGGGTAATAAGGCTTCCAAGGGCACTATTGCTCGATGGTTAAAAGAGACGATGGCTTCAGCTTACATCTGAAGGGCTGATCGGTGCTGGAGGGGTTGAGAGCACACTCCACGAGGGCACAGACAACCTCATGGGTGGAGTGTCAATTGCTTTCTCCGCAGGAGATTTGTTGAGCGGTGATGTGGTCTCTTCACACTTTTACCAAATATTACTGCTTGGTATTCGGGCGCCAGAGGAGGCGCCTTTTGGGGAAAATGTGTTGCACAAGGGTCTTTTGAGTTCCTGCCCAGAATAGAGGGGCTTGGGTACATCCCACTTGTCTGGACTGATCTGGGGTACGAACAGAAATTGGTTCTTACCTGCTAATTTTCGTTCCTGAAGTACCACAGATTAGTCCAGAGCCCGTTCCCATCTTTTTATTTATTTATTTATTTATTTAAAAACTTTTTTATACCGGCATTCGTAGGACACATCATGTCGGTTTACAAAAAACTGAGAAGGAAAGGAAATTACAAAGAACAGGGTAGGGGGTAACTGGGTGAATATACAAGTATAAGAGAGTAAAGTTAAAAGGCAGCGATACAACTATTTGCATTCGATTCGGATTAGATATGCAAAAGAACTAATATACAATGTTACATGGCATGTGCATTTGATACATTTAGCATATGGAACTTATTTACAGTGCAACATGGCATGTGTACTTGATATACAGTGATGGTTGCGGGGTGGGGGGTGAGGGGGGGGAGGGGGCAGGGGGGGTGGGGAGGGTTGAAGAGAATAAGGTAAGAGGATATAGGGTAGGGTGGGATTGAGGTGAAAGACTTCCTCGCTTCTGGATGTTGCTGAGCTGATATGTGATATATTCAGATTAATGAGAAGTGTATTTAGTTTGGAATGTGCTTTGTGTTAAGTTATAGGGGCCTTGTTTTCAGGGGGCTCCAACTTTAAGTCTCTGTTCGCCCAAGGTTTATTGGGGGTTTGTTCTAGTAGATATCTTGGCTTGGGTACAGGTCAGTACTGAGGGACTGCAGGTGGTACTCTCAGTTATTTGGCAGTGCCTCAAAGCTTTTGTTCTCTGCCTCCATCTGCTGGTAGGGATGCATAAACCCACTTGTCTGGACTGATCTGTGGTACATCAGGAACAAAAATTAGGTAAGAACCAATTTTCCTTTAGCTGGGTAAATTAATCAAGTAATTCAACCCCAGCCCAAAACATTCCCAATGTGCTTCTTTCTTATTTGGCTAAAATTTAGCTGGTTAATACTAAAATTTAGCTGGTTAATAACTTGGCTAATTTTTAGGCAGATAAGTAAGGGGAATATTGAGTTATCTAGCTAAATGGCTTTGAATATTGACTCCAGTGTGTGTTGTTTTGATGTTTGCTTTTATGTCCCTGTTTTATGATGATTACTTTACTCATTTGTCATAGCTTGTTGTGTTATTATATGATGTGGACTGGCTATAATGTGGTTTGTGGTTTTTTTTGGTTATATCATTTTTATTGAAAGGTTTTGTATACTGTAGTCATAGCAAGGAAAAGTACAAACACATGGTATTCGAAACACCATTTGAAACATCACTAATACATCAGTGTGGAAAATCTAACACTGCATGCAACTGTCAAGAGTGTTTCTGGACACTGATAAGAGCACTACTACACATGAGGTGTGAGCTTTGCCAAGGCTATGGTTATTTCCACCCCAGTTTAAAAAAACCTCCAATTTAACCAACTAACTGAACCCCCTACCCCTCCCTACTGTTACAAATGCACAAAAGTTGAATATAGGTACAATTACTTTCGATCCAGGTTCAATAATTGTAGTAGTCAATCAGCATACAGAGACGATAACCATTCATCACACTGACAAAAGATACTCCTTGTACATAAGTTGGTTCATAGGTGTGTTTACTAGCAATGTGGTAGTAGCCACTAACCACATAAATTAACCTTGGGTCATAAAGTGCTTGTGGACAGAGATATGCGGTATATAGATTCTTTGGGAATGTGTCAGGGATTGTTCTTAAATTTTTCTAGGGTGCCCGTGTGTGACTCCTCTAGTGCAGACCAAATACATTCATTAATAGAACTGAGTCTTATCGCTGGCAGGCCGTAATTGAAAGATGGGTTCGGGCCCCCAATTCTTAAGGTAGGCATTTTATTACTGCTACCACGGGGTAGTGACTAATGGATTATAGCTCTGGGTTAAGTTTAGGAAGGCTCGTAGCAGAATCAGGCGGCAAAAAGGCAACATAGGGCAGCCAAATCCGATGTGTTTCCTCTCTCTTTTTGGCAGTAGATAGCCTTGCTGTCATGTATTCCATAGTTAGTTGTTTTAATAATTTCTGTTCCCAAAGAGCGGCTATAATGTGTTCGAATTGCACGGCTTATTGCCATACTGTAGTAGTCTTTGTCGAATTTTGTAGGATTCATTTATTTTATGTAATTTCATTGTCCCAATGCTTATGTTTGTTATATGGTTTTACTATTTCAGGTGATGCTTATGTTTTAGTCTTTTATATGATGATTATATTTTGTAAACCACTTTGGGTATTCTAATGGAAGCGTGGTCTAAGATATATACATTAAATTTTAAGATGAATCAAATGGAGCAAACAGTTCCTTTACTTTGTCCTCAGATGGCAGCTTATTTTGTAGCTCTTGCTGAAATGTGTGTGAATGGAGGGGTTAACTATTCATGTAAAAGATCCTTAATATGATCTGTATTAAACAGATTTCTCGGTGCCCACATGTGTGATCTGCTTTAGGAGGCGTGCAGGGCATGGATCTTGATAATGTTGTGTGTTTGGAGCAGACTTCTTAGGGACTTGGTCATGAACAGAGGACAGAAAAAAACAATTTGGCTGCATCTGCGAGCACCCCTGGCTAGTCTTATCTACTTGTGTGATACAAAACCAAGAAGAGTCTTTAAACAAAAAGATTGACTTAATTACCTGTAACACATTCCTGCTATAATTATGCTAATTATAATAATTATGTTAGCAGTGGATTTGCTGTTTGATATTGATAACTGTTTGCAAAGATGTTGACAGCTTGTGAATCTCCCTCTATTTCCCGAAGTACTCTGGTCCCATCTAACTAAGAATTATGTCCCTCCGTGGCCCTGACACATCTCAAGTGCTATCAGATCTCTAGGTAATGCTTTGTTTAGTGCAGCTGCTGAGAACTGAGACCAGTTTGTGCATGGGGAGAGAGCAGAGAGCTAGGAAGCAGGAAGACAACATGTTTAAATAGAACACAGTTCTTGGTGGCTGCAGAGAGCAGACAGGCTTTGTGTGAGGTGCTAGCAAAGAACAAGGTATCCAGAACAATTTTGTAAATTCATATACGCCAAAATATTTTTGAATGTTGGACTGTTGCCGTCTGGCGTATATGAATTTACAAAATTGTTCTGGATACCTTGTTCTTTGCTAGTATTACTACTGTTGGTTTCCAGTATTTTGGGCTGTTTGTGTAGTGATTAATTTGTGTGAGGTGCACCATGCCATGTATATAATAATCTCCAGCAGGCCTCAGCCCTTCCATTCATGCTGCAATCCTGCTACAGAAGCTTTTATTCAGTTTAATAACAACTTTGGCTACTTCAGCCTTCGAGATCTAAAAATAGAAGACAGACTTTACATTTTTTAAAAAGCAAGGAATGGTTTTGCTGTTTATGGATTAATAATTGAATAGGGAATTGTATGCTTGTGACTTTGTTTCTCCTGGTGATAACTGTGCCATTAAGACTAATTTGCACAGCAGGCTAAGAATAGTGTGCCTACTCCCTTTCCATGTGCATGCATATATCAGCCCCTGTCTTTTTCTAATCCAAGGACAGAACGTGTGTGTTAAGTCTGCATGTTGCCAAGGCGTGCCAAGAACGTGGTTGGCATGAAGTGTAGGGGCAGCTAAAGGCCAGAGGAGCTTTTTAAATAGCTTGCATTCCCCACGTGAAACTCTTCTCTGTGAGGCTAATTTTGAGCGGGATCTCGCCAGCTTCAGTTTTTCAGTCCAGTCCACTTTCTAGCACGGTGCGGATTTGCTGCTGATAGTCTCTCCAGAGGATTTTTGGAGATTATTCTACTGGCGCAGTAGCTTGCATGGCTCTGATATTCTTATGTTTACTGCCTTCCTCTCCCTGTGCCAAGGTGCAATGTGTTTCCATGATTTGTCAAACGGGATTATGGAGTTGACTGTAGAGCCCTGGATATGAATCACCCCGACTGTTTGTCACCTAGTAGCTGTGCTCTTGGCAGAAAGTGAAAATGTCAAAGCTGTCCTGAGTAATGCAGAAGTGTCCGTGTCAGACTCCTCTTGTTGCAGCTGATTGAAAAGAAACCGTTTCTGTTTTGGTGTGGGGGTGCTGACAGCACAGTTACCCCAAAGCTCTGAGGCAGTTCTGCCCTCCCTTGCATCGCCTCCCTTTGCATTGAATCCTTCCCCACCCCACCTGTAGGAAGGCTCTGGAATTGTGTAATCCTCATGGAATAATCTGTTTTGTACTTCACACAGTAAAACTGTGCATCGGAGTTTGGTAGTGCAATTTCATTATTTTCAGAATTGAAAGCACAGAGGTATTCAGTTCACGTAGTAGGAATATAATCAAAAGGAAACAGTCTGAAAGTTCTCTCTTTAAAGCAAAAATTCAGCTCTGACCCACCGGAAGGCTCTTTCCAGGGCGGCCCACTTCTCTCATAGAAGTGAACCTCGGCCAAATCTTTCAGTGCTGGGAGCTATGCTTCTCCCCAGACCCCCACCATCGTTTGGTTAGTTTGAAGGGCTAATGAAGTGAGCTTTTACCTGCATGCACTCTTTCTGGACCTGCACGTTGGGAGCAGCCAGACTTGCCTGGCAGGACTCATTCACTCCTTTACGTTTTCATTATTTATATTCCGCCTTTCGTGACACTTCAGAGCGGATTACATCTGGTTTTTAAACTGATCGTCTTGTCTGAGCTGTCAAGAGCTGGGATGATTTGGGCTGTTTGTACAGGCACTCACTGTAGTTCTAGGAGGCCAGGGCTGGTGGAAGCACTGAGTAAAATAAGTGCTCACCTGGAGCGCCACAATTTAGGGGGCAGAGGGACTGAAAGCAGTAAGCAGTCTCCATCATCTTTCGTCCATCCGCCAGTGCCGTTACGGAGCAAACAGGGCACCTATCTGTGACGTCAAACTGTGCCTGGAGCCAAAACCTGAGGCTTCTTTCCTGGGGAGAGTGGGGGAGGTCATTGGGTGTATTTGGGTGCACACAACAGCATGAAACAGAGGAGCTCAGAGTTGCATGTTTGCTGTGAATGCACTTCTGCAAGACTTGAGCCTGAACCGCTACACGGAGCAGAGAGAGAAGAGCTGTGTTTGTGCCAGTGCCCTTAGTAGGAGAGGGGGGATAGGTGAATGCTGCTAGGGCTGGCAGAGAGGAGAGAAGGAGGGAGAAAGAGGGGGTATCTATGTAATGCTGTGGGGCTTGGAGAGGGGGAGAGAGAAGGGGGAAGCTGTCGCAGCTGCTACTGAAGGAAAGGAGTGTACTAGAGCCATGGTGTGTCTGTGTGTGTGAGGCCACAAGGCTGAAGGTTCACCTAGGGCACCGGCTTTACCTCTGAAAATGCCAAGAAATAAGGACTGTAAGGCCCGGGTTGCTCCTGTGTGCAGTGTCAGAAGCAGTTTAGGTGAGCACTGGGTTTCCCTTCTCTTCTTCATGACCAAGGCTCTCACCATCACCTCTGGAAGCTTGCTCCGTGCGTGCAGCGCCTTTGTGAAGCCCTGCTGCTTTACATTAGTCCTAAGCTTTCTAGCATGACCTCTTGATTGAGAATGTCCTTTCCACTGAAATGTGCTTGCTACTTGCATACTGTGCACCACTGATACCTTTCTGAAAGGCGTTCAGCAGCAGCAAAACTGATAATAGGAGAGCAATAGTCATTTATAGGGAAACTTGGTAACTTTGCACAGTGGCCATAAAAGGTTCCCGCAGACTTTACCCTGAATTTTCAAGCAGATGTATGCGCTTGTATTTGCTGTGAAAATTTGCATGTAAATGCCTGAGTAGGCACGGTTACACCAGCTCTGTTGAGGGGCAGTACTCATGCAGGAGAACTCGCACACAGAAGGATAAGGACAAGTCCGATGTCTGCCCCCAGGACCTCTCTTGCCAGTTTGCCTAAATGTAGCCTGATTGGTATGCCTGTACTTTATGCAAACTGAGCCCCAGGCAGCTGCTGGCTTGGAAAATTAATTCCTCAGGCACACGCTAAAGCAGTTTTCCAACCCAGACTTCTGCACACGAATTATCTCGGCAAAACCCCGCGCACACAATTCTGTCGTCTTGCTGAGAGACGTTCTGCACGCACGTGCCCAGACTGCGCTGCAGGAGCCTCTCCCCTCACACATCGTGTGCTTGTACATGCGTCCCGCTCCCACACTTTCCGTGAGCAAAGCACGGCGACTGCAGAAGTCCCTTCTGGGGGTACGGGTGGCCGGCAATTATCAGTAAGCCCCTAGCTGCTGTTATGCTGAATGTGTGGTCTGTTTGTCTAGTTACGTTCTTGTGTTTTTATTGTAAATCCACTGAGGGCAAACTTGAAGGATCGGCGGAATGTAAATGGTTTGAAATAGATTAACAATACCTTTGTACCCCCCACCTAAGCACATTTCAGAGATAAACTCCCCAAGTAGTTTGCTTTTGAGAGTTTGCTCTGACCTCCACGGGGGACAAACGTCTGCTCTTCTCCTCTCCTCTGGGCGTCTCTGGATGAAGTGCAGATTGGAAACGGTGTGCCTGCATTGAAAAAGGCCGTATCTGCCTGTTCCCCCCCCACACTCCCAGGGCTGGCTCATGTTCTAGTTCTGTGTCTCATTCACTTGCTCTCCCGTCTTTCCATGGCTACGCTTGGAACTGGGCACAGAAGTTAAAGCGTAGCCACGCAGTGGGGAAAGGTTTTCATCCTGGCGGCCCCAGCCAGCTAACTCTTAATTAGCTCTACTCTCGTTAATGGGGGGAAAAAACCCCCCAAAGTATGGCTCTGGAAAGCGAGGAGTGATTTGTTTTATGGCTAATGTTATGTGCCCAGCATTGCTGCCCCTCATAGCACGCACTGGTGTAGCCATCGCCGCCGTCCTGTGAGTAACGTGCAGTCCCGGTGGTACTTTGTTACTGGTCTTTATAGTGCTATTCAGAAAAGTGCCCTTTGGGATGAAGAGCCCTAAACTTCGGGGGGAGGGGGGGTCTCTGTCCTGGGAGGTTTAAATCTAGTCCTGTGCTTCAGTTCTCCCCAGCGCAATCTAAATGTTGGCGTCCCGGCAGCATTCGTGAATAATCCAATCTGTCAGTGGAAGCAGTGCGGAGGCAGAAACCCTGAAATCAGGGGCAGGGTCATTGCTTGGAACGCCGGATACAAGAAAGGCCAGAGCTGCACATGCAGGAAGTGAGAGATGGAGCACTCCCCCCAGCTCAGACCAGCTTCCCCTTTTTGCCCTGCTCCAACCCTTCTACCTGCAGTCACTGAGGCAGGCTTTGATTCTGGATCAAGCCACATGCCGCATGCCTTCCTCCTTTAATGCCTGTCAGATATTGGGATAGCTGGCTCAGTACTGGCTTGCTTCACCTCCTACCTCATATTAGAATAGATTTCACCACTTACTCCTGGAACTGCACCACAAGCATTTCCCAGGGCTCAGCTTGCTCCATGTCCTGTTCAGTGCATTCTTGACCCCTTTATGCCTTGTACTTGCTGGGCTTGGTTTATTACAGACTACGCAGATGGCATTGTTTTATTTCCTGCTTAAGTCATTTTGGTCAGCTGCTGTTCAGTTCCCATCAGTTTGCCTGACCACCATTCGCAGCCGGCTTCGTCGTCATAAATTATCTCTGAATATTAACAAAAGAGAAATAATTGTGCTTAGTCGCTCTGTACAGCATACTGTCCCCTCATCGCTGCAATTTGACGTAAATATCATTCAGGTATCTGGGGGTACTGTTAAATCCTAAGTTATCAGTGCAGGTCCCTATCAAGTTAGTTGTACAATCATCCTTTGCTAAGCTAAGACATCCATGACATGTGAAACCCCTACCCCCACCCGATCCTAGCAATTTTCTATCTGTGCTGCAATCATTAATATTACCAGACTCAGTTACTGTAACGCTGTTTACTCTGGTTTACCTCACAGTTCATTAAGGCCTCTTCAGATCATCCAAAATGCGGCTGCTCACCTACTGACAGATATTAATGTCCATGAACATGTCACCCAGTCCTCCAGCCATTACATTGGTCACCAATACATTAGTGAATATAGTACGTACTGGCTGCTGTTATACACAATCTCTTAAATACTAATACTGCACGCTTGACAGAGACCCAGGAAAGAACTTTCTCTGTTTCCGGTCCCACTGTGTGCAATTCTTTATCGCTAGCTGTACGCAGCAAAAACGAACTTAAGGCATTTGAAAAAGCTCTTAAAACCTTCCCCTTTAAAGCAGCATTTGTAGCAGTAATTTAGACTTCGTCCTGCAGCACTGTATTGTGACATTATAATGTGGTGCTCCTCCTTAAAAGATCCGCAGTCTTGCCATTAATATTCCACAACTTTCTTCTGTGGATTCCAGAAAGCAGCTTATTCTAGGATTGTTTGTCTGTTATTTGTCTGTAGTGTATTTGAGTTCTGTTTTATGTATGTTTTATTGTACTCCGAAGGGTGGGCAAGAAATAAAAGGAGCTGGAACAGCTCTCCTGTGAAGATAGACTACCCAGGCTAGAGCTCTTCAGCTGGGAAAAAAGACAGTGGCAAGGGGACATGAGATTTATAAAATCATGACTGAGGTGGAAGGGCTAAATGAAGGATGGTTATGTACGCTTTCAAATAATACTAAGACAAGGGGCCACTCCATGAAGCGAACAACCAGCAGATTGGAAACAAAGCATAGAACGTACTTTTTCACTCGGTGCAAAATCAAGCTGTGGCATCTTGCCAGAGGATGGGGTCAAGACAGCCAACAAGCAGAGTTTAAAAGAGGTTTGCTGGAGGAAAAGTCAGTGAAACATCATTAGCTATTGCTATCCCTGGAAGTAACAGGAAATAGATCTCCTTTTTTGGAATCTGCCAGCTACTTGTGATCAGGACTGGCCACTATTGGAGTTAGGATGCAGGACTTGATGGACCTTGGTCTGACCCAGCTTGCCACTTTTGTTCTTAACTAACTTTCCATGGATCAGCTTTTGCAAACATAATATATGTCTTTAACCTAATTCCTTACTTCAGCCTGTTGGTCTACCTTCAGCCTCATTAACTAATTTTAACAATGATCTGTTGACCTGCCTGTTTGTCTTGGTTAGACTATAAGCTCTGTTGAGCAGGGATTGTGGCAATCTTATGGCCTCATGGCTGAGTCCTTGGAGGTGCCTGTCTAGTATGATCTGAGCGGGTGCAGATTTAAGCATAGGCAATTGCCCAGGGTAGTAGATTTTGAATGCCCCAAATACCCAGGCCAAACAGGAGTGCAGATGCCAGGGAGGAGCCTGCTCCAGCAATCCACTTCAAAGGGGTGCTGCGATGGCACTCTGGAAGTGGGTTGGGGGTAGAGGGCCTTCACCCACTATCTGATCTCCAAGGTCTCCCCCCCACCCCTCTCCAAATCCTGTTTGTGTGTGCCTAAATCCGATCCCGGATCTGGGTGTGGGCTTGAGAGATTGGGGTGATTTAGTATAGTGCTATTACTTCTGTGTTGGCCTTTCTGGTGAACCTGTCTCTTCTCTCTGATTTTAGGTGGTGAGTCATTCTGGGGAAAGCCTTTCAAAGATGAGTTTAAGCCAAATCTATCCCACACAGGCCGTGGGGTCCTTAGCATGGCCAATTCTGGGCCCAATGCCAACAAATCCCAGTTGTAAGTGAACCTTTATCCTACTGTACAGCACATGGCTGACACTGCGACCTCACCTCATGCATCGCTCTAGGCAGGTCTCTTCAAACAGTTTTCAGAAAGCCCGCATAGGACTAAAGTCTGGATACTGTTTACTCACGGACCTTAGCATGAACTTTCAAAGAAGACCTGTGGTATGTGTAAATCCGTAAGATTTACATGCAGACTTTAGAAAATTGAAAGTGATTGCATAAATGCTTTCCCCACCCCCTTGGAACACCTTCCGTAAATGCGGGTAATTGTACATGCATCATCCTGCCTACGTTTACATGTACAATCCCTTAGTTTATTTTCAAAGCCCGGGGTTTTATGCGTATAAGTGGTGTTTTGAAAATCAATAAGCTGCAGTATATCTGCACATGGATTGTTTTTAATTAAGCTTAGATAAAGGAAAATTAGTTTCTTACCTGATAATTTTCGTTCCTGTAGTACCAAGGATCAGTCCAGGACACCTGGGTTGTGACTCCGCACCAGTAGATGGAGACAGACCAAAACTTGTGGGCGGAGCATATATGCTACTGTGCCAGTCACAGCCCCTCAGTCATACGTAATGTCAAAGTAGAAAACTCAGTTAGTCAACCAGAACCAACTAGCAAAACACTCCACTTAAACGGAAATGATTCCAAATCCCTTCGGGAACCAGGCTCCCCAGCCGAGAGAGCCACAACAAACAAGCGGATAGATGAAACAATCAACATGAGCGGACTCTCCGTTACTTTAGTGTAGCACTGCGGGCGGGATCCTGGACTGATCCTTGGTACTACAGGAACGAAAATTATCAGGTAAGAAACTAATTTTCCTTTCCCTGTACGTACCAGGATCAGTCCAGGACACCTGGGATGTACCAGAGCCAACTTACCGAGGGTGGGAAGCAGAGAGTCCTGCTCGGAGTACCCTCTCTCCAAACCCTCCGGCCTCAGAGGCCTGAACATCCAACCGATAATTTCTGATGAAGGTAAGTATCGACTTCCAGGTAGCCGCCCTGCAAATCTCCTGAGGCGACACCGGAGAAGTTTCCACCCAAGACGCAGCGTGGGACCGCGTCGAGTGAGCCTTGAGACCCCCAGGCGGAGGTGTTCCCCGCACTAAGTACGCAGAACCAATGGCCTCCTGGAGCCACCGAGCGATCGTCGTGCGAGACGCCGCAGAACCTTTCTTTGGACCCGAAAACAGGACAAACAGATGATCTGATACCCGAAAGGATTAGTGACCTCGAGATAGCGAAGAAGGGACCTCCGCACATCTAGGTTTCGTAATTCTCTCGATTTCGTGTCTGACGACTCCCCGACCACGAAAGCGGGAAGCTCCACCGATTGATTCAAATGAAAAACCGACACTACTTGAGGCAGAAAAAGAAGGAACAGTCCGCAAGGAAACCCCTGCGTCGGAGATCCGCAAAAACGGCGCCCTACAAGACAATGCCTGCAATTCCGACACACGGCGTGCCGAATCAATCGCCACCAGGAATGCGGTCTTCAACGTGAGATCTATGACCGTAGCGCGCTTCAAGGGCTCAAACGGTACCGAGCATAAGTCGGAGAGAACCCAGCTGAGGTTCCAAGACGGCCAAGGGGAACGCAAGGAAGGACGGAGGTGTTTAGCCCCCCGCAGGAAACGGGCGATGTCCGGGTGAAGAGCCAGGGAGGTTCCCCGGACCTTACCCCGCAAACAACCAAGTGCCACGACCTGGACCCGGAACAAACTGCACGCTAAGCCTTTGGCCAGCCCGGATATCGGAAACGGCGGCGGAAGTGGGGTCCAAACCCCGCTCCACACACCATACCTCCAAATTACCCAATCCCGGACAAGCCCGGGACATAGACTGCTTCCGGGACCTGAACAGCGTAGCTATTACCGCGACCAAGTAACCTTTCCTCTTCAACCGATTCCTCTCAAAAGCCATGCCGCGAGACAGAAGTGATCCGCATCCTCCAAACAGACGGGGCCCCGACGAAGCAGCCCTGCGAACCCCTGGAGACGAAGGGGAGCCGTTACCGACAACTGGATGAGGTCTGCGAACCACGGGCGGCGCGGCCACTCCGGTGCCACCAAGATCACGTTGGACGGGTGCACCTCTATGCGCCGCAGAATCTTGCCGATCATTGGGCATGGGGAAACACGTACAGCAGCACCTCCGTCGGCCAGGGAAGCACCAACGCATCGACGCCTTCCGCTCCCCTCTCGACGCCGACTGTAAAATCGCGGAGCCTTCGCGTTGCACCATGTGGCCCTCCGATCCATGTGGGGAACCCCCCACGTCCTGCAGATGAGGAGAAACGCTTCGTCTGCCAGCTCCCACTCTCCGGGATCTAGTCGGTGACGGCTGAGATAATCTGCCAGGGCGTTGTCGACCCCAGCAATATGAGACACTGCGATGTCACTGAGGTGGTGTTCCGACCAGGCCATCAAGGACTGCGCCTCCTGCGCCCACAGTGGACTTCTTGTCCCGCCTTGGCGATTGATGTAGGCCACTGTGGTCGCCTTGTCCGATAGAACTCGGACCGCCTTTCCCCATATCACCGGTAGGAAGGCTTGAAGAGCCAAACTCTGACGAAGGGCCTTGCACCGAATTCACTAGGCAAACTGCTCCCCCGCCGGAGAGACTGGTATCCGTCGTCACCACCGTCCAGTTGGGCACAAGAAGAGACACTCCACAGGACAGAGTAGTCTGGATCTCGCCTGGCCTGCGAGTGGGAGCGGCAGGTAGAAATCCTCCGAAACCAGCTTCCAGCGGGACAGTAAAGAAGACTGCAAAAGTCGGAGGTGAGCGAAAGCCCAGGGTATCAACGCGAGCGTTGAAGCCATCGATCCCAGGACCGTCAGGTAATCGCATACTTGCGGACGGCTGAGAGACAGCAAACACCTCACTTGAGATAGCAACTTGCATATCCGATCTTGAGATAGGACCACCTCGCCCTGCCTCGTGTCGAATACGGCTCCAAGATATTCCAAGGATTGAATGGGTGACAGGTGACTCTTGTTGTAGTTGACCACCTAACCCAGGGACTGCAAGAGCTGTAGAACCCTGGCCTTCGCTTGCCGACACTGACCCTCTGACTGCGCGCAAATCAACCAATCGTCCAGGTAAGGATGAACCAGGAGTCCTTCCCGACGAAGCTGCGCTGCCACTACCACCATCACTGTTGTGAATGTCCGATGAGCCGTCGCGAGACCAAACGGGAGCGCTTGAAATTGGGAATGCCTTCCTAGAATGCAGAACCTTAGGAATCGCTGGCACGATGGCTGGACGCCCCCGTGAAGGGACGCTTCTGTGAGAGCTAGAGAAGCCAGAAAGTCGCCCGGACACACCGACGCGATCACCGAGCGAATCGTTTCCATTTTGAAGTGGGGGTTTTGACGTGCCGTCCTTCTTTGGACCCACGACGTAAATGGAGTACCGGCCCCTGCCGCGCTGATCGACCGGGACGGGGGAAACGGCTCCCAAGCTCTCCAATCGCCGGAGAGTGTCCAGCCCCGCCACCCATTTCATGGGATCCTTGCCGCCACCCATTTCATGGGATCCTTGCCGGGCGATACCAGAAACTTGTCCGCTGGGATGCGAGCAAAACTAACTCGCAGCCGTATCTTACCACGTTAAGGACCCACTGGTCTGACGTCACTCTGGTCCATTCCTCGAAAATTAAAGTTAACTGCGCTACCACATTTGGAATGACGTGCAGCAGGTGCGGTGAGGGATGGACCGGCCGAACTTCATTGCAAAGACGTAGACCCCGTGTTCGACGGGGCTCCTCCTTGCCTACCGTAACGTTTCCACCCAACGGACTGCTGCCACTGAGGGTTCCGAGAGGAAGACGGCCTATACGAAGGGCCGGAGGATCTTTGAGGGCGCGATTCCCTGAAAAACGGGATTTGGCAGGAAAGAAGGGGACCGTGATCTGGCTCTAGCCTTGGGCAGCCTAAATGTCCTGTTCTCCCCCAGAGAAACTATCAAGTCATCCAACTCCTTGCCAAACAACAGTTTCCCCGTGAAAGGTAGCGCCCCCAGGAGAGCCTTGGACAAGCCATCCGCAGCCCAGTCGCGCAGCCATAGGAGACGGCGCGCCGACACCGCTGCCACCAAGGACCTAGCGGATGTGCGCAGAAGATCGTGCAGAGCGTCTGCCCCATACGCTATTGCCGCCTCCAATTTATCTGCCTGAGAAGTCTCCTCTGCAGAAGACCCGCATGCGCCTGAAGGACCTGGGCCCAGCGCAGACTAGCTCTCATAGCGAAGGTAGTGCAGAATGCGGCCCGCACCACTAGGGCGGATACCTCAAAAATCTTCTTAAGTTGCACCTCTAACTTCCTGTCTTGGATATCCCGGAGGGCCGTCGCACCCGTGACCGGGATAGTAGACCTCTTCGTCACCGCGGAGACCGCTGAATCCACCTTTGGAAGTCGGAGAAGCTCCAGCGCCTCCTCCGGGAGCGGGTAGAGCTTATCCATGGCCTTGCTGACTTTCAATCCCAATTCCGGAGTATCCCATTCCCGGAACAAAACATCCGAAGAAAAGGAAATGGGAAGGCGACTGCCGGCCCTGTAAGGCCTAGCAGAACCGGATCCATGTTGGCCCCTTGGCGGACCACCACAGGTGGGGCCTCTATCCCCCGCTCCTGGAGGATGGCCGGAATGAGGGGCGACAGTTCCTCCCTACGGCACAGGCGGACTACCTTGGGGACATCCCCTTCCACGGCCCGTGCTCTCTTTCCTGTGCTGGGCTGAACCATCCGCCGCCGCCTCCTCGGCCCCCTTCAGGGGCTCTGTGGGAAAAACAGGATCCTCCACGGGGGAATTCTCCGAATCCGACTGCTGCGGCACGCCCCCCCCCTTGAGGGCTCCCGGACGCTCTCCGCCGTCCTCGTATTTTTTTTTTTTTTTTTTTGTGGAGGAGGCTTGAGGGGACCCTCCCTCAGGAATCCCCCCTCGGCTGCGCTTGCACCTAAATACCTTGCGCAGCAAGCGCAAATCCTTCGAGAACTAACCTGACTCAGAGGAATCGGCCCCAGAATCCTCCCTGGACCGAAGCCCCTCTGAGGAGACCCCTCCCGCCGCGCCCCGCTGCGGGGAAAGCGCGGGAGGCAAGGCCGAATCCCCCGCCGCGACCCGCGCGATTTCATGTCGCGGCGGCCAAAATGGCCGCCACTCCCGCGCTAAGCGGGAACCGTTCCTGAGGCCTACACAAGGAGCCTCCACCCCGCGGCGGCGATCGCGCAATCCAGGAGCGAGACCCCCGAGGTGCCCCGGACGTCCCCTCGCTGCCCGGGACGCAGGACGAGCAGAGGCCCGCACGGGAGAGGCGCGCGCGCGCCGAGCCGCAGGCCCGACATGAAGAACCACGCGGCATGTCGGCGAACGCGAGCAAACCAAGACGCGCCTCAGAAAATTAATTTAATAATTCGGCGACCCCCCCAAAGCAAGCGGCGACCCCCCCTCGTTTCGAACAGAGCGGCGACGCAAGGTAACAGAGAGCCGGCCGAAAACAAACAACAAAAGCAGAAACGCTTTTTTTTTTTTTTTTTACAAAAAAACAAACGCTGTCCACGGTTCTGGAGCCCTATGTCCTGCAGGGGTGAGTGAACCGGGCTCCCCGGTGTCACCCCTGACGCTGCTACTAGCCCAGCCGGGTCCTCGACCCTAGCAGCGGCCTCAACCGGGGGAGGGTAGTCCCCTCAGGACCTCTCAGCCCCCCTGGGAGGCAGGGCAACCGGGATCAAAGAATTGAAAAAAAAAAAAAAAACCCAATTTGAAAGAAAAAAACCAACGAGGCCTAAGAACAACTAACCCAAAATCAAACCTGACTAACACCAAGAATCAGGTCAGGCAGGGCTGTGACTGGACCTGCACCATCTACTGGAGACAGAGTAAGACTGAGGGGCTGTGACTGGCACAGTAGCATATATGCTCCGCCCACAAGTTTTGGTCTGTCTCCATCTACTGGTGCGGAGTCACAACCCAGGTGTCCTGGACTGATCCTGGTACGTACAGGGAACATGGCTTCTTTTAAGGAAATTTATTTTATCCCTGATTGATTCTGTTTTGTTATGTTAATTTATGTGAGTTCTATTTTAAATATATTGTAATTCTTTATCATCCCACCAGACCAGTCCAGATGTGTGGGTTTAGATAGGGAATAGCTAGAGTTCTGCCATCTCCCCATATAAGGCCCCATGCAGCTTCAGCTCTCAAGTATTCTCTATCTCCAGATGGGATGATCTGTTGCCACTGTGACTGCCCAGAGGAAGAAGAATTTCATCATGGGCTATGGTCTTAAAGGATCACAGCCCCTCAGTTCAGCAGGGCCAAGCAGTGAGGGTTTGTGACCCATGATCTGTGCAGGCCTTCCGGCTCTGGAGGGTTGTGATAGCCAGAGGCTCTGGTTCCCTTCTCACCCATCTGCTTCTGTTACTACTTTTTGATGGTCAGCAGCTAGAGTTGGAGATTAAGAAGAAGGATGACTTGCCTGGCAGGCTAACTCCTAGAGAACCCTTCTGGCTGCAGTGTTTAAAAAAAAAAAAAAAAGGGGGAAGGAATTGGGCTATAGGAGAATGAAGATCATTCATGGTTATCAGGCCCAGGAAGTTCATGTATCTGTTCCACCCACATGGTGACCCTGCTGCGAATTCTAAAGAGCGACTTTGCCAGACTGGAGAACTTGATCCTTGTATAATGGCAGTTCCAGTTGCGTATGGGAAGCATGGCTTAGCCTCTAAGAACCTCTGCAGCAGTGATACAACCATTCCTGTGTCGGGGGGCCACTAAAAAGATGTTTTGCTCATGGGGAAGGGGGGAAATCTGGCACAACAGGGATGGTGGCCATTATAGAGATAAACTGCCTTGTGAAGGAACTGTTCTTGGGCACACCATCTGTAATGCTGCTATTTTGAACTGGTTCCAGCAGATGGATGAAGGTTCTTTCTTCCCCCACGCCCCAGCCATCTTTCCAACAGTCTTCCTCACCCCTTTTCTCCTAAATTTGGCATCCTCCTTCACCAAGCCTTGGTTCCCCTCAGCTCTCCTTCCTCTCCCCTCACCGCACAGGGGTTTTCATGCACTCCTGGCAACCTAAAAGAATCCAAGTGGAAGCAGATGAGGGCTTGGATAATTGGTTGAAGTCTCAGCCTTGGAGTTTCTGTGAGGGGATCCTGGAAGATCAAGAAAATGATAGGCGAGCTAAAGGAGGTGGTGTTCCCATTTGGTGAAAGTGGTGAAACTATGGTAGTCCCTCTGTTCGGAAGGACAGGGGTGTGTGGGAAGTTGCAGTTCTGCATTCTCTTCCCAGCTTCTCTGTTGATTCACCAACCCACCACGATCTGCTTGAGCTTTGGCTCAAACAAATTAGCTGACCTGGGTAGAGTTGCCATCAGTAATTTCCCAAGCTCTGGGGGACCCTTAGCATTATCAAGAAAGAAATGGTGTTGGGACGGTAGGGCAATGATGCTTCCTGAAACATAATCCTAGAAAGATTACAAAGACCTGCCAAACCTTTCTGCTTTTCTGGGCAATTAGGGCACTGATCTTAGTGCAGTGGGAAGCCCTGATGGCAGACCTCAAGGGAAGCATGGTCATAAACAAACAAGTTGTATCTACTAACTATGGCAAGAGGAGCTTGGGGTGCCCAAATGGACATGCTACTTTCAGCAGTCACTCGCAAAGCCATGGCTCCAGGGAAAGCAATGCATCTCCCAAGGAGCTGCAGGAAGGAAGATTGAAGTTCCATGCTGGTCCTACAGGCAGCGGTTTGCAGCGTTGCATGTCCAGCGCAGGTTTGCGCTAAATACACTACCTCCCAGAGAAATGTTTGGAAGACAGCATAGTGGAGTTTTAAGGAGATTATCCAACTGAGAAAAGCCTTTGTGACTTACATGTCATGAATTACTTCAGAACCTTGGATCATTTAGTTGCTCTGTTTGCTTGCGAGAAGGAAGGAGAGGCTGTTCCTAAGGCAACCATAGTCCACTAGATTTAGGAGACAATAAGCTCAGCCTTTATCCCAAGGGGTCGTAGACCTGGAAGAGTTGCCAATTCTTTTGACAAAGGTGTGAGCATTTTCAAGGGCCAAGTATCATCTGATCCCTCCAGTGGAGATTTTCAAGGTGGACAACTACTTCCTTTTCTAAGCGTTACATCTACAGGCCAAAGGAGATTCCACCTTGGGGCAGTCATCCAGAAAGCAGGCTTAGCTAGGTCCCAGCAAAATTAGAAGGTTGCTTGGGTACGTTCCATGAGTCTGGACTGGTCTAGTGAGATAGTAAGGGAGCTAAAATTTGGTCTTATCTGCTAATTTTCTTTGGTTCAGTCCTACCAGACCAGTCTAGGAACCGGTTCTGTTTAAGCCTAGCTGCTTGCCTAACAAAGTCTGAGCTATTTATTTATTTGTCGAGTTTTATATACCATCATTCGGTTTCGCCATCACAACGGTTTACAAAGTTTCGAAGATTAACAGAGTTTTTCAAAAAGGTTCAATTAAATGGTTAACATAGAATTATAGTTTTACAGAGTTATTAATGTTTTATGAACTTAGTTTGTAGGATAGATTATACATGTTTTGGTTAATTGTTATGTTATTTTTTTCTTACATTGGTTCAAATATTTTTTGCATACTGTCAATGGGAGGGGGTGGTGATTTAGAGCCATTGGGTGAGTTGGTAGGCTTTGGTAAACATCCAGGTTTTTAGACCTTTTTTGTAAGTTTTAAGTTTTCTTGTGTTCGTAGTTCAATTGGGAGGGTGTTCCAGAGTTTAGGGCTTCCTAGTGAGCTTGCTATCTTTTGAGTTGAGTTGTGTTATTTAGAGCGAGCAGGAGGAATCTTTAGTAGTCCTTTATTTGCTGATCTGAAGTTTCTGTTTGGAGAATGCAGTTTTATGGAAGAGCTTAGCCAGTTTGTTTGTTTTTCGTATATTATTTTGTGTAGTATGGATAGTATTTTATATTCAATCCTAAATTTTGTTGGGAGCCAGTGAAGTGCTATAAGTGTAGGAGTGATGTGATCATGTTTTTTTGTTCCAGTGAGTATTCTTGCAGTTGCATTTTGTAGGATTTGGAGTGGTCGGATGGTGTTAAGAGGTAAGTTGAATAGTAGGGAGTTGCAGTAATCTAGGTTGGAGAAGATGAGTAGTTGAAGGACTGATCTGAAGTCATTAGGGGAGAGGAAAGGTTTTAATTGACGTAGTGTTAGAAGTTTGTGATATCCATCTTTGATTTTAGTTGTGATGTGGTTCTTGAAGGAAAGTTCTTTGTCAATTATGACTCCAAGGTTGCGTGCATGATTGACCGGAGAGATAGCCACTTTTTGGTTCCTTGGGTTGAGTGGTGGTAGTTGAGGGGTGTTGTTTTTTCTATCTAGGATTATTATTTCAGTCTTATCGAAGTTTAGTATGAGTTTCCTGTTGGTTAGTAGCTGTTTTATTTTGTTTAGGTAAGTAGCTGTGTTTTTGTAGGTTTCTTCCAATGAGTTGTTTATTGGGATTAATATTTGAATGTCATCTGCGTATTTGCACTTCATTTTCATTATAGTTGTTAAGAAAGTTTATGCTCCTCTCTTGGTGGACTCCACAAAGTTCAGAGAACCAATGGTGGTCAGTTACTGGTATGACATTTCCTGCTCATAGAGGAAAGGTAAAATTGTTCAGTTGCTTCGATAGAGGAATGCCGGATTGCTAAGGTCACAGGGCCCTTTATAGGGAGATGGCAGAGCTCTAGTTGTTCTGTCTCCCATCTGCTGATAGGGGGATTAAACTCATGCGTCTGCACTGGCCTAGTAGGACTCAAGAAAAGAAAAGAAGCAGGTAAGACCACATTTTTCCTTTTGTGTTGAATGTGTTGAAATTCTGCATAGAGCCTTTGTTGGGCAGACAGATTAAAAATTGAACAAATAAATTTGGATAATTTTAGTATTAGCTGATATGAGCATAATTCAATGACTATGTAAGTCTCTTTCAGTAGCAGCCAGCGTGTCCTAACCTAGTCCTTGTCTGACTTTCAGGATAGCCACAATTAAAATGCAGGAGAGAGATTTGAATACTCTGGATTATATCTCATACATATTCATTAGCAATATTCTGAAAATCAGACTGGTTAGGTATGCCTCCAGGACAGGGTTAGGAACCCCCTGAAGGGAACAGGAAATGTGGTTAATTTGGGTTAAGTCTGTGCTCTCTGATCTGTATCTCTAGCACTGCTGTGTGTGAAAATATTTGTTCAATCCTTCCATCTGGCATTTGTTTCCTTTGCAGTTTCATCACCTTTCGCTCTTGCACTTATCTGGATAAAAAGCATACTGTGTTTGGGAGGTAAGTGAGGTACCACACATATCTATTTGTCCTGTGAACTGCCTCAGAAGAGCAAGTCACTGCTTGTAGAGCCTGATGCACCAGATTTTCCCTGTTGGTAAATTGCAGAAGTTTTCTGGACTACTCATTCCTGGGGCTTCCTGCTTTCTTGTACACATCTGGGATCTAAAATGTCACTCGGTTTTTGTCTAAGTATGTAAGGGTTAAATCCTTTCCCACTTTACAAGTTTGGCTAAGTAAATTTATATATAAAATTCCATTTATAAACCACCCCTCCAGCCAAGGGCTCTGGTAAGTTGTATTAAAGTGTGGCTGCTCTGTGATCTGCAGGTCCCGTGCCCCAGCTCTAGTGGCTACACTCACTTGAAATTGGACACAGCTAGAATCCAGATGTGATAACACCTCTGGAAAACCAGTGCGATATAAACTCCTTTATTGTTTTCAGTACTTGCTGTTCCTGGCTCCTGGAGTTTCCAGCCACAGCAACATTTCTTTGCTTAACTCAGTAATTACCATCCTAAAAGATAATTGGCAGTGAAGAGATTGGCATTAAAATCTCAGTAATTACAGAAAATTAACTGGGAATGGGAGGCCTTCATTTCCTCCTTTTTTTTTTTTTTTTTTAGAAAGGCCTTTAATTTACAAGAAACAAACCATCGTGTAGAAAAATTCATCTGGAACACAAATGCAACTTTCAGGACCAGAATTGCACCATCTTTTGTGTAGTGCAGAGGCGAGACAGACTCCACTTGCTTACTGTTTGCGCTGCACATCTGGTTGGGTTAAAATGATAAAAGATGACAGCATCTGAGCAGAGCTGGACTTTGTCTGGACTTCAGAATCGGGGAGGACAGTGTGCAGGGCTGAAGATATGTTCAGGGCATGCCAGTTTTGTTTCCGGTACCTCTTGTCGTTCCCTCCAGGGAAAGATTCACAGATGTTCTTGTTTTGTTTTCAGACAAGGAAGTTGTGTAATTTTGGGGCTCTGCCAAATAGAGCATTTCTGGTAGGGTTTCTTGCCGTTTCATCTTAACTCAAAGGATGGAATCTAGCAGTGTGGTGGAGTGGCAACTGAGGCCCTTTTATTCCATGGTGAAAGAATGGTGGAGATTTAAAGTTTCCAGGACCCTGAGAGCAGCTTATCTGGCAGATTAGCCCACATGTGTCATCCACTATCACTACAGCACAGGGAAGTAAAAACTTATTTGCAAGTGATGAAAGTCAGGTAATGTGATCAGAGAGCAGAATTGGTTAGAATGGAGTTGGGTAAAGCAGGGACGGGATTCTGAGCTCAAACGGAAATGGAATTGGGTTGGCAGCCCTGACCGAACATGAGATCCTCTGTTTTCTCGGTCACTTCATGTTGCTGTGCCAGTTTTGATTATGATTTCTGACTGTTTCTCAGGTACAGACTGCAGAAACTTTCTTTCTAATCCTGCTCATCCTGTCTGATTCTAACTGACAGGAGACTGAAAGAGTTTGTTGCACAGATCTCCTGCACAAAGTCAAAGATGAGAAGAGAGCCAGAGACTCATTAAAAAAAAAAAACCAACCTTTAGCAAAGTTCCATCATTTTGGTTTGATTTTTACATAAAAGTTAAACATCACATTCTGGTCTTGAAAAGCTGAAGAAAGCCTCAGTTTCTGCTGCTGTAGACAGTGCTGACTCCTTGGGTTTTGTATTGTTTTGGTGACTGTGTGCACTGACTCCTGGCACAAAGAGAGCTGCCATACTCAGGGTTATGTGCTGTTCTCCACTGAAATGCTTTGTCAGACATCTGCAAATTCAGTCAGTTGAGCTCTACTACCAGGGAATCTTCCCTCTAGCTAGTGTTAAAATATTTTACAGCTGCTGGCATACAGTTACCCTGCTCAAAACGGAGATACCTGGGCAGAGCTGTGTGCGTGGGGTCTCGGTACTGGAATAGCAGGGGGTGCTGCAGGGTGGGAGTGAGGTGCAGTGGTAGAACTATCTGGGATCTCCATACTGGAATAGCAGAGGGCTCTGCAGGGCAGAAGTGAGGTACATGGGCAGAGCTGTGTGGGTGGGGTCTCAGTACTGGAATAGCAGGGGGTGCTGCAGGGCAAGAGAGAGGTATGTTGGCAGAGCTTTGTGTAGGTGGGGTCTCGGTACTGGAATAGCAGGGGGTGCTGCAGGGTGGGAGTGATTGCATGGGCAGAGCTGTGTGGGTGAGGGTCTCAGTACTGGAATAGCAGGGGGTGCTGCAGGGCAAGAGAGAGGTATGTTGGCAGAGCTTTGTGTGGGTGGGGTCTCGGTACTGGGATAGCAGGGGGTGCTGCAGGGTGGGAGTGATTGCATGGGCAGAGCTTGTGTGGGTGAGGGTCTCAGTACTGGAATAGCAGGGGGTGCTGCAGGGTGGGAGTGAGGTGCATGGGCAGAGCTGTGTGGGTGAGGGTCTCAGTACTGGAATAGCAGGGGATGCTTCTTTTCCTCATGTAGCAGAAAATGTGAGAGATGGTCTTTCAACCAGTTCCATTGATAGCAGACGTAAGAACGAAGCATGCCAATAATGGATAATTAACAGATTAGTTATTGCTGCATTGGCTCAGCTCATTCTCTGCACGCTGTGCTCTTTGTCACAGTTTCACAGTGGTGTGAGGTTAATGCTCTGATCCCGGCTCTGTTTTTAATACTACAAACTTTCCTTTGTTTTAAGTTGGTGTTGATCCGGATGGAAAGATTTGCTCAGGAGCTTAGCTGTGATCACTGATTAGGTACAAGGGATTTTGCAGGCAGCCTGTGAACCTTGGCAGTGACAGTTTTGTGCTTCTCCAGTCTTATTGTGGTTCTCTTTGAGATGTTTCTGTATCCTCCATGAACCTGAAGTGCAGAGAGCTTCCCATTGGGTCTGGGAGAATCATAGGCTACTTGCATCCTGTGACAAGAACCTGTCACTTCTGCCGTCCTTCCACTGACTGTAGTGCAGGAGAGCAGGAGGATTTATTCTTTGGAAGGAGTATCAGGAACCCAACACTTCTAATTTTCCCTAAGATGTTATAAAAAGGAATGCCCTCTGTTTCCAGCAATCAGTGTTTATAGAGTTTGAGGACCCTGGGCTGAGCTTTGCAAAAGTGGGGTCTTAGACACCTCCAGTTGTGCTGTTGCCTCACTAGCAAAGTTAGAGCAATCTCTGGAGTTTCACATATGTGGTGGATAAAGAATATGGTTGGCAAGTTAATCTCCTTCCATATATGGATGTTGGGACATTGTCATCAGTGATAAAGCTGTCTGTTATTAATACATGGGAAATGGGCCCTCTCTTCCACCTCCCCAGTGCTTGCTTCATGCCGGCTATTTGCCCTCCCATTGAGTAACTGGTAATAAATCACCATTCTTCTCTTTCAGAGTGGTTGGAGGTTTTGAAACGTTGACAGCCATGGAGAATGTAGATAGTGACATCAAAACAGATCGCCCTAAGGTACCCCAACATGGGTTTTCCTTAAAGAATGTGATATTAATCAGAACATGACTCCTCGTGCCTGTCCTACAGTTATCAGAGCAGAGTGTTGAAAGGGCCTGTATGCAAGGGATTTGTAGGAATGATGGAATATGGTGTGAATGGAATGTGTACACGGGGATAGGGTAAATTGTGGGAAAGAAAATTGTAAACGCAGGGAACAATGCTTGTTCATATTTTGTGATTCCACACTAATATTGTAAGTTACTACTTTTTCAAATGTGGATTGTGCAGTTTGTACATTCATGCTTCCTGTGTTAAAGATATTAAAAAAAGGGGGCTTGTATAAAACTGTACTCCATCTTTTTGTTTAATCATGATGCCACCTGCTCTTTGTTCCCTAGGAGGAAATCCGCATAGAAAGCAGCATCGTATTTGTAGATCCTTATGAGGAAGCTGACAATCAGGTGAGGACAGAATCAGCTGCATGCAAAGTTCCTGGCCTGGGGCATGTCACAGTTTTCTTAAGCTCCATGCAAAGTAGTCACACACAGGCCCTTGGGCTGTCTCTCTTCTGCTTGCCAGCATCCACTGACACTTGTTTGCTGCAGGTTGCTGCAGAGAGAGAGAAAGCTCAGAAAGAAGAGGAAGCGGAGAAAGCTAAAGCAAAGCCTGTTCTACCTAAGAACGCTATCAGTCAGGCTCCCAAAACCTACCGGCAGGGAATCGGAAAGTACATTAACATGGCTGCAACGTAAGTGAATGCACTGGGTTCATGTTGATCTCTCTCCCCTTTTTGTCCCTTTGCCTCCTCCATGTGATGACCTTTCCTGAGTCCCTTCTGGACAGAGGGATGCAAAGGAAGCCTCCAGGACTGAACATTGCTCCTTGGTGTACAAAGTTTCTTGAAGATGGAAGACCCCTCTGGGCCACGCTTCCGCCACTCCTTACCCCTTGCGTACAGGTGGCCAGCAGCCCAGTTGCAATGTTAGCAGTAAAACATGCTGAGACGTTACAATTTGGACTTAGTGTCAGATGATTGGTAACACTTGACTTCTGCCCTGTGCATCACAACCTCAGCCCCTTGGGTACATCTGCTGACTACACTCCAGATCTGATCTGTAAAGATGTAGCACTACTGGGAACAGAGGGGTAAAGATTTCAAAAACAGAATCGCATGCCCTTCCCCCTTGGGATTTTATCTTTAATTCTCTTACAGGGCGCAGGAAGGGAGGGAGTGGACAGAGAGGCCGGGCAAGAAGATTCCTTGGATTCCAATTAAAACTTTCTCTCCCCAAACCCTTTACCTTTTACAGTCTGGTTACACTACAATTCCTGTACAAAAAGGACTTTCTTCTAGTGAAACTGTGCCAAAAGCTGCAGGCCTGTACCTTTGTGAGCCTGAGATCTTTTTGTCTTTGTTTGTGCTTATAGGAAACGCTCGGCAGAGGATGGGCCTTCAACCAGTGCAGCTGTGGTCAATAAGAAAGAGCGGGTTAGCAGAGGCTTTGGAGACTTCAGCTCCTGGTAGTAGCATTGGTATCTGGTGCTGGCACAAGAGCTGTAAGAGAAGCAGCCTGTTACTGAGAGAAAAGACACTACTTCGCCCTTTTGCTTGGGTGATGAGCAACAGCAAAAGCAGCTGCTTCTCTGAAGAGGCTTCATGCAGATACCCATCCTTTGGACACTACAATTGATTTATGTATGAGACTTGATGCTCAGCGTGCAACTCTGCAAAGCAGCCACAGGCATCTTCCTTTTGTTTTTATATATGGTTAGCATTGGATTTCCAGTTCAATTGGAGCCAGGTCTATGTTGGACTAAGGTGCTGTAAGTCTTCATTTCCAGCCCTGGGGGAATGGGGGGCAGTGGGGTTCTTCTATTTTTATATCCCCTTTCTCACTCAGTCCAGCCATTACAGCAAAAGTCCTCTACCAAGGCCACCTACTGCAGCTCCCTCTGGAACCCAGCTAACGTGGATCTGGAGTCTGGCCACCTCTGCAGCATCCCAGCCCTGGCTGGCCCAGAGGGTGGAAGCCTAGCTCAAGAATTGAACCAAAGTCCTCTGCATGGCAGTGTGCAGCACTACCACCAGGCTAGCATGAGCTTGGAGCTGGCTGTAGGAAAATAATTTGTTTGGTTTCTTTTTGTTAAATCTCCCTTCTGCAACATGACTACAATGGACATGCTTTCCATACTGAGGCCTGGCCTGAAGAGTGATGGTTTATCTGTTAGTTAGGGACATGACATGAAATGCTTGTGGGGAAACAAATATGACCAACTGGGTAGGGTTCTGAATTTGTGCAATTTGTACATTCATGAAAACCGCTTCTGATGATGCTAACTGTATCAGACAGCACTGTGACTTTTATAAATAAAGAGGTTCTCCACCTGGTTACTTGTAGCTTTCTCTCTGCTGCTAGCTCTACATCAGAAGGCAGGAATGCAACCTGTGGGAGAATAGCAGCCGCATAGTCTGGAGAGAGGGAAAGCCTCTGTGGGGCTACATGGGCCTTACAAACCATCATTTCCTAGCATGTAGCCAGATGGGCTCAGGACCAATGGGTTGTGCTCCCCTGCTAGCAGATGGAGACGAAGTCAGGTTTCAAAGCTGATATCACCCCTGCAGTGACCTCAGCCCTTCAGTATTTCTCCGTCTCCAGCAGATGTGGACATGCTTTCCCTATGGGGATCGCTGTACCTTTTGGAAGAAGAAATTCTACTTTTAAATTGGAGAAAGATTGAGCCCTGCTCTCCTGTGGTGATACCTAAAGGTCCCTCCTTCAGTTGAGAATTCCTGAGGTGATTTCCGAGATTCCTCAGAGGTTTGCCTTGGTCCAGTAGCCAATTCCTGGTGTGAACTTTGCTGCTGAAGCAGCTGAAAGGCAGCGGGTGCAGGAAGTCGAGCGCGGCAGTGACGGACAAAGCCCTTTCCCCCCCACAGCTGGAGATCGTCTCTGCGCTGAGCCCAGGTAAGTTTAAAAAAAAAAAAAAAAGGAAGAAGATTTACCTTCAGAGAAGAGGGGTTTCGGTAAGACTTCCTCCGGTCTCCTTGCTCAGCTCACCGTATTGACGTCGTTCCCGATCCCGTTGGTGCACAAAGAAGTGGGCTTAAGAGCGGGTTGAGCTGCCCCCTGGTGGGCTAGGCCCCGCTTTAAGCTTGGAGCTTGGTCAGCACACCACATGGTAGGCTGCAGTGGTGCCATCTTGCACACGTCTTTGTGCATCTCATATTGCCCGCCATAGGACATCGGTATGCGCAGTCCGTTGGCTCTGCGCATGTGCCGCATGCATAATGTCCGGCATGTACTCACAGGCACAATAAAGTAAGTGCAGAATACAGGAAAAGCCTGTATGCACCTTGCCGCGCCCCGCCTAGTTGCTCAAAATTTGTGTGCATAAATTTTTAAGCACAAGCTGATCGAATGCACAGTTACCACTACCAATGGCGTCCGCAGCCAAGAAACATAAGCACCTTCTCTCTGCACTGCTTGTCATATTAAGGTTTCTCAGCCTGACTTGAATTCCAGCTTGTGTCAGCACTGTGAGGAAGCCCAAGGGGATTTGGCCTCCCCAGACTTGCTGAGCCCGGCTCCTCCCATTCAGATGATGGATTGGCAGCCTTAACTGGAAGTATTCGAGATCTGAGTAACCCCTTGGCTGGGTCTTCCATGGGAGAGGGAAACTCAGCTGGGCCCACCCCAGTTCCCCCTGGGCTAGGCATGGATCTGGCAGCCTTTTCTTGGATGGAACTTTTCCAGGGACTACAGGCCTTTGTACAGGCGCAGTCTACTTCCTCGCTTGCTCCTGTTCGGACGGAACCCTAGCCAGCCCCCTCTTCCATTCCTGTTGGCAGACCTCGAGGCATGCCCCGCCTGACCAAGGGTATTCCTAATTGGGACCCTGATGGCACAAATGAAGAGCAAGATCCCTTGGAAGAAGGGGAAATTCCCCTGGGATTAGAACCGTATCGAACCATGTTATGGTTCTTTCATGGAAATGAATTGCTGGCCTTGGTTTCCCAGACCCTGAAAACACTGGGAGTTCCTGGAGTGGAATCTTTGATGGAACCAAAGAAGAATCCCATTCTGATTTCCTTGCGCAAAGCCTCTTGCTATTTCCCAGTACTGGAAGCCATCCAGGAGTTGATTGACCTCTAATGGGATGCTCCAGAAGCAAGTTTTAAAGGGGGCTGGACGTTAGAAGCTCTATACCCACTGGATCCAGCAGTGAGAGAATGTTTGTGTTTCCCTAAAGTGGATGCACTGGTCTGCACTGTCTCTAAGCGAACAACTATCCAAGTGGAGGAAGAAGCGGCCTTAAATGATGCGCACAATAAACGGTTGGAGTCTATCCTTAAACAAGCCTTTGGCGCAGTAGCAATAACCTTACAGATTGCTTCTTGTTGTGCCTTAGTAGCGCGTTCATGCCTACTTCTCTCTCAGGAGGTGGATGACTCGGGGGGTGAACCCCAGAGTGGTTACAGAACCCGCCGCTGCCTTTTTAGCAGACATGGGCTCGGATTTAATCCGTACTTCATCCAGAGGAGTGGCCTCAGTGGTAGTGGCCAGAAGACAGCTATGGCTACAAAACTGGTCAGCCGACGCAACCTCCAAGGCCAACTTTTCAAAGATGCCCTTTAAAGGATCACTCCTATTAGGAAATGAATTGGAAAAACTTGCCAGTAAATGAGGCGAATCTCCAGTCCCCTGCAGCGCCCCTTGACTATGAGGGGCCAGTCCAGGGGCTCTCAACATTTCCGCCCCTGCAGAAACTCGACATTTCAGAGGTCTCAGCCCTCTTTCATAGTCGACAGCCCAAGAGAGGGGCAGGTTTGGGTTCAGGATCGACCCAAACCTCCCAATTAAATTTTACCAACTCACTTTGGAATGAGGAGATAGGGAGTCCACTGTCTCTCTTTTACCAAAGGTGGGTCGAGATCACTTCGGACAAGTGGATACTGGAAGTCATACGAGAAGGATATGTGTTGGAATTTCACAGCACTTCTCGGGACATATTCATGATGTCTCCTTGCCCCTCACAGCACAAAAAGCAAGCAGTGGAGATTACCATTTTAAGGCTCCTCAGGATGAGGGTTGTAATCCCAGTACCTTTGCCTCAGGAAAATAAAGGGCGTTATTCCATCTATTTCATCGTACCCAAGAAGGAAGGTTCCTTTCGCCTCATCCTGGACCTCGAGTGTCAAATGTCACCTACAAGTGAGTCATTTCCACATGTAAACCTTATGCTTCATGATAATGGCCGTACAACCAGGAGAGTTCCTAACCTCCCTGGACCTATCCGAGGCCTACCTACATATTCCAATCCATCAAGAACACAAACGCTTCCTATGCTTTTCTGTACTGGGTCACCATTATCAGTTCTGGGCACTGCCCTTTGGCCTAGCCACCACCCCAAGAACATTTTCCAAGATTATTGTGGTCATGGCGGTAGCATTAAGAAGAGAAGGAATCCTGGTACACCTGTACTTGGATGTTTGGTTGATCTGGGCCAAGTTCATGGAAGAAAGTCTCTGGGTGACCAACAGGGTGACCTCCTTGCTTCAGGAACTCGGTTGGGTAGTAAACCTAGACAAGAGCTGTGTCAAGCCTTCCCAGTTGGAGTATCTGGGAGTCTGGTTCAATACCAGACAGGCTAATGTCTTCCTCCCGACCACACAGATATGGAAGTTGATATCCCAGGTGCGTCAGTTGATGAACACAATACACCCGACAGTGTGGAGCTATCTCCAAGTTCTCAGTTTGATGGTGGCAACTTTGGAAGTAGTGCCATGGGCGAGAGCAAACATGCGCCCACTTCAACGCTTGCTGCTGTCACATTGAAATCCGCAGTCACAAGATATTTGATTCAGCTCCACTTACCGATGGGAGTCCACTCTCACTTCAAGTGGTGGTTGCAGGAGGCTCATCCCAGCAGGGGGGTGTCCCTGTACTCCCCAGGCTGGCTGGTTCTTACAACAGACGCAAGTCTCCATGGCTGGGGAGCTCACTGTCAGGAACCCATGGATGTTGGATGGAGGAAGAGGCCCTCTGGAACATCAGTCGCCTGGAAGCCCAGGCTGGCTTGCTTGCAATTCAACCACAGATTCCAGGGTCAAGCGGTCCGCATAATGTCGGACAAAGCAACAACGGTAGCCTACATCAACTGCCAGGGTGGAACCAAGAGCCAGCAGGTATCTCAGGAGATAGACATCCTTATGGAATGGGCGGAAATACATCTACAGACTATCTCAGTCTCACACATCACAGGAAAAGACATCAGAGCAGACTTTCTGAGCAGGGAGAGTCTGGATCCAGGAGAGCGGGTGTTGTCAGCCGAAGCCTTTGAACTAATAGTAGATAAAAACCACATCTTCTCTCGAAACCACATCTTCACATCTTCTCTCGAAATCGAAAACATTCTCAAAAAAATCAAACCATCCTCCCACCCATTGGACACCATTCCATCGAACCTACTCATATCAATCCCTAACACCGTATCGAAACCCATCGCAGGAATCATAAACTATTCACTAACTCAAGGTTTTGTCCCAGACCCATTAAAGCTGGCCATCCTGAAACCTCTCCTAAAAAAAACCAAACCTATTGACAGCGGATCCATCGAACTTCCGGCCCATTGCCAACCTACCCATCATTGCCAAGATTATGGAGAAAATAGTGAATAAGCAACTCACAGAATACCTGGAGGAACACAAGATTCTAGCTCCTTCACAATATGGATTTCGCAAAGCACTAAACACGGAATCCCTTCTAATCTCCCTCACTGACTCCATTATACTGAGCATGGAAAAAAGACAACCTCTTCTACTTGTCCTCCTAGATCTTTTGGCGGCCTTCGACACGGTCAACCATACTATCCTTTTAGACCGTCTCGCTGACATAGGTATCACTGGTACCGCCCACAACTGGTTCAAATCCTTTCTTGACAACAGAGCCTTCAAGGTAAAAATAAACAACAAAGAATCGTACCCAGTCAGCTCCAATCTGGGAGTCCCCCAAGGATCTTCACTTTCACCAACACTCTTTAACATATACCTCCTACCTCTATGCCACCTTCTTATCAAGCTAAACATCAAACATTATCTCTATGCGGATGATGTGCAAATTCTTATTTATTTATTTATTTAACTTCTTTTACTATACCGACACTCAAGACCAGGTCTTATCGTACCGGTTTATATTAAAACATGGGGAAACCAATTAACGTATAAGTAGAAATGAGAAGTTACATTAAAACAGGGAGAGTAATAACATGGATGTCGGAAGATAGGACAGAATTAAACAATAACAGAAATGGGAGATCAAGAATCAACCAATAAGTTAACAAAATTACAAACTATAAATTAACATAAAACAATAAATTAGTAATACAGAAACATGGATTATAATCAGCGGATATATACTTGGTATGTCAGATGGGGGTGGGAAAAAAGGTGGGTTGAGGTAGAGAGGGGAAAGGGAAAAAGGTTGGGAGTGAGGGGAGGGATAAAGGGTGGGTTGAAGGGTGAGAGAGTTGGTTAAAATGGATTCCTTCAACGGTAGGCTTGTGTGAACAGCCAGGTTTTAAGTTTTTTTCTGAAGGTTAAATGGCATTGTTCCTAGCATAAGTCTTGAGGAAGCGAATTCCAATGTAGCGGACCTGCTGTCGAAAGTGCTCGCTTGTTAATGGAGTTGTGGACTGATGATTTGTTGGGAGGGGCCTTGAGCTTACTTTTGTAGGCAGTTCTTATTGGTCTTGAGGATGTGTGTAGTTCCAGAGGGAAGGTGAGTTGGAGAGTGGATTGTTGGTAGACCGATTTGTGGATGATAGTGAGAACTTTGAAAAGTATTCTATATTGAATAGGAAGCCAATGTAAGATTTTTAGGATAGGTGTGATGTGGTCCTTGCGCCGTGTGTTTGTAAGGATCCTGGCCGCTGCGTTTTGCAGCATCTGTAGAGGTTTGGTCGAAGAGGCGGGGAGACCGAGTAGAAGAGCGTTGCAATAGTCTATCTTTGAAAACAGTATTGCTTGAAGCACAGAACGGAAATCCTGGAAGTGTAAGAGCGGTCTTAGATGCTTCAGGACCTGTAGCTTGAAGAAACATTCTTTAGTTGTCGCGTTAATGAATTTTTTGAAATTCATTCTAGAGTCAAGGGTGGCCCCAAGGTCTCTGACATGGCTTGCTAGTGGGGTTATTGTGTTGTTGGTGAAGGTGTGGTTATCGCTAGGGGAGATAACCAGGAGTTCCGTTTTGGACGTATTTAGGACCAGGTTGAGACTCGAGAGAAGCTGGTTGATGGCTTGTAGGCAGTCGTTCCAGAAATTTAGAGTTGAGGAGATGGGGTCTGAGATGGGGATTATGATTTGCACATCGTCTGCGTATATAAAGTGGGTGAGGTTGAGGCTATTGAGCAGCTGGCATAATGGAAGTAGATATATGTTAAACAGGGTAGGGGAAAGAGAAGAGCCCTGTGGTACTCCTTGTTTTGACGGGATGGGGTGGGATTCTTTGTCGTTTATTTTAACTTTGTAGTGCCTGTTGTTCAGAAAGGATTTAAACCAGAGCAGTGCGGAGCCAGAGATGCCTATTTCCATTAGACGGCTGATGAGGATGTCGTGATTTACCGTGTCAAACGCCGCAGAAATATCGAGTAGGGCTAGAAGGTATGATTGTCCCTTGTCAAGGCCCATCAGGATGGTGTCCGTTAAAGAAAGAAGGAGGGATTCTGTGTTTAGGCGTTTCCTGAATCCGAATTGAGAAGGGTATAAGATATTGTGGGAGTCCAAGTAGTCAGTGAGACGGAAGTTGACAAGTTTTTCCATTATTTTAGCTATAAAAGGTAGGTTTGCGATGGGGCGGAAATTTGCTGGGTTGGCTGGGTCTAGATTGGGTTTTTTTAGTAAGGGTTTCAGCGAAGCAATTTTTAAGGAGTCAGGGACAGATCCTTGATTGAGGGAACAACAGAATCGCTACAAAAAAACCTTAACTTTTGGAACAGTTGCTTCCAGGAAATCATCACACTCCTCTCCAGTCTCAACCTAGTCATCAACAAGGACAAGACGGAAACACTCATCATCTCCCAGGGCGACAACCACTCCCTCTTCAACTCGACGTCCACTATACCCGACAACGCCAAAACCGCGACTCATGTAAGAGATCTCGGTGTGCTCCTGGACAACCAGCTTAACTTCAAAAGATTTATAAACAACACGACCAAGGAAGGCTTCTTCAAATTACAAGTAATAAAAAAGATGAAACCCCTTCTGCATTTTCAGGATTTCCGGTTGGTTCTTCAATCAATCATCCTCACAAAAATAGACTACTGTAACTCCCTGCTGCTTGGCCTTCCTGCCAACACCATCAAGCCCCTGCAGATGTTACAGAATTCAGCAGCCAGGATCCTAACTAACTCAAAAAAGAGTGACCACATCATACCCATCCTCCACAACCTCCACTGGCTCCCGATAAAATACAGAATACTTTATAAAGCTCTGACCATTTTGCACAAATCCATACACAATCTTTCTTCTATTGATCTCACCATCCAGCTGCGCCCTCATACTTCGGTCAGACCGATTAGAAAAGCCTATCAAGGCACTGTATACGCCCCCCCAAGTAAAATCAACCCTAAGAAAAAGAGCCCTTTCCACGGCAGGCCCCACACAATGGAACTCTCTCCCACCGGACCTCAGACAAGACCCGTGCCCTATTTCCTTAAAAAAAAAACAACTCAAAACGTGGTTGTTCAAATCAGCGTTTCCAGAACCGACAGGGTAACCATACCAACTATCGTAGCTTGTCCCATGGCAACTATCAAGCATTGTATACTGTATTAAGTTAATTCTGCATCTTTCAGTCCATTTTGAACCATATCTCTCTTTCGCTCCAGCCTATTTCCATGCCTCTTGCAGCTCATTTATCAGGTCCTTTTACCCCATCTATCAATTTAGTTCTTCTCTGGTGCATTCTTTGCCCCTGCTATTTATTGCTAGCCATGCAAAATAGATATTGTATTTATTGTTATCTTTATTGTTTATTTATTGTAAACTATATTGTTATTTATTGTTATCTATTTTGTTATCTATGGTTATCTATGCATAGTATTGTTATTTATTGTTATCCCTGCAAAGCATATACTAAGTTTTGGGTTCTATGTAAGCTGTCATGCGAAGTTATCTTGTTCCACTGTAAACCGGTTTGATTTGTATTCTTTACAAGAAGATCGGTATATAAAAGTTACAAATAAATAAATAGCTGAGGGTTCCCGTCCATCACCCTGCTGGCCTCATCTCACAATGCGAAGGTTCCCCGATTCTTCAGTCATAGAAGAGATACATAGTCCCTGGGGATTGACGCTGTCACTCAGACCTGGCTGAAAGAAGATTTGCTATATGCTTTCATTCCGTGGCCCCTGCTGGGCAGGATCATTCGCAGAATCAAGCACCACAGGGGATTAGTCAGACTAGTAGCTCAGGAAAGCCTCATTCCACCAGGGCTCAGGCAGTTTCATGAGTTAGTCTGCTGACCCCATCGATATCTGCCGAGCGGCATCGTGGTCCTCTTTGCACACCTTCTCCAGGTTTTATTGCCTGGACGTTCAGGCCCGAGAGGACACAGCCTTTGCAAGGGTGGTGTTAACTGGACCACGGGTCTGCCTCCCGCCCTGATCGGGAGTAGCTTTTATACATCCCAGTGGTCCTGAGTCCATTTGGCTACACGCTAGGAAATGCAGAAATTACTTACCTGATAATTTTCTTTTCCTTAGTGTAGACAGATGGACTCAGCATCCCGCCCCTGGCTGCCAAAGAATGGTACCAAGGTTTCGCCCGTGGAGTGGATATCGAATCCAAGAGATTATGGGTAAGCAGTCATCCAGGCCATAGATCAGGGCATCTATAATCTTACTGGGGTTCAGTGTTTGGTTGAGTACGATTATTCCTTTTTAATCAAGGTTTTTCGATGGTATGTCTACAGTGACTTTTGAATAGAAAACTGAATGGCTGAGGTCATTGCAGGGGTGTATCTCGGGTGATGTCAGCTTTGAAACCTGACTCCTCCATCTGCAGGCAGGGGAGCACAACCCATTGCTCCTGTGTCCATCTGGCTACACTAAGGAAAATAAAATTACTTATGTGATAATGTCTCCATTTCAGGTTCTCTTCCAGGTATCACGGTGATTTCAGACACTTTGTTTATTAGTATAGCTCTGAGGTAGGAGCTCTTATTTTATTCTTAAACTAAACAGAAATGGATCAGATTTCCTCCTATAATGTTGCCAAGAATATGAAAGTTAAATAATCTAGATCATGATACATACACACATTTGTTAACAGAATGTATCTTAACATATGTGTACATATCTGCAAAAGGCATCTAATGTGCATCCCTAAAATCAATTCTGCAGAGGTATTTCACATGCACATTAAGCATTGCTGCAAAATACAGATAAACAAACTGCTTCAGTAGTGCCCTAGAAATAATTTTGTATTATAGGTCCCGTCCACACTCGGTGTGCAGTTTAAGTGTGAGCAGAGCAACTTTCATTGACTTGGTGAAGGTCACTTTGTGAGTGGGGAACAAGGTTGTAACAGGAGCTTCATGTTTTCAGATCACTTATTTGTTAAAAACATGGAGCGGCAGTTACTACCCTTAAGAGAAACATGGGGGTAACCTGCACGGAGCGGTAGTTACTGCCTTGGGAAGGTTGCTGGGCAGACTAGATGGAACATTTTGGTCTTTTTCTGCCATCATTACTATGTTACTATATTCTACCCTTAGAGCCCAGCCAAAGATGATATTCAGGCATCGTTCATCTCTGTACACAGGTGGCTCCACCATCACCACTGTCCCCCACTTACTTCAATATGGCAAGCTCAAATAGGACCACCCCACACTAGTCAATACCATCTGCTCCAGACCACAATTCCTGCCGTGCAGCATTTTGACCCACACACTCTCTTCCCTCTCACTGCCTGTCAGGCTTCATGAAATGAGCTATTGTCATGAAGTTTAGTATCTGACTCTTGTGTGAGAGCTGTAATCAGCTCTGAATCAGTCCCAGCACTGAGTCACCCTCCACTGAGAGCAGCACCCGCTGCTTTAATGACATCAGCAGCTTAAAATAGCTAGCTGGTAATGGAAGCTATGCTCTGCTGTTCCACATATCAATATATGCAGAGATCCAGCTGCACATATACCACAATGAGCACGCTGCAGTGCCAGGGACAGTCAGACCAGCAACAGCAAAAGGGGGAGTGACAAAATGTGTGTAGTGAGGGAAAAGGAAAAATGTTGCTAGCTGCTTAAAGCCAAATGGATTAATTTAAATGACAATAGATTTCCCTGAGCTTCCAGAAAGATAAGAATCACAATAGCCAGGACCAGCCTGTCCTGTACTCCTGAAGCTGGGGGGAGAGGGAGGGAATGTAGCCTTAATTCAAGGACCTTCAAAGGGTAAACAATTTTGGTGTTCTGCAGCCCCCAGCCCCTGGGTTAACTGATCTCTGCCTATGGGCAGTATTTAGGGTGACTTGAGTGCTAAGAGCTCCATAAATTGCAGCTGTTTCTGCTAGAGCCCAAGATAACTGGACAAGAATGTTGTGAGCTGAACTCAGAAATAATTGCTAGCCAGCGCCTGAATGGGCTAGAGTTGTACTATGATTTATATGACACAGAGTGCTGGACCTTTTCCCTTCAGAGTAAAAGTTTCTGCTATTCCCCCACAAGAGACCTACTTACTACCTGTGCTTAGGAACACACATACAGGCCGATACAGTAAAATGAGCGGGTGAGTGCCTGCTCTCCCAGCGCGCACACAGGCCACTCTCCTTGGCGCGCGATTCAGTAAAAAAAATTATTCAAATTAGGGCCTACGGTAAAAAGAGGCGCTAGGGACACTAGCATGTCCCTAGCGCCTCTTTTTTGACAGGAGCGGCAGCTGTCAGCGAGTTTGACAGCCGATGCTCAATTTTGCCGGCGTCGGTTCTCAAACCCGCTCACAGCCACGGGTTCGGAAACCGGACGCCGGCAAAATTGAGCGTCTGGTTTTCAAGCCACAGGCTGATTTTTAAATTTTATTTATTTATTTATTTATTTATTTATTTTTAACCTTTGAGACCTCCGACTTAATATCGCCATGATATTAAGTCGGAGGATGCACAGAAAAGCAGTTTTTACTACTTTTCTGTGCACTTTCCCGGTGCCGGCAGAAATTAGCGCCTACCTTTGGGTAGGCGCTAATTTCTGAAAGTAAAATGTGTGGCTTGGCTGCACATTTTACTTACTGTATCGCGTGGGAATGACTAATAGGCCCATCAACATGCATTTGCATGTTGTGAGCGCTATTAGTTTCAGGGGGTTTGGACGCGCATTTTCGACGCGCTATTACCCCTTACTGAATAAGGGATAAAGCTAGCGGGTCCAAACGCGGGATAACAGTGCGCTCTGCCGGAGCGCACTGTACTGTATTGGCCTGATAGTAGGGGCTGGAAGGCAGCAGCTTTAAAGCTGGTTAACAGAAGCTGAGACCCAAACAGCCAAGATAAAGTGACTGCCAAGAGCAGAGGGAGGATTTTTATCAGCCTACTCCTTGATTTCATCATCTGTAATTGGATACAATACTGATAACATTATTCCTCCCATTCCTGCTGTTGACAAAACTACTAGAATTTCTAGTCTAGAAGTGTATAGTGTCAGGATCCTGTGAGGAAAATGGCAATTAGATGCCTGGAAGTGTATGATTGGTGAGCATCAAGTCAGGTCTAAACCCTAGCCCAGAGCTGTATGCGTCCCGCAAAATTTCATAAAATAACTATTTTGCTTCTTATTGCATTACATCTCAAACAAAGAGCAAGTGAAAAAAATAATCTGAGACTTGGGAATTTTATGCACTCGGCACCTCTACTCACAGGAATGTCTTGTCCCAATTCTAACACTGAAAAAGCTTTGACTTAATTCCCTCAGGTTAATGCAGGTGAAAGAGCATAAACTGGAGTGGGAAGAGAAGGATTTGGGTGTGAGGGGACGTCTTCAAGGCTGCTAATGCTGGTTTTGCTAGATATAAGCTGAAGGAGCTTTCAGCTCTGCCCTAGGGAGCTGCTGGGTCTGAACACATGGAAAAACCAGGGCTGATTGTTGCTGGTAGGGAAGGATTTCCTGTATGGAAAACTAGTGACGTTTGGCAATAATTAAAAATAATAAGAAAAAAAATCAAGCAATTACTTTCCCTGGAGATTCTCTGTGCTGCCTGTTGCTTCAGACTGGCAAGCTTCTGTACAAAAGGCTGCAGAAGAGCAGGCAGTGTCCTCACAAATGACCCAAAGAGATCTTTCAAAAATGTTTATATGATCTTCTAAAAATGAATTGTTGATTAGGAAGTCACGAAAAAAATCTCACATGCATAAAATTAACCCAAATTATTGTCATATTGATTACATCAGAAATGAAAAAGAATCAACCCATCATAGGATCCAGACCACAGCAGAGAAATATCCTCTGTATCTCTTTTCCATATGAGTTTACGGTCTCAACAAGGATTTTTCAACACGTTTACTCAACATTTGTCACATAGAGATTGGCTGTCCCTTTTATCTGCAGATACAAGAAAACTAGTAGACACTGAGGAATTACAGGAGGACCTTATGAGATTGGGAAACTGGGCAGCTAAATGGAAGATGAGATTTCATGTCAGCAAATGCAGCGTGACACAGAAGGGAAAATAATCCTAACTATGGGAGCTACACATAGGTCGCAGCCCTTATAGAAACAGAATAGCCGAAAAAGACCATGCAGCCTAGTCACACCAACTATTCACTTTTACAATCCCTACTGCTCCCTCAGAGAGCCCCAGTGTTTATCCCATGTTTTTAAAGTCATATTTTTATTTATTTTTATCTTTATTTTTGTATTCTGTGATTTCCAAAATTGTTCAACTTGGATAACAATCAATGTAAATAAAATACTGTTGTCTCTACCACTTCCATGAGGGGGCTATTCCATGTATGCACCACCCTCTCTGTAAAAGAGATATTTCTTTAGATTTCTCCTGTTTACCCCTTTTCACCTTCATCTCATGACCCTTCTTTCTAGAGGCTCCTTTCAATTGAAAGAGGCTCCCTTCCTGTGCATAGAAACCTTGGAGGTATTTAAATGTCTCAACCATATCTCCCCTATCTCACCTTTCCTCCAGGATATACATGTTTAGATCTGTCTATCCCCCATATGCTTTAGAACGAAGACCACTGACCATTTTAGTAGCCACCCTCTGAACTGGCTCTGGACCAGTTTGTATTCTTGTGAAGGTACAGTCTCCAGCACTGTACACAGCACCCAAATGAGGTCTCACCAGGGACCTATATAGGGCCCATATCACCTCCCTTTTTTTTGATTGACCATTCATCTCCCTATGCAGCTAAACATTCCATGGCTCCTACCATTGCTCCATTCACATGTCTGGCCGCCCCAATATCTTCAGATACAATCATCCTCAGATCCTGCTACTCTTTCCTGCTTAGAAAAACTTCACCCCCCCTTATACCATACTGCTCCTTTGGGTTTTTGCATCCCAAATGCATGATTCCACATTCTTTAGCATTAAATCTTAGCTGCCAGACTGTAGCCCATTCCTTGAGCTTCACTAGATCCCTCTTCATGTTTCCCATACTTTCCTGGCCTTCCACCCTGTTTGCAGATCCTGGTATCATCTGCAAAAAGACAAACCTTTCCTGACAATCCTTCCACAATGTCACTTATGAAAATGTTGAAAAGAACCTGTCCAAGAACTGATCCCTGTGGCACACTACTAGTTTCTCCCCGTTCCTTGGAGTGAACTCTATTCACCACTAACCTTTGTTGTCTCCCACGCAACCAGTTTCTAACCCAGTCAGTCACTCTGGGACCCATACCAAAGGTACTCAGCTTATTTATAAGTTGCCTATGTGAAATCGTGTCAAAAGGTGTTACTAAAATCCAAGTACATTACATGTAGAGCTCTCCCTAATCCAACTCTGGTCACTCAGCCAAGGAAATTGATCAGATTAGTCTGAGAAGACTGACCCCTGGTAGCAGCATGTTGTCTTGGATTTTAAGCCATTGGATTCTAGAAACTGCACTATCAATTCCATTAATTTCTTCACCACAGAGGTCAAACTGACCCTTAGTACCTAGCCCATTCCAGTGAATAGGAACCACATTGGCCTGTCTCCAGTCCTCCGGATCTTCTCTAAAGCAGCGGTGAAAGGGTCATTTCCATCAGTTCTCCATCTGCAAAGAACTTGCCAGAAAGTACGTTCTCTCTCCTACCTCCTTTATCTGAATTATGGGGGGACCATTTTCAAAAGCCCATTTTATGCAAATAAATGTTTATCCATGGAAAAACCTTTGAAATGCAATCTGCCAAAGTGGGAGTAAACACTTAGGAAAAGGACCTTGGGGTCATTGTGGACAATATGTTGAAATATTCAGCTCATTGTGTGATGGTGGTTAAAAAAACAAACTGCTGGGGATTATTCAGAAAGGAACAGAAAACAAAACTGGGAATGTCATAATGCTTCTGTGTCGATCTAAGGTGAGACTGTGTCTTCACCCCATGTCAAAAAAAATATTAGAAAAGGAACAGAGGAGAGTGATAAAGGGGATGGAAAGGCTCCTGTAAGAAAAGAGGATAAACATATTTCCTAGCATGTAGCTAGATGGACTCAGGACCAATGGGTTATGCTCCCCTGCCAGCAGATGGAGACAGACTTAGATTTCAAAGCTGACCTCACCCTACATACACCACTGCAGTGACCTCAGTCCTCCACTATTCTCAGTCTCCAGCAGATGGTGGACTGACCTCTCCCTATGGGATTGCTTTACTTTTTGGAAGGAGAAATTCTACTTTCTAAATGGAAAATTGAGCTCCGCACTCCTGTGGTGATACCTGAGGCAATTTCAGATATCCCTCAGAGGTGTGCCTTTGTCTGGTAGCCGGTTCCTAGCGTGGACTTTGCTGCTTAAGCAGCTGAAAGGCAGTGGATGCAGGAAGCCGAGCGCGATGGTGATGGCCAAAGCCCTCTTCCCCCCCCCCCCCCCCCCCCCCCCCCGCAGCTGGAGACCTTCTCTATACTCAGCCAGTAAGCGCTGAGCCCAGGTAAGTAAAGGAAAAAAAAAGATTTACCTCCCGATTCAGAGACATTTGGAGGGGTTTCGGTAAGACTTCCTCCGGTTTCCTTGCTCGGTGCGCCATACCAACTTCATTCCCGATCCCGTTGGGGTAAGGGGAAGTGGGCTGCCAAGCGGGTTGAGGAGCCCCAAGTGGGCTAGGCCTCGCTTTAGGCTTGATCAGCACACCGCAAGGTAGACCTCGGCGGCGCCATCCTGCGTGTGTCTTTCTGCATGCCATATTGCCCTCCATAGAATGTCAGTATGTGCAGCGCATTGGCTCTGCACATGCGCCACGCGCATATGTACGCGCACAACTTCTAAGCACAGAACCAGGAACAGCCGGGCGCACGGGCTGTAGATGCGCATCACCTAGGCGCTTGAAATATGTGCACATAAAAAATTCAGCTACAGACTCCAAGGTCAAGCAGTCCGCGTGATGTCGGACAATGCAATGACGGTAGCCTAATTCGAACGCCAGGGTGGAACCAAGAACCAGCAAGTGTCACAGGAGATAGACCTCCTTATGGAATGGGTGGAAACACATCTACAGATGATTTCAGCCTCCCACGTCGCAGGAAAAGACAATGTCAGAGCAGACTTTCTAAGCAGGGAGAGTCTGGATCATGGAGAGTGGGTGATGTTGGACAAAGCCTTTCAACTGATAGTAGATCGCTGGGGGCCTCCCATCCATCGACCTGCTGGCCGCATCTCACAATGTGAAGGTTCCCCAATTCTTCAGTTGCAGAAGAGAGCAGTGGTCCCTGGGGATCAACAGTCTCATTCAGACCTGGCTGGAAGAAGAGTGGCTATATGCCTTTCCTCCGTGGCCCCTGCTGGGCAGGGTCAATCACAGAATCAAGCACCACCAGGGATTAGTCCTACTAGTAGCTCCAGATAGGTCCAGGCATGCATGGTATGCGGACATGTGGAATCCCCTGGTGGAGACCCCCCTGTGCCTCCCACCACACAGGGTCCTGCTACAGCAGGGACTGGGCCTTCTCAAGGATCCAACTCTATTCTGTCTTACTGAGAAGGCTCACTTGATGAAGCGAGGATATTCTGCGGCAGTAATTGCCACCTTGCTCCGCGCTCGGAAGTCCTCTACGTCCCTAGCATATATGTGGGTCTGGAGAGTATTTGAGGCCTGATGCGAGAAACGTGGTATCCCCCTTCTGGTAGTCAAAATCCCAAATTCTGGAATTTTTGCAGGATAGCTTGAATAAAGGTTTGGCCCTTAACTCCTTGAAGGTGCAGGTAGCAGCTCTCTCATGTTTATGGGGCGAGGTGACCAGAAACCCCCTTATGGCTCATCTGGACGTGGCCCATTATCTGAAAGGGGTGGCTATTTCCCTTGTGGAATCTTAATCTAATATTAGATTTTTTGGCAGGGCCCTCCTTTCGGCCGCTGCGCAGCCTTTCCTTGTGTTTACTAACCTTGCAAACGGTGTTCCTGGTGGTATAATCTTGGCACATCACATCTCTAAACTGCAGGCATTGTCATTTCGGGATGACTCCAGGAACGTTACAAAGCTGTAACGTTCCATCTTTCTTGCCCAAGGAGGTCTTGGAGTTTCATTTGAATCAGTCCATTTCATTGCCATCCTTAGATAAGCACAAGGATGTGGAGGAATAATCATCTCCTTTGTCATTTGGATGTCAAGAGACTTTTAGTGCAGTATCTGGAAGTCTCAAAACCGGTCCAAAAGATGGACAGCCTGTTTGTCCTTCACAGCAGAAGGAAACAGGGTGAACCAACTTTGAAAGCTACTATAGTTCGCTGGATTAAAGAGGTAGTCAAGGGAGCCTATGTGGAGGCTGGAAAGCCATTACCTTCTCAGATGAGAACTCATTGCACTAGAGCTCTGGCAGTCTCATGGGCAGAAGTTAGGCTGCTATTGCCCATTGATATCTGTCCTCTGTGCACACCTTCTCCAAGTTTTATCACTTGGACGTGCAGGCCCGAGAGGATGTAGCTTTTGCACGGGCGGTGTTGACCGGACCATGGGCAGCCTCCCGCCCTGATCAGGATAGCTTTTGTACCTATTTGTCATGAGTCCATCTGGCTACATGCTAGGAAATAGAGAAATTACTTACCTGATAATTTTCTTTTCCTTAGAGTAGACAGATGGACTCAGCATCCTGCCTCAGCTGCCCAAGAATTGTGCCATGGGACCTCCTGTGGAGTGGGCCTCAAATCCAAGAGATCACGGGTAAGTGTTCATCCAGTCCCTAGATTAGGGCACCTGTATTCTTACTGAAGTTCAGTGTTTATGGCTGATTGAGAACAGTTATGGTTATCCATTTTTAATCATATTTTTAATCAAGTTTTTTCAATAGTATGTCCACAGTGGCTTTTGAAGAGAATACTGAAGGGCTGAGGTCACTGCAGGGGTGTATCTAGGGTGATGTCAGCTTTGAAACCTGACTCCATCTCCAGCTGCTGGCAGGGAAGCATAATCCATTGGTCCTGAGTCCATCTGTCTGCACCAAGGAAAATGAAATTATCAGGTAAGTAATTTCTTCATTGGAGCTTACTATTATCCAAGGGTAAATTGGTGCTTCCGGTTGCACTTCATCTTTTTTCTCAGTATCAAGTCTTCTCAGGGTTTAAGCTAAATTTGGATAAAATGGAGGTGTTGGATGTAACAGGTGCCCTGCAAAGAACCTAGGAGGATTTCCTGATTAAGTGGGCGGGAGATACTATTAAATACTTAGGTATCCGTATACATAGGAGTCCAACTCAGTGGTATTCTATCAATGTCCCACCGCTTATCGGAAAACTGAGTCAGCAATCGAGCAGTTGGCAAATGCTCACTCTTTCGTTTCAGGGGCATATAGCAGTTATAAAAATGACCATAGCTCCTAAACTGATATTCCTTCTTCAGATGATTCCTTGGTATTTGCATTTGAAAGACCAGTGGGCCATACAGAAAATGTTATGGTTATTTGTATGGCAAGGCAAAAAAGTACGTTTATCCTATGTGACTTTAATAGCCCCAAAAGTGGAGGGAGGCATGGGGGTTCCGGATTTTAAATTAAATGCTTGGGCAGCAAATTTACGATTTCTGGGAGACTGGAATGGGTCTTGCAGGATTTTATAAACCCCAGCTCAGGGAAGTTGTATTCTTTTGAGGAATGCAGAGATAAATTGGGATTTCAGAATGGACACTTTTTTTGTATAGGCAAATTAGGGCACACTTTCGAAAGATTACGGCTGCGGAACCAGGGGCCCTGGATAATTCCTCTTACCCTGCATTTATAAAATTGCTTGCTACTAGGATAGGTTACCTATCACGCCTATACACCTTTTTGCAACAAATTAAAACTTGCCCGGTTTTTTTAAAGGCTTGTTCAAAAAAGCATGCAGATACTGATGAGGAACTTGAGGAGCTTATGCTGAAGGAATGTTATGCATAAATTCCTCAGGTGTCTAACAAACTTAGTCTTAGGGAACTACAAACAGGAATTTTTCATCGGATTATGTTCTCGCCGTTGCAAGCGCACAAAATAGGGTTGATTGGAACTGATCATTGCTTAAAATGTAATGGCCCACAAGCCTCAATGATACACGGTCTATGGCACTGCAAAGTTATCCAAGCAGTTTGGGAATCTATACATGGTCTACTTTGTACTCTGATGAATATTTATTTATTTATTTATAACTTTTATATACCGGCATTCGTAAAAAACATCATGTCGGTTTACAGACAACTGAGAAAGGAAATTACAATGATAGATGGAGGAAGGATAGGAAGTTAAAAGGTGACAACTTTACTGTAGAGCCAACGGGCTCCACAGTTATTAAATGAGATTACATGTGGTTAACCAGGTTGGACATAAATTAATTATATACAAGAGACGACAAAGTGGGGGGTAGCGCGGGGGTGGGGGATGAAGCGCATAGGGGAGGCGGGGTGGGGTAGGAACTGTACAAGGGGGCAGGGGGTGGCGATGGGAAGGAGAGGTGGTGACTGAATATCAGGATATCTGAATACTGATATCCAGTGATCCTGCTCTTTTTGCCTGTTAAATAACGATTTAGGTGAGGAAAGTATTAATTCCGATAACACACTGTTTTTTCTAAGGTATGTTTAATTACCAAGAAATGTATCCTGCTTCAGTGATTAAACCTGATCCCCCCCATGTTGGACCTGTGGAAAATGTTAATGAACGAGCTTTTTTAGTGGAAATATGGTTGGATATATCAATGATTCTCCAGGAAGAAGAAACTATTCTTTAAGGAGGCCTGGAGTCAGTTCTTGTCTTTGCCTGACTCTTGCTAGGCCTTATATACACTGGAGGACTGACTACTTAAATGGGCGGGTTTATAGACTCCACAATTCGTTTTGTCTTAATATAGCTATGACTCTCTTAAGCAAAGGGAAAGTTTAATCTGTTATACCAGTGAGATCTTGCCGCAGTGTTATGGGGCAGGGGGTGGTGTGGGAAAGGACACATTGTGTGAAAACTTGTAGGTATACCACAGTTTTTGTGGTTCTATGTTTTGCCTGGATTGTCTCTGCTGTATACATTAATAAAGATATAATGGAAAAGAAAAAACATATTGGAGCTCTTCAGCTCAGAGACCCAACTGAGGAGGAAGGTGATAAAAGTTTATAAAATCATGGGTGGGATGGAACACAAACAGGGAATAGTTATTTATCTTTTCAAATAGTACCAGAACTATGAAAATAATTGATAGTAAGTTTCAAATACTTAATTAAGCATTTTTTTCAGTCAATGCACAGGGTGTGGTCCTGGCCAGTAGTAAGGCTACTTTAGAAATGCCTCAGTGGCAATGCTGTGAGCTTCATGCAGAGGGACCTCAATGTTATTGCTAGCTCAGGTTTTCTGCTCCCTGGGTTGGCTGGGACTGGAGATGGGGAAGAGGTAGAGAACAGTCACTGCAATGACTGGACTGAAGTAATTTGGGAGAGATGTGAAATATGGGAGAAAAATGCCCTGGTAGTTGTGAATGAATGTTTAGGTTTGGGGGTTTTTTTGGCATCAGTTCCCAGCCATAAATTTGACTAAGCTGGAAGCCCAAAGAAGCAAACGCGTTTGGATAAATTTGTGAAGGACAGGGACCAGTCTCTTAATAAGTATTAGCCAAGCAGACTTTGGGATCACCACCTCTTATGCTTTTGAGAATGACTGTCCCTCTTAGGATTTTCTGCATGCTTTCAAGTTACCCAAATTGGCTTGATGGATCTCTCATCTCACCCATCATGGACCGTCTTATGATCTTAAACCATCAAAGGAGAAATTGTTATTAAATAAGGGAGTGTACTTAACTCACCAATCAATTCTATTGGAATGTAGTGGGTAGAAGACTTCTTCTGATATCCAGTGTGGCTTGTTGCACAATATTGGTATAAGGTGATTCAGTATCCATAGTAACCAAAAGCATAGCTCCAGAGCGAGGTGCCAGTGCATGCAGAACCATATAGAGGGATCCTTCACATAAGATATTTAAGGATTTATCCACAAGCACTGAAATAAAATGTAATCTTTGTAACCCTTTCCAAAAATTGTTGGATTAGTAAAGGATTTATAACTTTTGGTAGAGTATAAATCACAGGTATCGTAGGATAAGAGAGTGAAAAACTAAGCTTATTTTTTTCATAAGAACATACAAAGTACTGTGCTGGGTTAGACCTAGGTCCATCAAGTCCAGCATCCTGTTTCTAAATGGCCAGTCCAAGTCACAGATGCCTGGCAGATTCCCTATTATAATCTGAAATCTAATCTCATGTTGAATCCTAGTGATCTGGTTACAAGGAAGCTTTTTTTTAATAAGAATTCAAAAGTTGTCTTTTAATCTGATCTAAAACTACCATTGAACCTTAATTGGGTGCTGGTTTTGTAAATCTTTGCTCAGGATTAGATGCCAGAATTTGGGAGCTTGCAGATAAAAACTTGATAATGTTATTTTAAAAAGATAGACCCTGCTATCAATGTAGACAGAGATGGAAAGAGGGGTTGGAAAATGAGGACTGCTGCACGTGTAGTCAGAGGGCCATTTGATCCATTCCTCCCACTTAAATTATGGCTCCTGTTGCCAGGTTCTTCCCTATCCTAAGATACCTGTATGTTTTCAGCAGCAGCCTAGTGGAGAGGAGGGGCTAAAAACAGTAACAAAAATCAAGGGGGCCCGGGATAAGTATACAGGATTCTTAGCTGGGGGAGGGAAGGGAGGGGTAAAGCCTGAGTTAAGCACAGGATCTTTAGGGGTAGGGGAGTGAGGGATAAAGCCTGGGATAAGCAGGCACAGAGGATCTTTTAGCTGTAGGGGAGTGAGGAATAAAGCCTGGGATAAGCACAGAGGATCCTTAGCTTTGACAGAGTGAGGGGCAAAGCCTTGGACAGGTATAAGAGAACTTTAGTGCTAGAGGAGTGAAGATGAAACCTGGGATAAAAAAAAAAAGAGGCTTTTTAAGAGGTGGGGAGGGAGGGTAGTCTGCAATCAAGCACAGGCTGCAGCATTGAGGTAGACAGAATGGCCTTAAAATCATATTGTCTGTTTCCAGCAATCATTTTTTTTGTATTCCTGTGGTGACTGAGCTGGGTTCTCTTTGTATATCAGTTTATAATTTTTAATATTACATAAACTTTGTTTATTCTTATCAATTTATGTCCAGGGAGAGGCTCCTGGCTTTAGGGCAATCAAAGGGGTGAATTTTCTATCTGTTCCTTGGAGCTTCATAACATGCTGCTTCAGCTCTGCAGCTGCCTCCTTCTGCCATCTTCTTCACATAGCTCTTGTTACATGAGTTAATGTATATATTAAGCCTAAAATTATAAAGACATTAGCCTTCCCTTCTGAGTCAGTAAGTGTGTCATGTTCAAGATGCAGGAACCAGAATGGGTTCTCATTGCTTTGACACAGGTTCTGCAGAGAAACTGAGACAAGCAGCAGAAAGTAGGTCAGAAAAACAGAGAGCAAGATGTGATGTGAATATGAAGGACTCAAGAAGGGAGGTAGGAAGAGAGAGTCTCTCTACTTGAAGGCTGTAAAAATCTGTCTCTAATCCAAGTCTGTGTGAGTACTGGGGAGATATTTTAGCCTCTGGACCTTGTGCTTCTCAGGCTGTTGCCTTATACAAACACACTGTTCATGCCCCATTAACATGATTCCTGCAGTAAAACCTGCATATGCTGAGTGAAACTTCTGCTCCAACACACACTTTCCTCCCTAAACTGGATGGCACCTTGGATTAAGGAGCAGAGTCTCTAATAACGTTCTAATAACTATTAAATGTACAGAACATCAAGGGTTTTATTCTACATGGCACCTTTTCATTCAGAGTGGATCACTAAATCACATCCATCCACTCAGTGGATGTTAAGGATTTGGGAGTCTTTTTGGACTCTAAATTATCATTAGATCATCATGTTTCTTGCATGCTAGTGTATATTTGGGAAGCATAGTTTAGGGAAGCATTTGCATCCTATTTTGGATACGCAGGCATTTGTAACATCGGTCTGGATTACTGGAATGGTCTGTGGCCCTCTCTGAGATACATGCACACAGGCTAAAAGTTGTCTAAAATGTCACAGCGCAATTGCTAGTAGGCTGTTAATGTAGGGCACTGATTGTTCCAGTTTTACAAGATCTACATTGTCTCCTGCTAAGGACTCAGGCCCACTTTAAGATGTTGATACTGACTTTTTGTGCTTTATAGGGCATGGGGCCAGATTCTTTAGGTAATAAACTAAAATGGTATATACAGAGATGGCAATTAAAGTCAAGCCAAAGTATCTTTATCTCTCCCCTCTTTTAAAGAAATGACGCAAATGTGATTTTAGGCCAGAGCATGTAGCACAGTGGTGCCAACCCTATGGAACTGACTCCCTACTGCTCTCAGAATGGTAAGAAATTACCTGTCCTTTCAGAGAAATGTTAAAGCTTGGATTTTTAGCCAGTAGTCTTAAGAATGTTTTTTAGGTTCGGCAGCAAAATTCTACTGGCTGTTTGTAATTTTCAGAATTTATATGTTTGTTTTTCTAAGTTGTGGTTGTTCATGGTTATATTTTTATGCATGTTTTATGGGATCTAGTTGAAGCAGGGGATGAAATTAATAATTTTAAATACATGCAGCCACTTCTGGGGTGTAAAGTCAGCCAATTTTTATTGTTAAATAAAAAAAAAGGAGGTAAAAGGTACCACCCACTGTTAAATGTAACACAGAAAGGGCCTCATGGTTTAAAACTGAACATGAAGGTAGATAGCTGTGTTCATAAAGTACAATCTCTGCTATGAATCAGCTCATTCAAGATCATTTGTATGTACTTATTACATCTAAATCCATGTTCATTCATAAGAATGCAGAGCTTAGAAAACTTAACATTCAGAAATTTCAGAGCAGCGAAGTTCCCTACTGTGAACTCAATTTTGGGTTTAGAGTTATTTTAAAAAGTGATTGAGGATTTGTGTTTACCTAGGAAGTTCTGACCACTGAAAGAATGCCTGAATTTGTGAGATCCTCTAAATCTACAGTCCTTGTTTTCTTCATACTTTGTATCAAGTCTCTATCAGGTTCTAAGCTTCTCTCTATGGAAATGGGATGCCACCGTTTTAGAATTTCAGATCAGGTTACAGCCTAATGTTCAGGAGGCACAAGAGTGAAGGAAAACACTCCTAGCTTGATTACAAAGCATGATTGCCCTGCAGGCCCACTTAATGTTGTATTATCCAATCACATGCAGTGTGAAGGACAATCTCTCTCTTTTCTGGGACCTAGAACAGGTCCTGGGATTTATTAAGAAGACATCAAGCTATGTCTGAGGCTCTTTGAACTGGTTGCTTTCGTTGTAGAGCACAAGTCTAGTATATTTCTGGCTTTCTGCAGTTGTAAAGCTGAGTACTTGGAATGGATAGATAGATGGTCTTCTGTCATCACATTTCTATATTTCTTTTAAATTTGTAGGGTTAACAAAATAATAACTTAAGAACATAAGAAAATGCCATACTGGGTCAGACCAAGGGTCCATCAAGCCCAGCATCCTGCTTCCAACAGTGGCCAATCCACTAGAGTGCTTGTCCTATTTAGAAAGTGGCTGACGGTTCCAAAGGGAAGAAGGAATAGTGCTACCCACATAGAGTTGGGGCTGGCACTGAGGCACAGAGTGATAAAGTTACTTGTTCAAGGGTACATAGTCAGTGGCAGAGCTTAAGCACTAGCAGCCAGTCTAATTCTGCTGTAACTATTTGACCATGGCATCCTGCTTTTTTCAGAAGAGGGATGTGTTAAATAAGCTTAGATTAGTAAAGAGACTGGTTATAAATTAAAAAAACAAATCCTACAATCTTTATAAAATCTTAAAAAGTTGAAGCCTTTGCTAACCCACTAAAGTTATCTGTAATTCTCAACATGACGAATCTGTGCTAGTGAATGAGAAAGAATGAGTAAGATTGAAAGCTGTGGGCCTTCTGCGGTATCCATGAATAGTGTAAGCTGCCCTCACTTTCGCTGCGAGGAAGACGCTCTTGTGAAGTGGCTTTAACAAGACCAAGCACAAAGCACCACTTCTGTATTACAAAAGCACTTTGTGAGATGACATAATTATAATGTGACACCTTTGGCTGGATTTCAGCCATCCAGCAGGAACTGTAGCCAGCTGGCTACTTCAAGAACACCTTTCGGAATGACAGCTTGCTAACAGCACTTAAATGACTTGTATTAGAGCTAGAAAAAGAAAAGACAGGAAGCGATATCATAGAACCACCGAAGCTGCCTTCTAATTGGTTAGATGCGATACATTATTGAAAAATCATGGCAGCTATATGAGCTTCTTAGGCAAACACATACATGCATTTGCACTCTGTTTTACAATCTGTTTTGCTTGCTTCTGCAGTGGAAACAATGAGGATAAATATAGCCACATTAACACGTTGGCCTTCTGAATGTCCTCAGAAGATGGAAAAAGCACACTTTTCTAGTTATGTTTGAAAAATAAATCACTTCATTCCCAGAAAGCAGTAGGGAGATGAACTGCCTGTTCACAGCCTCAGGTACCACAGAATTGGGAAAATTTCATTTTGAGTAGGTCCTTATGTGTGATGCAGCTGTGCTGGAGAATAAGAGTAATAAAGCAGTCTCTTTCCACACTAACTGCCCCAGATTGTCAGAGATTCATGGTTACCCAAATGCTGGTGGCTTGAAAGAGGGTACAAGTCAATAAATATGTATATACATACATACCCACAACCCCAGTACTGAGACACAAAACCTCTACTGCTAAACATTTATATAGTGCTAAAGGTTGCCACAGCACTCTACAGCCACAGACAATGCAGCTCTGCCAATGCACCTCACTCTTGCCCTGCAACAGCCATTTATTCCAGTACTGAAACAACCCCTCCCCCAATATACACAGTTCTGCCAGTGCACCTGTCTCTCTCTCTCTACAGCACCCTCTGCTATTTCAGAATTCATACATCTCTTGAGTTTGGTAATATTGCTGAATAGGTCATAGACTTCGATGTAGATTAATGCCCACTAATAGGGTTACCACTTTTTCTTCCAAAGGAACACTGCACTATGATTCTGAGCCCAGAAGACAGATTGTCCTGCTCCAGAATTTCACTCTTAGTCACCCTCTGTGACAGCAGGCCGCAGGCAGGAGGCGGCAGGGACTGGCATCGAATGCTGGAACTGAACACACTCACCACCACTGCTGCTGCCTGTGCACACTTTCCACAGAAAAAAGGGAAAGAAACAAGTTGTAGATGAAAACTTTTTCTTGGCCTAGCACCGTACTACATTTGGGAGCAGCTTCCCAAAGTCACTCTCAACAGGTGACTGCAGAGTGAGCCGAGCATTCAAGCGAATGAAGGCTGGATTTGTTTGCAAAGCTACAAGCAGTTGTAAAATCAAAGGCTGAAGCAATGGTAGTGAGTGAAAAAGATGAGACATCTAGCAGAATGTACAGCTCTGAGTGGACTATGTTTGGTAATGAGTGAGGAAAGCAATATCTACCCTATATGAAGTCCCTTTGTGTTTGTTTCAGTTTCAACTCCTTTATATTCCTGGCTGGTTTTGAAAATCTCTTTTTGTATCTTAATCATAACTCCACTGCTACAATGGTTTGATCCTTGCAGGAGTGGCAGCTGTTCTTTGCTGTGGTGTGTGTTAGCGTGGGTCTGGGAAGGCTTATTCTTGTCCTTAACTTGTGACCCTGTCCTCCTCTTTATGTTTACTTGAATTGGATCATGTATGCTACAGTTAATAGAGGAGCATGACTAGGATTCTTTTTAGGCTGAATGTCTTTTGCATGTGGTAACTGCAGGGTTCTGCGATACGTGCTGGCATAGTTTGCAGCGGAGTATATGCCAGTACCTATCACAGGACGCTACAGGTAGCCAGATGAGAGATGACATGCTTAGCTTATCCTGCAGAGATTTGCTAAAGGAAGTCTGGTTCTCAAAGGTTAATCACAAATGTATTAAGTTAGTAAAATGGAATAGCAGCATCTACCACTTGTTTGTCGATCTTTATTTCTACACATAAGTGGATTAACATGGCAACCACATCTCCTCCTAAACAGAAAATGAGTTTCAGTTAAACAGATATAAATCAGTCCAGGTTTGCATTTTTCAAACTGATATTTTTCTATCACAATTTAGATGTAACGTAGAACAGTCAGGTAAAAACTGGGCTTTAAATATGCTAAACTGTAGTAAATGTACATTATTTTCACTTCACATTTCTACCACTGAAGCACTGGGATTTTATTCCAAGTGTTGGAGACATCAGTAAATCCCAGCACGTGAGAGTCACTGCTCCACAGTGGCCAGGAAAATCACAACTCTCAGTCTGGGCTCTAGATCCTGCCCTCATCACTGGCTACCAGCACTGAGGTTTTGGTGGTGCAAAACTTTCTCCTGCTCAGAATAAAAGAACATAAGAATATGCCCAGCATCCTGTTTCCAACAGAGGCCAAACCAGGCCACAAGAACATGGCAATTACCCAAACACTAAAAAGATCCCATGCTACTGATGCAATTAATAGCATTGGCTATTCCCTAAGTAAACTTGATTAATAGCCATTAATGGACTTCTCCTGCAAGAACTTATCCAAACCTTTTTTGAACCCAGCTACACTAACTGCACTGACCACATCCTCTGACAACAAATTCCAGAGCTTAATTGTGTGTTGAGTGAAAAAGAATTTTCTCCGATTAGTCTTAAATGTGCTACTTGCTAACTTCATGGAATGCCCCCTAGTCCTTCTATTATTCGAAAGTGTAAATAACCGATTCACATCTACTCTTTCAAGACCTCTCATGATCTTAAAGACCTCTATCATATCCCCCCTCCGCCATCTCTTCTCCAGGCTGAACAGCTCTAACCTCTTTAGCCTTTCCTCATAGGGGAGCTGTTCCATTCCCTTTATCATTTTGGTTGCCCTTCTCTGTACTTTCTCCATCGCAACTATATCTTTTTTGAGATGCGGCAACCAGAATTGTACACAGTATTCATAGCCTCCCAGACGTAAAGTGCCACACCCCCACCAAGTTGATCCTCCTCATCATTGATATATAATTTGTACCCTGATATAGCACTGTCCCATTGGTTATCCTCCTTCCACTAGGTCTCTGTGATGCCAATTATGTCAATCTCATCATTTACTGCTATACACTCTACCTCTCCCATCTTACTTCTTAGACTTCTGGCACTGGCATACAGACATTTCAATGTGTGTTTTTTGTTTGTATTAACAACCTGCTTTACAGAGATAATTTGGAAATCTTTAGCTCAGGTGATTTTTTACGTATAGGCACATGGACTATTTTTGCGATGCCTTAACTCTCCTGTTTCATTAGTATCCTTCAAGGATACATTTTTCCGAACCATGCACTGCTGAGTGACTGTCGGCTTTCCCCCTTGTTCTAGTTTAAAAGCTGCTCTCCTTTTTAAAAGTTAGTGCCAGCAGCTTGATTCCACTCTGGTTACGGTGGAGCCTATCCTTTCAGAAAAGTTTCCCCCTGCCCCAAAAGTTTCCCCAGTTCCTTACAAAACCGAATCCCTCTTCCCTGCACCATCATCTCATCCATGCATTGAAACTCTGGAGCTCTGCCTGCCTCTGGGGACCTGCACGTGGAACAGGAAGCATTTCAGAGAATGCCACCCTGGAGGCTCTGGATTTCAGCTTTCTACCTAAAATCCTAAATTTGGCTTCTAGAACTTCTCTCCCACATTTTCCTATGTCGTTGGTATCCACATGTACCATGATAGATGGCTCCTTCCCAGCACTGTCTATAATCCTTTCTAGGTGATGTGTGAGGTCTGCCACCTTCACACCAGGCAGGCAAGTTACCAGGCGGTCCTCATATCCACCAACCACCCTACTATCTACATTTCTAATAATTGAATCACCAACTATGAATACCAGCCTAACCCTTCCCTCCTGGGCAGTAGCCCTGGGAGACTTGTATTGTCCTCTCGCACTGAGGACATCACCTGGAGAGCAGGTCCTTGCTACAGGATTGCTTCCTGCTACACCAGGGTGATGTTCTCCTACTGGGAGACCTTTCTGATACAAGACAGCACTGGGGCTGCCAGACTGAATTTGGGACTTGGCTACTATGTCCCTGAAGGTCTCGTCAATGTACCTCTCTGTCTGCCTCAGCTCCTCCAAGTCTGCTACTCTAGCCTCCAGAGATCGAACTTGTTCCCTGAGAGCCAAGAGCTCTTTGCACCAAGTGCAGGTCAGGTGCATTTGAATAGGGTAGGGGTTGCTTCTCTTGAGTCTGTATATATCAGCATGTTAATGTGCCATTATCTACAGGCCTACTATACACAACCCCACCAAAAGCAGTGTGTGGTAGACAGCTCAGGGGAAGAGTCACAGCATTACAGATCTAGGTCACTATTTCAAATCCCAATCAAGTGGCCTATGTGCAGTGGGTTGGTGATCCTAGCCCAGTCTGAGGGCCCTCGCAGAAGCACTTGCACACCAGAGCATCTGTGAATTCTACTGCACACCTAGTCATTGATTCATGCCAAGGATATCATGAGAGAGCATGTAAGCAAATACAAAGCTCATCTGGGCTCAGAAATACATCTTTAATAGTGCAATCTCTTTTCACAGTGGCAGTTTGGGAAAACTCCTTTCTATGGGAAGTTTTATTTATTTTATTAACATTTGATTTCTTACCTTATCATTCTAGAACCCCAAGGCAAGGTACAAAGTAAAAAAAACAAAAACAAAAAACAAACCAAATTACAATTCATGTCAGAAAACACAAATAATATCAAGATTACATCATATATGTAAATATTAAAGCTGTCACACAAAATTTCCAAATTCTGGAATGATTTAGCAATTAACAATGAGAATTGGCAAAGTTAGAATAATAGAAACCTCCTAGAGTAGTCATATGAAGAAGTTACTCGTGTAATGCAAAGGCCTGTGAAAATAACCATGCTTTCAACTGTTTTCTAAATATAAGATCATTTGTTTCAAGGCAAATTTCTAGAGTAACAAAATTTCAGTGTTGGGGCAAAATAAGTAAATGCTGGCCTATTTCCCCAATAACATGGGGGAGGAGAGTCTTTGTTGCAAAGAAAGGAGCATCCTCTAGGATTCTACACAACCAAACAGATCCATCAAATAAGACGTGCCCATATATCTACCGGTAAGTCACTTTCAGGGTCAATTTGTAACATTGCACATATGTTATGCATTTAAGTTCACTTTGAAAAGTGGTATAAGTAATAAGTAATGCCTACAGCCTTGCCCACATAAAAGTTACTCTGGCTTTTTGAAGGGTGTAACTTGTGCATGTGAAATTTACACATTTTTTTAAATCCAAACTCTGCACACAAAAGTATGTACAAAATTGGGGTATCACATACTTTTTATAAGAAGCATTGTATGTACATAAAGGCTTTGAAAATGAGCACCTTATTAACTACCACCAATTTGATTCACCACTGTATCAGCACCAGTGTAGCTTTTCTGGAATCAGGGTGATATGGTCTCAGATCTTAGCATCACACCTGAAATCATAGCTGCCATATTCTGGACTAGTTGAAGCTGTTTTAAAGCCCTGATATGAAGAATTACAGTAGTGAATTCTACGGCAGCCAAAGCTGTCCAGAGCAAATAAGGGCAGAGCTGTCTAATGTAACACAGGCACAGAAAAGATGCACTAACACCTATGGACTGAAAGACAACTTAGAATCCAAATAAATATCAGAATTTCAGATGAGTGCTTTATGCTTTAATTCAGTATAGGTAAAATAGACAAAACAATTTCTTCTAGACACTCAGCATATTTCTGATTTCACTGGATTAAATTTTAACATGAGAATTGCGCCAGTTTGCCACCTCCTCCAGACTGCTGTTCAATCTGGAGTTTGCTACAACTTGCTAGTCACCAACTGAAAATGTACAGTTGAATGTCATCTGCATAAATATGGCAGTCAATACCATATATGTCCTCAATTAGTAGAGGCAGATACTAAAGAAAGTAGGGAGAAAAAGACCTCTGATGTGTCCCACAAATAAGCTGTTGATATGTAGAACAAATTGTACCCCATGTAATGCAATGAGTTTGCAAAGAAAGAAAACATAGCAAGCAGCAAAGTACTACATCACCAATATCCACTCCTTCTAGTCATTGTAATAACTGTTCATTGTGAAGTGTGTTGAAGTTAGAAGACAAATCTAAAAGCACCAGAATGGAATCTGACTTCATCCATCCACATTTGGCTGTATCCTACAATGATAAAACCAGTTTGGTTCCATGACCTGACCCCAAATTGTTGGGGGTACAAATCCATATTTTCATTTATAAAATTCACAAGTTGCGAGTATACCACCCTTTCTAGCATCATGCTCAAAAGAGGATTGGATACAGGCAATAATGATCAAATATTGATACATCCAGGCTCTGCTTGCCTCTTTAGGATTGGCTTAATAACTGCTTTCCCTACATTAAATGGAAAAAAAATCCTCTTATCAAAATAGAATTCACCAAAACTAAAAAAATGGTAACAAATCATTATGGGCCACCTTACCCTAATTTGAGGGATTTGAGCTAAGATAGTTAAGGCAATGACTTGAAGAATCTTGCTTTGCTCTTTAGCTGATAATGGTGAGGTAATCCAAAAGATCTATGTATGTGTTGGGGGAGGTGTCAAAGACTGGTGTACACAGATCAAGAGCACGATCTTGGGGTGATAGTGGCTAGTGATCTGAAGATGGTGAAGCAATGTGACAAGACGATAGCTAAAGCCAGAAGAATGCTGGGCTGCATAGGGGGAGGAATAACCAGTAAGAAAAAGGTGCAGTGGTGATGCCCTTGTACAGGTGCTTGGTGAGGACTCACTTGGAGTACTGTGTTCAGTTCTGGAGACCGTATCTCAAAAGGGATAGACACATGATGGAGGCAGTCTAGAGAAGGGCAACCAAAATATTGTGGGGTATCCATCAAATGACTTATGAAGAGAGGCTGAAGGACCTAAATATGTATACCCTGGAAGAAAGAAGGTGCAGGGGAGACAATGATACAGACCTCCAGATACCTGAACGTTTTAAATGTTGCACAAACTTTCAATCTTTTCTGTTGGAAATGAAACTACAGGGGGGACGACTCAGAACCGTCAGGAAATATTTCTTCACAGAGAGGGTGATGGATGCCTGGCATGCCCTTCCGGTGGAGGTGGTGAAAACAAAAACAGTCAAAGAATTCAAAGAGGCATGGGATAAACACTGTGGATCCCTAAAGGCTAAAGGACAAAAAAGAAGAAAAGAGTGCATAGGGGGTAACCTGCTCAGTACAACAGTTACTACCTTTATCAGAAGCTCAGGGATTACTACCCTCAACCACTAAGCCTTGATACTTTTGACACAACTGCAACATCACTCTCTGCTTTGACAGCAGGGGAATAAACAGGGGAATTAGATTCAGATGGCAACCAACACGGGCCCCGATTTTTATGGTCTGTGGGTACTGATATGCAGACATAAGGGAAAAAGCACAGGACTGCTTCTATGACCAAGTCCAAAAGCAAAGCAAGTCAGCACTGATGGAATTTTCTGGAAGGCTCCTCAACTAGTAAAATGTTGCTAGCAGTAATTTTTTATGGGTTTGAGAGTTGCTTGTTTTTTTATTGTAAATATTTCTACCTTTATCATAAGGATTGGGGATAACTGCATGGACTACCCTTAAGAGAAACCTGGGATGACCTACAAGACGAGGTAGATATTACCATGAGAAGCTTGCTAGGCAGACTGGATAGACCATTTTGTCCTTTTATGCCATCATTACTATGTTACTAAATGTAAATTATATCAGGGCATTTAAAACTTCAGTCAGCCTGACCAATATCCTTTCCATGCACTCCTGAGAATTTACAATTAAGCAAGGTCTGTCCTTACTACATGTGCTAGCATTATCTAATGGTAAATTGTTAGGGGTAGGCAAGTCTGTTGTGAGCTATATTATCATCAACTAATTCAGGTAAGGAGATCTCAATCAGGGGTGGGGGAGGGGGAGATATCTCCTATCATAGACAGAATATCCTTAATTGCCAAATCAGCTGTGGGAGCCAATATGCTTACTGAATCAGGACACTCCTTCCTGTACTGATTTCACTGGGAGGTAATCTTAACATGGTTGTTTGCAGAGGGTAAAGCGAATAGACTACTGCCTCAGAGCCAGCAACTTTTAAGTGGGGACATGAGTCCCTTAGCCAGTTAATGGTACATAAGGTACTAATTCCAATTTAGAGGTTACAGTCTCTCTCACACTGAGACATTAAGGAGCTATGAACTTGAACAATTTAAATTTTCAAGAATGGACAAATCCCTCATAAGAGATTTTCAGGAAGAGTAGAAGCTGTGCATATCAAAACAGATAGAAGAAAATGTTTATTTTTTTTTGTCTCTCCAGCAAGCTTCTTTTCAAATTCTCTTTTGACTTGCCTTATTAATGCTAACTAGCTAGTGCTTATGTTTTTTTTCCTACATTCTACATTTAGATTCACCATCATTTTTGAAAGATGTCCTATTAGCTTAATAGACTCATTCACCTCACCATTTAACCTCGATGGCAGTTTGGTCTTTTTTCTACTCTTTATATTTAGTCTGGGCTTCCAAAATGGTGTTTTTAAACAGCATCCATGCCACATGCAAAAAAGGTTAACCTTTGCAACCACTCCTTTTAGTTTTTGTTTTTTTTTTTTATTTCCTCCTTTTTTCAGAATCTCCCTTTTTAAAGCTAAATGCTACTGCAGTAGTTTTTTGTTTTTAATATCCTCTCTTTAGTGATTGTTATGATCACTATTACCAAATGATCAAAGCCACAACTGTTACCTCTCACACCAGATCTTGTATTACAGTGAGGATTAGATCTAGCTTAGTCTCCCCTCTCATTGGTTACAAGACCAATTGTAGCATGAAGTAGTCATTTATGATATCTAGAAACTTTACCGCTGTAGCATATCTTTGAAACATTTACCCAATTATTATTGGAGTAAATAAAATCTCTCCTTAGTATTGTGTTGCCTAATTTGTTAGCTTTTCTAATTTGTTTACATTTTACTGCCTGTCAATTCATCCTAGCCAGATGGATGTTAGTATACTCTCACACATCCCCCATCACTATACCCTTCCCCAACACACATGGAATTTTTATCCATAATGATTACACATTGCATTGTCCCTCCTATAGGACTTAACTAATTATATTTCACTTTTCAGCACGTCAAAGCAGATTACTTGTTTGACTCTATGCCATCCTTAACATATAGCATCACCATCCACCAATTTGAGCTGGCATATCATTTCGATATAATTTGTGCTCTGGTGTCACAGTGTCCCATTGGTAGGGACCTTCATTTTTTGGGTCTTATTGTTCTTTATTTTTCATGGGAATTTATCAGGGATATTATTATGACAAGAACAAACACAGGATTAAAACCAGATGAAAAAAACCCAAGACTCCTTTTTCCAGGTAAATATCAGAGTTTATTTGATTGGAAGAAGCCAGGACAATAAAATATTGAATAGGTGCTTCTGGAGGACACATTCATGGCACCAGACAGCTGGCACATTGGCTGCTTGGGGGTGAGGAAGCAAGACTTGAACATGGCATGGGTGGCACTGGAGAGTGAATGCTGTCACTCACTGATAGGGAGTGGGACTTGAAACAAAGCATGCGCTTTGACCCAACTGGCTTCCAGCAGTAGCTGGAGGCCTTTAAACACTGCATCTGCAGCAGCTTTTTAATCATCCTAAAATTAGGATGAATATCGGTTTAAAATGGATTGTCATCTTTGGGAATTTGTGTTGAAAATAGGTTTAAACTGAAAACAAAGAACCCTACCCATTGGCTAACTTCCTTCCACCAACCAGGTCTCTGACATGCCTATTATGCCTACATCTTCATTCAGAATCATACATTCCAACTCACCATCTTGTTTTTTAGACTTCTATCATTTGCATACAGGTAATTAAATGTGTGGGGTTTTTTAATTGTATTCACAGCATGCTCAGCAGTTGAAATGGGTAGTTTGGAATCATTTCTCTGTCTGCTCCTGGGCTACTTTTGCCTCCATTACAACCTCTCTATTGGGATATTCTAATATTCCAATTTTGCCAGTATCCTTAGAAGATACCTTACTCTGAACCATGCGCTCCTTAGTGACTATCTGCTTTCCCCCATGATTTAGTTTAAAAGCTGCTCTCTCTCTTTTTTAAAAGTTGGTGTCAGCAACTGGGTTTCACCCTGGTTAAGGTGGAGTTCATCCTTTCAGAACAAGCTCCCCCTTCCCCAAAATGTTGCTTTGCTCCTAATAAAGCTAAAGCTCTCTTGCCTACACATTGCTCCATCCATGCTTTGAGACTCCAGTGCTCTATACATGCCACAGAAAATGTTTCTGAGAATGCTACCCTGGAAGTTCCAGATTTCTACCTAAAATTCCTAAATTTGGCTTCCACAACCACCCCTTCCTATGTCACTGGTGCCTATGTATTTTACAACAGCTAACTCATTTCCAGCACTATCTAAAATCCTATCTAGGTGGTGCCTAGAGCTTGTCAACTCAGCTATAAACCTATTTTCATGGGGGGTGGGGAGAGAGAGCTGAGGCATCCCTTAAGAAAATCATAGAAATATGACAGCAGAAAAGACTGTATAGTCCATCCATCCAATTATTTTAGCATTATAATTCTCATCACTTCCATAGAGATCCCCTATATTGATCCCATGCTTTCTTGAATTCAGATACTACTTTTGTCTCCAACACATCCACTGGGAGGCTGGTCCACACATCCACCACCTTCTTTGTAAAGAAATATTTACTAAGATTACTCCTAAATCTACACCCCGTTTCACCCTCATCTTATGACCCCTAGTTGTAGAGCCTCCTTTCCATTGAAAAAGGCTCATCTCCTGTGCATGAAAACCTTTGAGATAACTGAGAATCTCTATCATATCTCCCCTTTTCTGCAGGGTGTACTTATTTAGATCCTTAAGTCTATTACCATAGGCTTTAAAACAAAGATCAATGACCATTTTAGTAGCCATTCTCTGGAGCAACTTCATTCTTGTTTTTATCCTTTTGAAAGTGTATTCTCCAGCATTGTACACAGTATTCCAAGTGAGGTCTCACCAGGGACCTATATACGGGCAATATCACCTCCCTTTTTCTGCCTATTATTCCTCTCCCTATGCAGCCAAGCATTTTTCTGGCTTTTACTGTTGCTTTATCAACCTGTTTGGCCACCTTAACATCATCAGATACAATTGCCTCCAGATCCTGCTCTTCCTTTGTGCTTAGAAGAATTTAATCTCCAATATTGTACCTTTCTCTAGGGTTTTTGCATCCTAAATGGATTACTTTTCATTTTTAGGATTAAATCTTAGCTGCCAGACCCTTAAGAACATAAGAAATTGCCATGCTGGGTCAGACCAAGGGTCCATCAAGCCCAGCATCCTGTTTCCAATAGAGGCCAAACCAGGCCACAGGAACCTGGAAATTACCCAGACACTAAGAAGATCCCATGCTACTGATGCAATTAATAGCAGTGGCTATTCCCTAAGTAAACTTGATTAATAGCAGTTAATGGACTTCTCCTCCAAGAACTTATTCAAACCTTTTTTGAACCTAGCTACACTAACTGCACTAACCACATCTTCTGGCAACATATTCCAGAGCTTTATTGTACGTTGAGTGAAAAAGAATTTTCTCCGATTAGTCTTAAATGTGCTACTTGCTAACTTCATGGAATGCCCCCTAGTCCTTCTATTATTCGAAAGTGTAAGCTACCTCCCCTTGCTCTTTTCCCTTCCCTCCTCCCCCGCAAGCGCCAATTTGCATTTATTAATATTGTATATTCTTATTGTATATTGTTGTGCCTTAGATTTCCTCCCCTCATATTATCCTCCTCATTGTTCTTAGTGATCCTTTTACAGGTTTATTACGTTATATTGTTTATATATCTCTTGTTCCTATCCAGATTCATAATGTTATACTGTTTTATGTATTTCTCCCTCCTGTTACTTGTAAACCGATGTGATGTTCCTCGAACGTCGGTATAAAAAAAGCTTCAAATAAATAAATAAATAGCCGCTTCACATCTACTCATTCAAGACCTCTCATGATCTTAAAGACGTCTATCATATCCCCCCCCTCAGCCATCTATTCTCCAAGCTGAACAGCCCTAACCTCTTCAACCTTTCCTCATAGGGGAGCTGTTCCATCCCCTTTATCATTTTGGTTGCCCTTCTCTGAACCTTCTCCATCGCAACTATATCTTTTTTGAGATGTGGCGACCAGAATTGTACACAGAATTCAAGGTGCGGTCTCACCATGGAGCGATATAGAGGCATTATGACATTTTCCATTTTATTAACCATTCCCTTCCTAATAATTCCTAACATTCTGTTTGCTTTTTTGACTGCTGCATCACAGTAAGCAGACGATTTTAAAGTATTATCTAAACAAAAAAAACTAATTGTATTCACCAAAACTTGCTCCAGTGAGATTCTAAAAAAAACCCTACCGGAGTCTCTAAAACAACTGGATACATCAAACGCCGTAACTGCAGTCAACTCATGGATCGTTATCAACACGGAGACAGCAAAATATATATGCCCAACCATCAAAAAAGAAATAAGAACCTCAGCAAAGCACAAAGCACCCTGGTATAACCAAGAACTGAAAAACATAAAATGCCTGCTAAGGCAAGCTGAAAAAACCTGGAGTAAAAACCCTACAAACCAATTACGCGACCAGTACAGTACATTGCTCTACATATATTCAACAGACAACAACAAAGCCAAACGGAACTTCTACGCTAAAAGAATTCATGACTACCAATACAACCCTATTTGAGTATGTCACTCAATTAACTCGGCCCATCAATAACCCCCTACAAAAGGGCACCCCAACTATATCCAGCCAAAAATTCACCCATTTCCTTAAAGCAAAATATCCGAACTGAGTTCAAGAACCCAGCCAATAAACCTTGAACCTCCCACGCCACATCAAAATGGTCGAAATTTGAAACCATTGCCTCCACTGAGGTGGAAACCATGGTCCGGAAGATAAACCCAGCGGCACACCCACTCGACCCCATACCAACGAAACCCCTCAAACTAATCCCAAACTGCCTAGCAAGGCCTAACGCGGACATCGTCAACCTTTCCCTTGAACAAGGTGTTCTCCCAGATGCCCTTAAAGGTGCCGTGGTAAAACCAATCCTAAAGAAACCCCAACTAGACCCAACCGTCCTATCCAACTACCGACCCATCTCTAACTTGCCTTTCCTGGCCAAGATCATCAAAAAACAGTGAGCAACCAACTTTCAGAGTTCCTAAAAAACCACAGTATACTTGTGCCTGCTCAACACGGTTTCAAGAAATATCACAGCATTGAATCACTACTACTCACCCTCATAGATACAATACTAAGAGGTTTTGACAAAGGCACTTCTTTCCTCCTAATACTTCTTGATATAACAGCCACATTTGACACTTAACCACGAGATCCTAATCCACAGACTTAGGGCCTTATTTTCCAATATCGCATTGGGGGGCGTTACCAATGCAAATGAGGCTTCTTTCGTGCAGTGGGGAAACATCGCGTGCGGCGATGTTTTCGCCATTCACGAAAACATTAGTGCCGTTTCAGGCTCCCGGGGGAGGGAGGGAGAGAGAGAGAGAGAGAGAGAGAGAGAGAGAGAGAGAGAGAGAGAGAGAGAGAGAGAGAGAGAGAGAGGAGAGAGAGAGAGAGAGAGAGAGAGAGAGAGAGAGAGAGAGAGAGAGAGAGAGAGAGAGAGAGACTTACTATAGTGCCTATGCCCTACATAGGTATTTGAATCCCTATGGGAGGGCTACCTACTAACTCGGGGTGGGGATTAGGTATGAGCGTCGGGGGTTGGGGGCCACTTTCGCATTCCACATGAGACCTACGGACAGAACAGTGGTCTCTAGTGCAGATTTGCTGGCCGTCGGAGTGAGGACGCTCACTCCAAGAAGTGGTTTGCCCAACGTTCTCTCTACCTAGCTTGATGGAAACTCTACCTGGGCAACAACATGCTAGGTGGAGAGAATGTTGGCCAAATCTCCTCTTGGAGTGAGCGTCCTCACTCCGACGACCAGCAAATCTGCACTAGAGACCACTGTTCTGTCCATAGGTCTCATGTGGAATGCGAAAGTGGCCCCCAACCCCCGACGCTCATACCTAATCCCCACCCCGAGTTAGTAGGTAGCCCTTCCATAGGGATTCAAATACCTATGTAGGGCATAGGCACTATAGTAAGGCTCTCTCTCTCTCTCCCCCTCCCCCCCCCCCCCGGGAGCCTGAAACAGGCTGTCTGGGACTATCGTGGATGGCGATAATCCTTTTCTGGCCCGTAGCGCAGTCCATAACGTGAAGTTGGAGTTGTAGTTATTAGCCGCGATAGCAGCCGCGCTAACACTGCGGCTGTTTCGCCGCACACGATACACAGGTTCCCGCTTTACATATGCTCCGCCCCAACTCCGCCCCCTGAATGCCAAATGACTAATTTGCATTCGCAAATCGCGTTAACAGCTGTTAACGCGATTTGCGAATTTATTGCACGCGGTAAAGTGCTTGGAAAATGAGGCCCTTAGAGAAATCAGTATCAATGGCACTACCCTCCAATGGTTTTAATCATTTCTCTCGAACCGGTACTACAAAGTTACTCACAAAAAAATCACCTCAGAACTATTACCCCTCTCACAGGGAGTCCCACAAGGATCATCCCTATCCCCTACCCTCTTCAATATCTATATGCTCCCATTAGGTAACTATCTGGATAAAGCAGGCCTTTCTTATTTCCTGTACACCAATGATGTACAGATTCTGCTTCCCATCAAAGACAGCATCAAGGGTACACTACACCAATGGGAATCCCACCTTACAGACATAAAATGTATACTCTCCCAAATGGTACTCACGCTCAACCCGAATAAAACGGAAATTCTCCACCTCTCCAGCAAAACTGCAACACCCCTCACTAACCTGACAACATCGCCTGAATGCAAAACACTCTCAACAGCTAGAGACCTCGGAGTCACCCTGGACAAGGAATTAAACTTTAAATGTCATATCAACATGATGATAAAGGAAGATTTCTACAAACTACAAATCCTTAGAAAACTCCAACCCTTGCTACATCCTCCAGATTACCAGACAGTATTACAATCCCTCCTTTTTGCCAAGTTAGATTACTGCAACTCCCTCCTAACAGGCCTGTCCGCTGCCACCCTCAAGCCTCTCCAGCTCCTTCAGAATACAGCTGCAGGATCACTAACAAACAGAAAAAAAACAGATCACATCTCACTCATACTTAAACAGCTCCACTGGCTACCCGCCCCTTTCAGATCTCAATATAAGATCCTCATGCTCATCCACAAAGCCATTCACAATGACAAGGCCAGATGGCTACAAGACCCACTATACCCCTGCAACCCCACAAGGAACCTCCGCTCTTCTAACACAGCTTTACTTACCACTCCCTCCATCAAGGAAGTCCATCGAGTCTCCACAAGAGAACGCGCTGCATCAATAGCAGGCCCCCAAATATGGAACAGCCTCCCAGATCCCCTCAGAATGGACCCCTCGACACCATCCTTCTGAAAAAAAATCTCAAACTTGGCTCTTCTGAAAAGCATTCCCCCCAGAAAATTAATTAAGCCCCAGCCCCCTCCCCTCCTGCTGTACATAGTAAATTAGCTCTTTTAGGATTAACTATATTCTGATCTATTATGTAATAGAAGTTGCTCCTTATATTGCGTGCCCTGATAATTAACTTATACCATGTTTTAATGTAATCTGTTAAAGTATCTGTTTTAATCTGTTAAAATTTACCATGTTACAATGTACCATATCTCCAAAAGGCTTGCCTTCGGACAACTCGTATGTAAACCGGTATGATATTTTGAATCGAATATCGGTATAGAAAAATAAATAAATAAAACATGATGCCTAGATCTTTTTCCTGGGTGGTAGCTCCTAATATGGAACCTAACATCTTGTAACTACAACAAGGGTTATTTTTCCCTATATGCAACACCTTGCACTTGTCCACATTAAATTTCATCTGCCATTTGGATGCCCAATCTTCCAGTCTTGCAAGGTCCTCCTGTAATGTATCACAATTTGCTTGTGATTTAACTACTCTGAATAATTTTGTATCATCTGCAAATTTGATAACCTCACTCGTATTCCTTTCCAGATCATTTATATATATATTGAAAAGTACTGGTCCAAGTACAGATCCCTGTGGCACTCCATTGTTTACTCTTTTCCACTGAGAAAATTGACCATTTAATCCTACTCTCTGTTTCCTGTCTTTTAACCAGTTTGTAACCCACGAAAGGACATTGCCTCCTATCCCATGACTTTTTAGTTTTTTTTAGAAGCCTCACATGAAGGACTTTGTCAAACGCCTTCTGAAAATCCAAATATACTACATCTACCAGTTCACCTTTAGCCACATGTTTATTAACCCCTTCAAAAAAATGAAGCAGATTTGTTAGGCAAGACTTCCCTTGGGTAAATCCATGCTGTGTTCCATTAAATCATGTCTTTCTATATGCTCTACGATTTTGATCTTGAGAACAGTTTCCACTATTTTTCCCGGCACTGAAGTCAGGCTCACTGGTCTATAGTTACCCGGATCGCCCCTGGAGCCTTTTTTAAATGTCCTTGAGCTTTTCTAGATCCCTCCTCATATTTCCCATCCCTTCCTAGCTGTCCATCTTGTGACAGATTTGGTATCATCAGCAAAAAGACAAACCTTTCCCCGACAACCCTTCCATTATGTTGCTCACAAAAATGTTGAAAGAACGGGTCCAAGGACCGCTCCTTGAGGCACATCCCTAATAACAATCCCCTCCCCAGAGAAAACTCCATTTACCACTATCCTTTGTCACCTCCCACTCAGCCAGTTTCTAACCCAGTGAGTCACTCTAGTATCCATACATAGGGCACACAATTTATTTACAAGTCTTCTGGGTGGATCCGTGTCAAAGGCCTTACTGAAATCCAAGTTCACTACTTTTAGGGTTCTCCCTTGATCCAACTCTCTGGTCACCCAATCAAAGAAATTAACCAGATTTAGCTCTGGTAAAACCATGCTGCCTCGGATCTTGTAATCCATTAGATTACAAAAATTGCACTATCCTCTGTTTTAGCAATAATTCCATTAGTCTGTTCACCACAGAGATCAGACTAACTGGCCCATAGTTCCCAGCCTCCTCCTTACTTCCACTATTATGAATAGGAACCACATCCGCCCTTTTCAAGTCCTCTGGAACTACTCCAGACTCTAAGGAAGCATTGTAAAGGTCAGCCAGTGGAGCTGTTAAGACATTTAAGTTCCCTTAGAACCCTTGAATGTATCCCATCTGGCCCTATCATCTTATCTACTTTAAGTTTAGTTAGCAGCTTACAAACATAGGGTACTGCCTCCTGGCAGTAATAGTTTACGCGCGCCGGCGTGGCAGGCCCTGACACAGGCCGCTGTGTCGGGGCACTCGGCCATGCCCCTGGACTGCCCACACGCCCCCGAACATGCCCCCAATCCATAACCGTGCCCCCCTGGCCACGCCCCCGACCACCCCTTTTTGCAAGCCCCGGGACTTATGCGCGTCCCGGGGCTTGAGCGCGCCGCCGAGCCTATGCAAAATAGGCTCGGCGCGCGCAGGGGGGTTTTAAAAGGGTTACGTGTGTAACCCTTTTAAAATCTGGCCCATACTGTTCTGAAAATCAATTGAAGTTTACCTCACTTCCAATCTTATTTGTTTGTTTTATGTGGTCCTGGCTCCAGGACCTTCTACATTGGACCCCAATCAGAAATATTTGCTAAGCAATTTTGCTTTTTTCTCATCAGCCTCTACCTAATTCCTCCCCTTCGAGTCTCACAATGCCACTTTTGCACTTCTTTCTATCACTAACATATCTTTAAAAAAAATCACCACCATGTTTTACCATGTTTGCTATTTTTTCTTCTATTTGAATTTTCGCATTCCTGACTAATGTCCCAGCTTCTCATACTTTTTCCAGATATCGCCTGTCTACCTCTTTCTACGATCTCTTTTAGTTTATGAATACTAACCTTTTGTCCCTTACCTTTTCAGCTACTTTAGAAAACCATAAGTCTCTTTTTCTCTTCCTTTCATTTACATTCCTAATAAAAAAAAATTAGTTGCCCTTATATCATCACCTTTTAGTTTTGCCCACTGCCCTACTTCCCCTCAATTTTCCCATCCAGTTAACTCCTCCTTGAGGTACTTCCCCATTTTGAGAAAGTTAGTTTTCCTGAAGTTTAGTACCCTTGCCTTAGTCTAGTACATAAGAACATAAGAAATTGCCATGCTGGGTCAGACCATCAAGCCCTGCACCCTGTTTCCAACAGAGGCCAAACCAGGCCACAAGAATCTGGCAATTACCCAAACACCAAGAAGATCCCATGCTACTGATGCTAGTAATAGCAGAGTCCATTCCCTAAGTCAACTTAATAGCAGTTAATGGACTTCTCCGCCAATAATTTATCCAACCTTTTTTTTTAACCCAGCTACACTAACTGCACTAACCACATCCTCTGGCAACAAATTCCAGAGTTTAATTGTGCGTTGAGTGAAAAATAATTTTCTCCGAGTAGTCTTAAATGTGCCCCATGCTAACTTCATGGAGTGCCCCCTAGTCTTTCTACTATCCGAAACAGTAAATAACCGATTCACATCTACCCATTCTAGACCTCTCATGATTTTAAACACCTCTATCATATCCCCCCTCAGTCGTCTCTTCTCCAAGCTGAAAGTCCTAACCTCTTTAGTCTTTCCTCATAGGGGAGTTGTTCCATTCCCCTTATCATTTTGGTAGCCCTTCTCTGTACCTTCTCCATCGCAATTATATCTTTTTTGAGATGCGGCGACCAGAATTGTACACAGTATTCAAGGTGCGGTCTCACCATGGAGCGATACAGAGGCATTATGACATTTTCCGTTTTATTCATCATTCCTTTTCTAATAATATCATAGAATTTGCGAAAGTAAAACAAACCCAACTCCACGGGGTGGCGGGTGGGTTTCATGAGAACTAACATCTTGCTGACCTTGGAGAACACATGTTACAGGTAAGCAACTCTTTCTCCAAGGACTAACAGGATGGTAGTCCTCACACATGGGTAAATGTGTAGCTGCAGGCTGCTCCCAAACATGAGGCGTACAGCAATTAACAGGTGCAAACGTACACAACTAGTGTTGCTATAACACTGGGAGAAAGGCTGCACCCTAACCAGGGCCCAAGGAAGAAAGAGTTGGGTTTTATGGCTGGAAAAGATTACGGAGTACTGACTGACTGAAGTGACTGTCTTGCCCATCTTTATTCAAGCAGTAATGGGAGGCGAAGGTGTGGAGAGAACTCCAAGTCTTCGCCCTGCAGATCTTGTGCAAGGGAACCACACTTAAGTGAACTACCAAAGCAGACATGGCTCGAACCAAATGAGCTTTGACATGGCCCTCACGTTGCAGTCACACTTGAGTGTAGCAGAAAGCAATACAGTCTACTAGCCAGCTGGATAAGGTCTATTTGGATACTGTGGCTCCCAACCTGTTCTTGTCAAAGGAGACAAAAAGTTTGGTGGACTGGCAATGAGACGTCGACCGGTCCAGGTAAAAGGCCAGGGCTCTTTTACAGTCTAGAGTATGCAGGACAAGCTCACCCTGGTGGGAGTGAGGTCTTGGAAAAAAGGTGGGTAGGATAATGGATCAATTGAGATGGAACTTCATGACCACCTTCGGAACTTTGGATTCGTACGCAAAACTCCCTTGTTGGCCAAGTGGTCCCAGAATGCCCGAAGATGTTGCTTCTGCAAGGATCAGTGACCTTGGGTACCGAGGTCTACAACATGGACCCCCCAACCCGTGTGAGAAGCATCTTTGGCAAGAACAATTTGAGGCTGAGCAACCTGGAAAGGCATCCCCCCTCTCCAGGCTGGACAGGGTCTCCCATCACACAAGGGATTGCCAAAGTGACTTTGTGACCAAAATGCAAGCCTGAAGGTCCTGGGTGGCCTGGCATCACTGCAAGCTCAATGTCCACTGTGCCTTATGCATGTGTAGCTGAGCAAAAGGCGTGTCTTGGAACATTGCTGCCATTTGCCCTAAAAGACATAAGATCTGGTGTGCCGAGACATGATGGCAGTGAGAGATCAGCCCAGCTAGGGAAACTAGGTTCAATGCTTGGTCCCAGGGCAAGGTCTTTGTTTGGACCATATTGAACCTGGCCCCGATGAAGTCCAACTGCAGTGACTGAAGAAGTTGGGATTTTGGGTAGTTGATTAGAAATCCCAGGTCCTCCAGAGCACATATGGTGGAGTGCAGGGACTGCAACGCCCTCTGTCTGGAGTCAGTCTTGATAAGTCAATCGTTGAGGTAGAGGAAGACCTGTACTCGTTGACTCCTGAGATAAGCCCCCACCACTGTCAAGCATTTTGTGAAGATGAAGGGTGCCGATACAAGGCTGAAAGGCAGCACCCAATACTGGTAGTATTCCCCTTGTACCAGGAAACGGAGGTACTTCCGATCCCCAGGAGAAATGGGAATATGGGCATACAAGTCTTTGAGATCAAGGGAGCAGAGCCAGTCTTGAGGAGAGGGATCAGAGTTCCCAAGGAGGCCATTTTGAATTTTTCTCTGACCAGAAAGCGGTTCAATGCCTTTAGATCTAGTATCAGGCGAAGGCCACCGGTTTTCTTGGGAATCAGAAAATACCTGGAGTAGAACCCATCGCCTTTCTGACTTGGAGGCACTGGTTCAACCACTCAAGCCATTAAGAGGGCAGAGCGCTCTAACCGAAGTATTTGCTTATTCTCTGTAGATCTCCACTGGGGGCGGAGAGGAGATTGTAGAGATGTCCGTTGGAAACACAATCTGAATCCCTGTCAAACGATGGACAGGGCCCATTGGTCCAAGGTGACAAACTCATTGCTCAGCAAAAAGCTGCAGTTGCCCCCCCCCCCCCCAACCGGTTGGTGCCCTGGCATAGGGATTGCTGGCTTAAACTCCCCCATCTCCAGTCAAAACCCTGGGCAGGGCTCTGTTGTGGGGTGGGGGCCAGTCAAGGGGCACGTGACTGTCTTGCTCTAGCTGGTGCCTATTGTGGTCTCGTTCTAGATGCTGGCGAATAATACTTCCATGGCCGGTAAAACTGGCATCTGCTGAAGGGTTTCATGATAGTCCTTCAGCTGTGCTACTGCTTCCTTGATTTTGTCTCCAAACAGATTCTTCCTGGTACAGGGTAGGTCTGCCAGACGATCCTGTACTTCAGGTCAGAGGTCGGAAGTGCAAAGCCAGGCCATATCCCGGGGCCCCAATGCCAGGTGCCGCAACTCTTGTTGCTGTTTCAAACACATCGTACGAAGAGTAGAATTTGTGTTTGTCACATTCAAGGCCCTGCTGAATTACCTTCTGGAAATTGTCCAGAAACTGCTGTGGGAGGTGTTCCACCATATTCTGGACTTGCTTCTAGAGAGTTTTGGAGTACTGGCTCATAAGCTGATAGCAGGCAATTCTGGCTTCCTAGAGAAAGCATGAGTATGCAACCTCTTTGCTGCTGCTTTTTTTTTTTAAGGCTGATTCCACCACTACCGACTGGTGTGGAGGTTGATGGCATTCAAAGCCTGTGGTGAGTTGGACTAGATAGACAGCGTCAGTCTTCCGGTTCACTGGAGGGATGGAGATGGGGTGTTCCCAGAGCCGGACGACCAACTCTAAATATGTTGTGCACTGGCACAGCCACTACTTCTTTAGGGGTGTCAATCTGTAAGGCCTCCAACATTTTATGCCTGGAATCCTACTCTGTTAAGAGCTGGAAAGGCACTGACTCTGCCATGGCCTTTACAAACCTTGAAAAGGTCAAATCCTCTGGTAGGGACTTATGCCTCTCCTCCAGGGGAGAGTGTTCAGAAGGCAAGTCCTCAGAGTCCTCCTTCGAGGAAAAGGACCCCCTAGCCCTCCCAAGGATTGTAGGGGGCATCATGCACCTGGAGACATGGAATTTTGTGCCGAGAGCCCGATGGCCTCTGTGGCACTGGCGTAGGTACCAAAGGCACCAGTAGGACCAGGGGGTGCACTGGCACTGAAGGTCCCATAGGTATTGGGAGCACCAGGGGAAATCGATGGCTCTGAAGGCATCGACCTCGAAGGTCCCAGGAGGGCTAGCACCGGCCAGGGTGCCTTGCACAGCAATGGTGCCATCGACCCTGATGGTCCTTCCTCACCAGAGGAGTCACTCACCAGGATAACCACTGGTGAAGGCCGCATCGATGCTCCCTTCGATAATTTATTTATTTTATTTTATTTATTTAAGGTTTTTTTATACCGGCATTCATGAAGCGCTCACATCATGTCGGTTTACATAAAAAACAGGGGTGCAATGAATACAACAAAGAACATAGATAAACGTGATGAAGAGATGCAGTTACAATTAACAAGGACTATTGAACTGGGGTGGAGGAAATAAAGAGAGATAGAAGAAGTTAATTATATACAAGTATACAATATATACATTATACAATATATACAGCTGCTGTGTAGGATATTTTGCTGGCGAGGCGTTTAATTGGAGTTCGGGAAAGCTTGCTTAAACAGCCATGTCTTGAGTCTTTTCCCATAGGTTAGGAGGCATGGCTCATTGCTGAGATCTGGGGGGATGGAGTTCCATAAAGGTGGGCCTGCTGTGGAAAAGGCTCGATCTCTTAAGGTGCTGTGAATGGTGGTTTTAGTAGGGGGAACATGGAGGGATCCTCTGTATGCTTCGCTGGTAGGTCTTGTGGATTTGTGTAAGTGGAGGGGAATTTGTAGGTCGATTGTGGTATGTTGGTGAATAATTTTGTATATCAAGGTGATGGATTTGTAGATAACTCTGAATTGAATAGGTAACCAGTGAAGGTCTTTTAGAACTGGGGAGATATGTTCTCTTTTCCTGGTGTTTCTTAGTAGACGGGCTGCTGCGTTTTGTACCATTTGGAGCGGTTTGGTGTATGAGGAAGGGAGACCAAGTAAGGTAGAGTTGCAGTAGTCTAACTTAGAGAAAATAATAGCTTGGAGGATGGTTCTGAAGTCTTTGGCATGGAAGAGGGGTCTTATCCTTTTTAAAACTTGAAGTTTGTAGAAGCAGTCTTTGGTTGATCTATTGATGGAGGCTTTGAAGTTCAGCTTATTGTCGATTATCACACCTAGATCTCTCACTTGAGTGGTTTGTGGGTTGGTTGGAAGAGAGGCGGTGAGATTGCTGTTCTCAGGAGTTATGAGTAATATTTCGGTTTTGGATGAGTTTAGTACTAGATTTAGGCTATTGAGGAGGCGTTTGATTTCTAGGTGACAGAACTCCCAGTAGTCGAGGGTTTTTGAGTATGATTCTTTGATGGGGATCAGGATCTGGATATCGTCTGCATAGAGAAAGTGTTTTAAGTTGAGGTTAGTGAGGAGTTGGCAAAGTGGTAGAAGGTAAATATTGAAGAGAGTAGGGGATAAAGAGGAGCCTTGTGGGACTCCAATGGATGAGTCGTGGCGTGATGATTCTTTGTTCTGGATTTTGACCTTATAACCTCTGTTGGTGAGAAACGATTTGAACCAGGAGAGAGCAGAGCCGGAAATTCCTATTGCAGCTAACTGGTTGATGAGGATGGAGCGAGTGACGGTATCAAATGCTGCCGAAAGGTCCAGAAGGACCAATAGAAAAGATTGACCTTTGTCGAGACCTAGGATGAGGTCAGTAAGGGACCTCCTCATCCTAGGTAATGATGGGGCTCGGGGCAGGCTGCGTCGGTGAGACACCAAGCAGCAAGTCCAGCTGCTCCAAAGGCGCAAGCACCGATGGAGTCTGTTCCTGTGGTGGTCCCTGTAGAACCGATGGCTTGATGCCCTGCAGGGCCCGGCCAACTGCCAGCCACACAATTCTCTCAAACTCCTCTTCAAAGGCCGCCAAGGATAGGAGAGCTGGTGGAGGAGGCGGCAGCAAAATCAGATCGAACTCAATCATGGAGGAGATCCATACCTTTCACCAGTATTGGTGGGGGATTGGCATGGTCCTTCAGGCTGCTCAGTAAGCAAGACATCCTTAGCCCAGGACCGCTTCGAGGGTGGCATAGATAATGCTGACGCCTTCCCATGGTCTGAAGTCTGTATCGACGAGAACCTGTGGCGATGTTTCCTGGTGCTCAGTCTGTTCCTTCCCCGAAGCCAAGGGAGATGGTGAGGAACCTGATCTGGAACGCGAGGACACCGATCTCAGATGGTTCCCCACACCTATTTCCAAGCTGGGGACAGGTAGCAGAAGAGACACCGAGGGGGTCATGACAGAGATCTCCTTCGGCATCAAGGTTCCAATTTTTTGGTGCCAAACAATTTCTCCATTTTATCAAGGCATGCCCAACAGCCTTTGTGGGTCATCTGGGCACAAAGATCACAGCCATGGACATCATGCAATGTCCCCAGGCACAAGCACAGACCTCGTGAGGGTCCGTGATTGACATAGTCTGGGGGTACTGGGGGGCAACGGCAGAAGCCGGATGATGCCATGGTAAAAAGAACACAGCGTGTGGTCAATGCCCAGCGGCCACCGGGAGGTGGCACCATCAGTAATTGACCACAAACTACAAGAAAACTTACCGAAGTGCCTGAGAAAACCCCCTGAAAAACGCAGAGGGACCCGATGGGACTCAAGATGAAAAAGACAGCTTTCCACAGAAAAAGAGCGCAAGCTCCACAGCCACGAGGCTTCAGCTTTGAGGAAAAAGACACTGAAGAGGGACCCCGCGTGGATTGTGGCATGCTGGGCTCCATCTGATGACGTCACCCATGTTTGAGGACTACCATCCTACTTGTCCTTGGAAAATCACAGCATCCACGGGCTCAGAAATCAGATAATACTGGGGCTGATGTAATAAGCTGTGCTGAAATTCAGCACACAGTTTAACACAGGCAATAAAAAACACATTAATTCCCAATGTAGTAAGTTAATGGCATGCTAATGCAATGGGAGTTTAAAATTTAAAAAAAGCACATTTACCTGAAAATGCTTAGCATGCATAAAATATGATGTGTGTGCAAAAAACATTTCCTTCACAGAAAATATTGTGAACACATATGTACTAATTTCTCACTAAATGTGGGACATATGGAACAGATTTACTGTGTTAATCCAGCAACCATCATAATGCACTGGGTTCCAGGTAATGTACCGGGTAACCCTTAAGAGCTGAAAGCTTCTACGTGCAGAAAAAACAATTATCGGTTGCTATGGAATGTGTTCTCTTATTGAGCTAGAATTTTAATTAGCTTGTAAGTTAGAATAGTATTTAACTTAAATCTCAATATTGAGTGCCGCTGGATACCGCATTCTCAATATGAAATGCCGCATCGTGCTGTGATCAGAAAAGGATTCCTTGCAGGTCCGTAGTTATATCTCCCGTATAGGGCTGTTAGAGTAGAAGTCCTGTCAATAGTTTCCTTTCTGGTAATCTCGCTATCAAAACACCCGACGCTGCAGAGTTTGAGTATCTTCCTTTTTCGGGGTTACAGCAAGCTTGTGGATGCGACAGATTTTATAAATATACTGTAATCGTGTATGTAAAAGGTGTGCGGTTTCTTCTGTTTAAAATAAGAGACATATACAATAAAGTGAAAGTGCCATAGTCCCATTGCTCAACAGCGCACACATTTGGATCCTGATATGAGTAAAGACAAAACAAATTCAAGAGCTTACCCGATGAATTATATACGATCAGCATTTGTTTTAAAGATCCTTCCTGTCAAAGCAGGGGCTGTGATAGCGTCTGACGCAGCGCGGTGCATGCGCTGTCTTTTTAACTTGAAAAAAAGCCCACGAAACAGCGGGATGCCAGAAACGCTACTGATTGGCTGATGTGAAAAAACCAGAGTGTGTCTTGCAGTGAATCCTATAGAATTAATTATGAGCCAAAGTTGACTATGCGTGGAAGGTTACTATATTGACATAGTATGCCATTCAATCTTGCCATTAAGCCCTGCCGGTTCTACTGTTTAACTTGAATATCCAAACCTTTTCCCAGAGATTAAGTTTAGCTTTACGGTCTCCCCCTCTTCTGAATGCTGGAATGTATTCAAGAACTGTCCACCTAAAATCCGCAAAGTTGTGTCTTTTGGACATACTATGTGGTACAATGGGTGCCTTAAGATCTTTGGTATTCAGACGACTACGATGTTCTATGAGTCTAATTCTGATTTTCCTGGACATCCGTCCCACATAGATTTTAGAGCAGGGGCACTGCAATGCATAGACTACATAGTCTGTGTTGCAATTAGTGCTGAATTTTTGTTTGACTATGTAGCCTGTATTGGGATCTTTCCATGAAGTACCAACTATAGTAGTGCTGCAAAAATGTAGAGATTACTTACCTGATAATCTCGTTTTCCTTAGTGTATGCAGATGGACTCAAAACAAGTGGGTATAGTGTGCTCGTGCTAGCAGTTGGAGACGGATCTGACGTCAGCACGGGGTACATATACCCCCAGAGGAAGTGCAGCAACTCAGTAATCTTCCTTGCAAAAGCTTTATGGATATATGTGTGACTGACCGATCAATTTAATGAACAGGATTACCCTGACCAATTGATAGTAGCTGGAGACCGCCAGTGTTCTCAACCGGAAGGTGTCGACACCCGGCAGGGTGGATGCCCTATATAAGAAAGCATGGCTTACCATGAGTCGGTGAATCCCCATGTATACTGGCAGCCGGGCGGGATGCTGAGTCCATCTGCATACACTAAGGAAAACGAGATTATCAGGTAAGTAATCTCTACATTTCCTAGCGTGTAGCAGATGGACTCAAAACAAGTGGGATGTACAAAAGCTACTCCCGGACTGGGTGGGAGGCTGCCCGAGGTCCGTTTAGGATTGCCCTCGCAAATGCTGTGTCCTCCCTGGCCTGGACGTCCAGACGGTAGAATCTGGAGAAGGTATGCAGGGAGGACCACGTTGACGCTTTACATATCTCTGCTGGCGACAGCATCCCAGTTTCTGCCCAGGAGGCCGCCTGCGCTCTGGTAGAGTGAGCCTTGACCCGTAGAGGTGGTGCTTTTCCCGCTTCTACGTAGGCCGCCTTGATAACTTCTTTGATCCAGCGGGCGATGGTTGCCCGTGAGGCCGCTTCCCCTTGCTTCTTCCCGCTGTGAAGGTCGAACAGGTGGTCCGTCTTTCGTACTGCTTCTGACATTTCCAGGTATGTGGACAGTAGCCTGCCGATGTCCAGATGGCGCAGTATTCGACCTTCTTCCGACTTCTTCAAACCTTCCGTGGTTGGCAAGGATATGGTTTGGTTGAGGTGGAAGCGTGAGACCACTTTGGGTAAGAAGGAAGGAACCGTGCGAAGATGGATAGCCTCTGGAGTGATTCTGAGAAATGGATCACGGCAGGGCAGTGCTTGTAGCTCTGAGATGCGGCGTGCTGAGCATACGGCCAGCAGGAACACCATCTTCAAGGTTAACAAACGGAGGGACAGGCCTCGAAGGGGTCTGAAGGCGAGTCCCGCTAGAAATTCCAAAACTAGGTTGAGGTTCCAAAGGGGCACTGGCCACTTCAGTGGCGGGCGAATGTGTTTGACTCCTTTCAGGAAACGTGAAATGTCTGGGTGTGTGGCAATGCTGCTGCCTTCAGTCCTGGGACCGTAGCAGGATAGCACTGCCACCTGAACCTTGATGGAATTGAGGGACAAACCCTTCTGAAGTCCATCTTGCAGGAAATCCAAAATGATAGGGATTTTAGCGGCATGTGGATTGGTGCTGTGAGTGTCGCACCAGGCTCCAAATACTCTCCAGATCCTTATATATGTTAGTGATGTGGAGAACTTGCGTGCTTGGAGGAGTGTATCGCTCACCGGCCCCGAGTATCCCCTTTTCTTCAGTCTAGCCCTCTCAATGGCCAGACCGTAAGAGAGAATTGAGCTGGATCCTCGTGGAGGAGCAGGTCCCTGTGTGGAGGCAGGGGAAGTGGATTCCCTGCCAGCAGTCTTCTCATGTCTGCGTACCAGGGTCTTCTTGGCCAATCCGGGGCCACTAGAAGAACTAGGCCTCTGTGCCGCTGAATCTTGTGTATAATGGCGCCCAGCAGGGGCCATGGAGGAAAAGCATATAGCAGGATCCCCTAAGGCCATGGCTGTACTAAAGCGTTGATCCCGTGGGAGAGAGGATCTCATCTGCGACTGAAGTATCTGGGTACTTGAGCGTTGGATCTGTCCGCTAGTAGGTCCATGCCCGGAGTCCCCCACTGATCCACAATCATCTGAAAAGCTGTGGGCGACAGCTGCCATTCCCCCGGGTTTAGGCTTTTTCTGCTGAGGAAGTCTGCCGTGGTGTTGTCCTTCCCGGCGATGTGGACTGCGGAGATGTCCTGGAGATTCGCCTCCGCCCAAGCCATCAGGGGGGTTATTTCTAAGGATACCTGTCGGCTTCTGGTTCCGCCCTGTCAGTTGATGTATGCCACCGTGGTGGCATTGTCCGACATCACTCTGATCGCCCTGTTTCGAAGTCTGTGGGCAAATCGCAGGCAGGCTAGCCTGACTGTCCGTGCCTCTAGTCGGTTGATGTTCCACCCAGACTCTTTGTTCCACCGCCCTTGGGCTGTTAGTTCTTCGCAGTGTGCTCCCCATCCGTTCAGGCTGGCATCTGTAGTGAGCAGGGTCCAGGTTGGGGGAGGACATTTTTGACCCACGGCTCGTGTGGCCAGGCTGCAACCACCACCGTAGCTGATTCCGCGCTCTGGCTGGTAGAGGTAGGTGCATGGTGTAGTTCTGTGATCGTGGGCTCCACCGAGATAGGAGGGCGCATTGTAATGGTCTCATATGAGCCCGCGCCCATGGTACCACCTCCAGAGTGGATGCCATGAGGCAGAGGACCTGTAGGTAATCCCAAGCTGTGGGCCGGGTGGCGCTCACAGGGCCTGCAGACGATTCCGGAGTTTTGATCTCCTCTTGGAGGTCAGGCTGACCTTGTCTTCCTGGGTGTCGAATCGGACTCCTAGGTATTCCAGCGACTGGGAAGGCTGTAGGGAACTCTTGTTTGTGTTGACTACCCATCCTAGGCTTTCCAGAAGAAATATAACTCTGTTGGTTGCCTGGTGGCTCTCTTCCGGTGTTTTTGCCCTGATCAGCCAATCGTCCAGGTAGGGATGGACGAGAATTCCTTCCTTCCTGACGCCGCCACTACTACTATGACCTTGGTAAAGGTCCGCGGCGCGGTGGCTAACCCTAAGGGTAAAGCTCGGAACTGGAAGTGTTGGCTCAGGACTTTGAAGCGTAAGTAGCGCTGGTGATCCCGATGGATTGGGATATGCAAGTAGGCTTCTGACAGGTCCAGGGATATGAGAAACTCCCCTGGTTGTATTGCACTTTTGACTGACCGCAGAGTTTCCATGCGAAAGCTGGGAACCCGTAGGTGTCTGTTGACTGACTTGAGGTCCAGGACAGGCCTGAAAGTGCCCTCTTTCTTGGGTACTATGAAATAAATGGAATAATGCCCAGAATTTATCTCCCATGCAGGCCCTGGGATTATGGCGTTTAGGGACAGGAGCCTCCGCAAGGTAGCTTCCAGTGCCGCCCTCTTGAGGGGTGGACAAGGAGATTCCACAAACTTGTCCAGAGGAAGCCAAAGAAAGTCCAGGTAATACCCTTCTCGGATGATGGCGAGGACCCACTGGTCTGAGGTAATCTCGACCCACCTGCGGTAGAATAGGGTTAGCCTGCCCCCTATGGCTTCTTCCCCCAGATGGGTTGGCTGATTCTCATTGTGGGGTGCGGCCGGGACCTGAACCCGAGCCGGTTCTCCTCTTGTTGTGCTTGGTCCGAAAGGACTGGTTCCTGGCCTGAGAACGAGGTGCTTGGTAGCGAGCCCTGTAAGGGTTGAAGCGCTGAGAGTTTCTACCTCTGGATGGCCTAGGAAAAGGACGCTGGCTCCTCCTTGACCTGTCTTCTGGGAGACGGGGTAATGGAGAGGCGCCCCATCTATTAGCCAGTTTCTCGAGATCGCTGCCGAACAGGAGGGATCCCTTAAAGGGCATTCTTGTGAGGCGTGTCTTGGAGGAAGAGTCGGCCGACCAATTACGTAGCCAGAGCTGTCTCCTGGCTGCCACTGAGGATGACACTCCCTTGGCTGCTGTACGGACTAGATCGGAGGCTGCGTCAGTGAGGAACGAGAGAGCTGATTCCATTTCTTCTCCCGGGGTGTTGTTCCTAGCTTGTGATAAACAGGAACGCGTCACCATGGTGCAGCAGGTCGCAATTTGTAGGGACATGGCTGCCACCTCAAAGGCTTGTTTCAGAATGGCGTCCATGCGCCGGTCATGTGCATCCTTGAGGGCCGCTCCCCCCTCCACCGGAATGGTGGTGCGCTTCACAATTGCGCTAACTATGGCGTCTACCCTGGGGCACGCCAGCAGCTCCTTGGTCGCCGGGTCCAGGGGGTACATGCCAGACAAGGCCCGACCCCCTTTGAATGAGGCCTCCGGCGCAAAAATGGTGAGCCGTTTGGCGCAGGACCTCTAGCAGGGGGTTCATTCTAGGTTCCCTTGGGGTGTCCTGGCCCGGGATAGCCAGCTCCGACAGGCATTGAGAGACCAGGCCTGGGAGATCCTCTTTCAGAAAGAAGAGTCTCATGGTCCGATATGGTTCTATCCCCAAGGGAAGTTCTCCCTCCTCGGGGGGCTCGTCATCTTCCTCAGAGCAATCTGAATCCCCATAAGTGGGGCTTCCGGGTGGCGAGTGGCCGTGCCTAGGCCTTGAGGGTCCAGGGGCCAGGTCATCCGGTACGTATGGACCCATTCGGGGATCAGACTGCATTTTGACAAAGGCGTGAATCCCCTTGAATAATTCCACCCAGGAGAGCGAAGCAGTCTGGCCTTAGGGGCACCAGGTCCCTCGGGTTCCCTGGCTGCTCACCGAGGCCTGCTAAGTCCGGGGTGTTCCCTGAGGAACTGGCAAGTACGCTGGGCTGGGACCGGTCCTGGCCTGGAACTCCCAGGGCATCCTCACATTGGGCACATAGGGAGTCTGCATCCTCGCTCAGTGTGGCTCTGAGGTTGCATGCTGAGCAGAGGCTTAGAGCTCTTATGCCTGATTCTGGAGGTGCCGGCTCTGCGGACGCATGGGCTCTCTTACGCTCTATCTCGTCTGTTATCTCCTCCCAGCTGGAGTATGCGCCTTGTAATATGCGCCAATCAACGTGCGCCTATCAACCTGCGCCTATGAACGTGCACTTATCAGCGGGCGCCTATGAACGTGCGCCTATCGACAGGCGCTTATCAACGTGCGCCTAACAGCGTGCGCTTAGCAACGTGCGCCCATCAGAGTTAGCAACGTGCGCCTATCAACATAAATCAAGGTGACTTCAATGTACGCCTCTATCGAATATGCGCCCAAGTATTTTCGGGCGCCCAACATATACGCCCGTCGCCTATGCACTCAGTCTGGCCTGAGCGCTAGAGCGAGGCGACGAACCAGGGCAGATGGCGACGGCGAGCAGGCAGGCAAAATGGCGACCTCCTTTGCGGGCTGCCATGTAGGCAGACCCCGCTAATCCTCGCTTCCTCGGAGACCAGCAAGTAAAGATGAACACTGGGCATTTCACCACGCGGCATTTCATATTGAGAACGTGGCATCCAGCGGCACTCAATATTGAGATTTAAAGTTAAGTACTATTCTAACTTACAAGCTAATTAAAATTCCAGCTCAATAACAGACAACACATTTCAAAGCAACCAATGATTATGTCTTTCTGCACGTAGAAGCTTTCAGCTCTTAAGGGTTACCCAGTACATTACCTGGAACCCAGTGCATTATGATGGTTGCTGGATTAACACAGTAAATCTGTTCCATATGTCCCACACTTAGTGAGAAATACATGTGTTTATAATTGGTTTTTCTCACTTTAAGAGGTTTTTTCAAATACACAAAATATTGTGTGCACAAATAAGTGACTTCTGCACATAAAATAAAAATGTGTGCATAAAACTATTTTCTATGAACAGAAAACTTGATTTGTGCAAGATCTCTACACCATGAACTCCGGATTCAGCCCCAGAGACTAACTTTACTCTGACCAGAAAAATTTCCATTATCAAGAAAATGTGATAAGACTCTGCATCGAGGAGTAATAGCTATTAATCAAGTTTACTTAGGGAATAGCCACTGCTACTAATTGCATCAGTAGCATGGGATCTTCTTGGTGTCTTGTGGCCTGGTTTGGCCTCTGTTGGAAACAGGACGCTGGGCTTGATCAACCCTTGGTCTGACCGAGCATGGCAATTTCTTATGTTCTTAAATGAAGGCATACCAATCTATGCACACAGAGCTCCCTACTGCACTGGGAATAAAGACTGTGCACAGCCCACCGCATCTTCATACATCGAGCCCACTATTAGCAAGGAGGAACTGAGTTATTTCAACAGCAACTGAGGGTATTGGATCTGATTATTAGATTCATTAATTACTGAAATGAGGCAAATCACTCATGCAGAATCAGATGGAAGAATTCCCTAGAGAATGAAATTTATGAAAAATACCAGAATTCAAGAAATCATGGAACAAGCACAGATGATCTCTGGAGATAAGACTAGAAAGCTGAGCAGTTTTGTGGATGGGCTGCTATATTGTCCTATGTTTGAGTTTTGGGAATATGACTGAAAAAGACAAGACTAATTTAATATGCTGGGATCTTACATGTGTTTGATTACAGCAAACTTACCAACTAGCACTAAAGTCCTCGGAACAGCAGAGTCAGGCACTCTTATTTTCCTTATGACACCTATTCTACTGCAATCTGTGGCTTTTATAATGAAAGACCCGGAACTACCTGCTAAACTTCACTAAAAGACAAGTGGCAGAAGAAATGTTGTACACCAGAGAGATTCCATGGACTCTTGTCATGCTGTCATTTTGTTTCATCTGCAATCAATTGCAGCTGTGCTCTTTTCATCACTTTTCCCAAGTGGTAAGAACATATTCTCAACTATTATGTACATTCATTACTCTGTAAATAGGGTTTTAAGATGCATTTAGTTAATTCAATCCCAGTATAGGTAACAGTTCCTGATCTAGCTTGACAATCACCCAAATAAGGTCCAAAAGCTGTTTACACATACAGCCCTAACTAGGGTGGATGGCTGCACACGCTACATGACAAATTGCCCTGGCATCAATGCTACTCACTTGCACATGGGTAAAATGAGATAAGGAGAGGGATTTGGCCATTGCACTGCACTGAGCCAGAGATGATAGCAAAACCTAGAAAGTCTGGTTTTGGGCACATGTACTATTATCATATTTAACCTTAAATCAGGTTTTATGTCAGAAAACCCTCCAAACTATTATCTCACTTGCTGACTCATACTTTAATGGTGAATGCACTAACAAGAGAATGTGGGCTCTATGGCAACCCTCATTTAGATCACAACTTTAAATGCAGCTTATAAAAAAAAGAGAAGAGATTAAAATTAAATATAAAACTCACATTAGCATGGAAAGCCTTTATTGTGATACCTCAGATACAATATAGTGAAACATCACAGAAATGATGTACAAGATTACTAACACAACAGAAAAGCACTGCAGCCTGTAAAAAAAGTTCAAGCACACATCAGATCTAGTGCTTTAGACCTCAAGTTAGTTGTAACTGCTGCAGCCCTACTTTCTTCACTTGACAGTGGATATTTATACTGTGGGTTCGGCTCACACAACTGTTAGATGAAGTACAATGCCCTACCAGGTCTAAAGGTTCCCATTCCCTTTCTTCAATGTCACACAGCTAAAAACCATGTCTCTTTGGGGACACTGTGTTGCTGAATAGAGATTCCTCCATAGAGTCTGAACAATTAAATATATCTTCTAAGTTAAAAAAGCAGTGCTGATGTTGCATGTTAACCCAGGAGGACCAGCCCCCTTCAGAAAACCAATCTTTCTTTCCCCATCATGCACCCCACTCCCTCCCCCTCCCCCATACAGCACTAATATTTCCTGCATTAGTGTTTAACATCAGATCATCGTCCCCAAAAACAAAACGGTTTATTGCCATAGTATTTACCTTTGGGATCTCATCCAAATGGTTTTCCAAGATTTGCATTTGTCTTGTGTACACTCAGAGGCCCTGATGAACAAATTTTTTCACATTTTCTGCACAGGGCTCCCAGAATGTGTGTCTAAATGCACTGCATGCAAATGTCTTCTGCGAGGGCACTTAAACTTACCACATATTGACAGGTACAGGTCACATTGACAACAGTAGCACATGGCTCTTTACTAAGGATATAAAATCAGTGTAGAAAAATTGAAATTAATCTTCAAATCTTCATTCAACTACAGGCAGAAATTATATGGTAGATAAAATACTGTATGTAGATGAGTGGACACAGTGGGGCAGGTAAAGGGCCCCTATCAGGATGGGTAACTAGAAAGGGGTTGAAGAGAATGATCTTGGTATCCTGCTCTTATTTTTGTCACATTTGGTAGTGCCTTGGTTATTGGTGATATAAATTGATCTGGAGATGAATTTTGAGGAGGAAGAGCTTGGGTATGCCATACTGGAATGGTGTATGTTTTCATACAGTTTTAGTATGTTAATGTAGTCTCTCCAGATTAGTCAATCCTTGTATATCTTTTACTGCTGTACCACAAAGGAAGATGAAAATATAAAAGCTTGTGAAAGATCTAAACACTGTAACAGCTTTAAATTACAAATTACATTTATGTATGCATTCAGACTGCAAACAAAAGGTACTATGTTATGTCTTTGCAAGGATAGCTAGTTTGTCATTGTCCTTTGTGGCACAGCAATGAAGATATGCAAATTAAAACAGGCTTTTCCCAATGAGCTTTAGCCACAGTAGCCAACCTTTACTTAGAATCAAGAATAAGCAGCAAAGATACACAAACTGCAGCACCAGACACCCATCGGCAGCTTCCACTTGGAACGGACTTCACAGGATGTGTTAATACTTGTAGGTTCAATTTGCATGTCTCTGATGCTGCATCACACTGGTAAACAAAAGTCAACCATTCAAATTGTATCAACCCTGCCAGTGTTGCTTGAGTCAGATAGCAACAACAAAAACCTATTTGAACTGTGTCCTCAACAAAATCTTTTAAAAATCGGACAACTATTTACATTAAGTGATTTTCCTTCACATTCCATAAATTTTAGCATTTATAAAATCATTGGTCAAAATTATGTCTCTGGTGGCCAAGGAAATAAAACAGGCCTTCAATGCAATTCTCTTTCGATATGAGAACATTTTTCTGTGTCTAGATCACTGCGCAGAAAACAGTCAACTAGAAAAAATATTACCAGATTAGAAAACTCATGTCAAATGATATAGTCAGAATGATGGTTTTATCGGTTTCAGGATAAAATACTTTCAGCATGTAGACCTGTTTTTTCTCTAGCACTTTCCAATGTATTTCAATGTCCAGGAGATGCCACTCCAGGTCACATCATGCTATTCAGGGAAAAAGCAACAAAATGTAACCTGTAAAAAATGAAAACACCCTCAAAAGGGACCATAACAGCTCACAAAAGGTTGTTGTTACAGCTTATAAAAGAAATGTACAAAATAACTGTCAAACAGCAACACTTCAAAAAGAGAAATAAGGAGAGGACAATCACAGGGTACAAGTAATGAAAGTGCTCAAGTTACATGAGGAGTAAACTCGCCCAGCAGAAATACACATACAAAAGTTTAAATAGAATCTTAATAATATGTACAAAAAATGATTAGCGGGAAATGCTTTGTAAAATTTTTTTCTCTTCAAGTAAACTCTAGGCAAGCTGCTGAAATAAGCAAGGTTCAGTGACCAGACTGCCCTCGTCGCATCACTCAGCAGAGCCCTGTTATCAGAGTCCAACTTTCACCAAAACCATAGACTGAGTAGTCTACGCATTAACACTTGCCATACTCACAGTCCATGATGAATGGTTAACGGGTTTCAGAAAACCACTCTGGTATGCCAAGCTATCAAATGCATTGGGAGGAAGAAGACCAGCCTTCATTTCACTTTAGTGTTTTTGAGTATAAACTCCTCTTTCCACCATTAAGAAACATGAACACAGTGCTATTTTACAATTGCTAACCTTAACATCTAACTTGCATGATGAACCCCTTGGGACAAGAGGTTTGCGATGCTTGCCATTAAAAGCTAGTAATCTGCAGACTCCAGACAACCAAGATAAAGCCATGTACTTAAGGTTTTGGTGAAGAGAGGCTCAGGTTAGGAATTCTATATCATTTAGTATCTTGTAAAATACAAATAAGCAATGCACTGAAAAAAGAGGTTTTTAGTTTGCAGATGAGAAGCGGTTAGCTCATTGGTGTACTTTTCTTCTGATAATAAAGTGCAGTAGTTTGAAAGCCTTTCTTAATGATTTCCTCAGAATGTCAAGGCAGCAGCAATGGCATAGCTTAACAAAGCTTTAGAGAATTTGAGATGCCACATTAAAACAAGATTTTAAGGGGAAATTTCTCTCTCTGCAAAGCTTTATATTGTCAAAGTGCTTAGGAGAAAAGCTCTCAAAATATTTTGCTAATGAAATTAAGATTCTCAAATATTAACTATTTTTTGATGGCCCTTTCTGAGAAAAAATCCTTCATTTCAGAACAAGGTTATCTCTATACTTGAGGGCCCTGGTAAATCTGCAGAAGCAATTAGCAATAGTACATACAGCACAGGCATAAACCCTCAGATACCTGGTGCAGTGTCCATACTGCTAATTAGCCAGTTAGAATGCTAATGCCCTTCTGGAAATGACACCCTTTTTCAACTATTTTATAAATATTAAAAATATGATTGGGAGATGATTTAGCCAGTAAACCAACACACTGCTTATTTTACACTACACTGCAGTTACAATTTATTTTTTAAAATGACATGACTTGCTGAGAATCTTGCCAGGTTACCTCTCATTCTAAGGCTCTGTTCACTTCTCACACAACAAATCACCTTCTGGGTTCAAGTGGAAGCAGCCTCACAGCATTGCAGGAGAGAGGCTTCTGGGTTTTATGTCCTCTTTGTCCAGTGCATGAAACAGCATTGCTACATGGAACCAGCCATAATATGCCTCACGGATGCTCCAAGTCTGCTATTGGTAAAGGTATAATACCACTTTAAAAACCTTTTGTTTTTTTATACTGACTCAAAGATCTCACTATTATAAAAGCTTGCATCCTTGGATCTCATAGGCTTAGATGTGTCAAACTTTTTTTTTGTCCTTTTTAATGATTAGTTTGCTGAAAAGAGGAATGTAATGATTTTGATTAGTAAAGAATTTTCTAATCATAGGTTCCTTGTACACTAAGTGCAGAAAATTAGGGGCAATAGATATACTGTTTCAGCACCATTCGCTTAAATGAGTCAGTGAAACTGAAAAAGATTTTTAGCTGGATTAGCCAATCTGACCACAACACACATCCTTGAGGAAAAAGGACAATCCTGAATATTTTCTTAAAAGGTCCAACTGATCATCAAGATCCTGTACCTCCTTTACTACCAAAAATATCAGAAAACTGCTACATATAATCCACTCCCTCCAATACATTCCTCTTCAAAGCTGCTCCTTTAGGAAGTTTACTGGGAGGTGTGTAGGTATGAAGCATGCACAGGAAAAAGGTACTTTTAAAGGCATAAATTGTCCACAGCAGTGCAGCTGACTCCAAGCCTTGAGAATGACGTGGCTGCTTCTTTTATAGCACAGGAAAAAAAATTGAGCCATGCTGCTGCCTTCAAGTGTAAAGGACACATGTACATGGGGCTCTCTGCTGGAGCCCAATAATTGTATACCACTGCTCTAGAACTTGTATGTTTTAGGAAACGTTCAGCCAATATGTTTCTTTTTAAATAATGGTTCACACGCAAGAATACACATGTAAAAAAGGAGGAAATCAAACTTACACTAGGGGAAAAAGAGCAAATGTGGTCTGGTAGTGACAGCATCAGCTACTGTAAAGCGTCTGAGGTTTTCAGAACCACAGTCCTTTTTTCCCTTGCATTAGTCTTTAAAGTATGTTCCATAAAACACCAGTCATTCGGAGAGAGAAAATGTTTTTAATTCATTCCCATCCATTGTCTTTGATCATATGGGCAAGTTCGATGATAAACTTTCCTTCCTTGTATTTCTGACTGCTTTCAAACGCATGTTCCTGGGGTAGAAAAATACAACATTTATCAGCTACAGCCTCAAATATGCCTCCTTAAAGTCAAACTTCAAACATGCTATGCTCCAGTGAGAGAGAATGGTCCTGGCTGCAGAGTCTGCAGGAATGGACTGTCAATATTTGAATACAGCTATCTGGTGGCATCCAAGTACTCTGCTTCACCGCTATCCTTAACCTTTTCATTCTGTCTCCCTCAGCCATGGCTACTCTGGCTTAAGTATACAAATTCTTAGCCTTTCAATCTTGTGTTTCTGATATTTGAGAATCACTTGAGTTAGTGTACAGTAACAGCTTGAAGGGTATGTTTAGTTCTAATAGCTAGACCATATTAAACAAAAAAAACAAACAAAAAAAAATCTTAAAAGATAGTCAGGACAATTTTCAAAGCAGTTACTCAAATAAAATCAAGGGCTGAAGATTGCCCTCCTCCCCCCTTCTATGGATTTTACAGCACAAGTACTTTTATTTGTGCCAAAAAGAGGCAGAGAACATTGAGTGAGAGCAAAGCTAGCCAACAAGGCACCAGGATTTCATTTTGAAGTACCCACTAGTCATTTACAGCACAAAAACTTTGTATCTGCTGCAAAGCAGTTGCCAAGTCCACAGACTGGCTGGTCGGCCCCAAAGTTTGTGCTTGCTTGCTCCCCAGGGTTTAAAAATTGCTCTGCTAATGGATATTTAGCTTTGCGGCCTGTGCGAGCAGCAGAACACCTTAGGATAGCACAGTATCCCAAACTACAGAAGAGGATCCTGCTGAGGCCAGACCTGCTAAAATTTCTAAACTTTATAAAAACAAACCTTAACAGGGACTGAAAAACCACAAACTTTCTAGATGTATAGAGCTCACCGTCAGGCCGATGCAATATCAAGCGTGAAAAAAACATGCGTCCAA